>NC_133324.1:359327456-359652456 GCF_042186555.1 Aquarana catesbeiana | reverse complement strand
GGAGGAGCAATGCCTCATGGGACATGTAGTCCCGGGGAGGAGCAATGCCTCATGGGACATGTAGTCCCGGGGAGGAGCAATGCCTCATGGGACATGTAGTCCCGAGGAGGAGGAGGAGCAATGCCTCATGGGACATGTAGTCCCGGGGAGGAGGAGCAATGCCTCATGGGACATGTAGTCCCGGGGAGGAGGAGGAGGAGGAGCAATGCCTCATGGGACATGTAGTCCCGGGGAGGAGGAGGAGGAGCAATGCCTCATGGGACATGTAGTCCCGGTGAGGAGGAGGAGGAGCAATGCCTCATGGGACATGTAGTCCCGGTGAGGAGGAGGAGGAGCAATGCCTCATGGGACATGTAGTCCCGGGGAGGAGGAGCAATGCCTCATGGGACATGTAGTCCCGGGGAGGAGGAGGAGGAGGAGGAGCAATGCCTCATGGGACATGTAGTCCCGGGGAGGAGGAGCAATGCCTCATGGGACATGTAGTCCCGGTGAGGAGGAGGAGGAGGAGGAGCAATGCCTCATGGGACATGTAGTCCCGGGGAGGAGGAGGAGGAGGAGCAATGCCTCATGGGACATGTAGTCCCGGGGAGGAGGAGCAATGCCTCATGGGACATGTAGTCCCGGGGAGGAGGAGCAATGCCTCATGGGACATGTAGTCCCGGGGAGGAGGAGCAATGCCTCATGGGACATGTAGTCCCGGGGAGGAGGAGCAATGCCTCATGGGACATGTAGTCCCGGGGAGGAGGAGCAATGCCTCATGGGACATGTAGTCCCGGGGAGGAGGAGCAATGCCTCATGGGACATGTAGTCCCGGGGAGGAGCAATGCCTCATGGGACATGTAGTCCCGGGGAGGAGGAGGAGGAGGAGGAGCAATGCCTCATGGGACATGTAGTCCCGGGGAGGAGGAGGAGCAATGCCCCATGGGACATGTAGTCCCGGGGAGGAGAAGGAGGAGGAGGAGGAGGAGCAATGCCTCATGGGACATGTAGTCCTGGGGAGGAGGAGCAGGCACACACCCGCTGCACAGCGGTGGTGCCGAAGCTCGTGGCCGACGGTTGCGATGAATGAATGAGTAATCTGTATAGAGATTCCATTCATCCATAGTAATTACGAGTATTAAAATGTATCCACTGCACTACAGGGGGGAGCTTAGTAAAAGGAGCTTAGCCCCCCCCCCCCCCCCCCACCAAGCCCTACTTGACCACAACTGACAACGCTACCCCCCCACCCGCTCCCCAGCCTGACAGATCACAGACATCAATGCAGGGAGAAGCTGAGGGAGGGGAAGGAGAAATGCCTCCCGGAGTAGCCATGGATCGGGGGCGCGATCTGACTGGTGGGAGGGTTGCACATCTGGATCCCCCCATGCAGCACCTGAAGCCGGCGGGAGTTGAAGAGGGATGCCGGCTAATGATGGTAGCGGCGGCATTTGGGAGGGGCGGTCACATTAGGGGTTAATAACTGATCAGCGGGTTGTAATCCGCTGATCAGAGTTATAGAATTGTTCAGAGTCTGCTGAACAATTCTGGTATAAACTTATGGTCATTGAAGTGACCATAAACTTATAGGAGAGGGAGAAATTAGGTCCGTACGTACTTGGCCACCTGCAGGCACTTCTGTAGGTCTGTACGGTCTTGGCAGTGAAAAGGTTTTAGTAAACTTTTAGTAGTATTGTGCAATATATTTAAAATGATCTTATCAATGGAAAAAAACAAACAAAAACACACACACCTCAAGCACTACAGTTCATTTAACATGGTTTCCTATGGAACACGTTCACATCTATGCTTTTTTTCAGCCACTGCATATGTGGAAAGGGTTAAGGACTTTTCAATTCAAAACAGTGCCTTTTTTGCTTCAGTAGGCTTCAAAGGAAACGTTGCAGAAAAGCATGCAGTGCGCCTTTGCTGCGATTTGTGTTTTTTTCTGCCCAACAACAAAAATAGCCCCAAAAAATTAAACAAAATGCAAAAAACACACAGCAAAAAGCACTGCACAAACTAATCAAAAGCAAACTGCATAGGGGTGAACCAAGCCTTATGCTGGCCATACACTTATCGATTTTCGGACGAGACTATTCATACGGAAAATCTTTGTACATTTGCTGAATGAAAGAATGTTGTTTGAAAATTTCACTTGCTTTTATCATTCAGTTTTAAAAATGAATGTACATTTCTGAATGAAAGCCACATAAAACACTGTTGGAAAATTCCTTTGACCAAGAGGTTTTCTATTCTGCCCCCAAATTTTTCTGTCACTTTGGTCGAAAACTAACGTTGATTTGACCCCATTAACCAGGGTGGATCCAAAAAAAAAAAAAAAAAAAAAAAAAAAGTTTTTTTTTTTTTTTTTTAATTTAAATCAGATTTTGATTACCAAATTTATTTTAATAAAATGCTTTAGGAGTAAAAAATCTATCTAAAAGATAGTTTTCTATTTAAAAGATAAAATATTAATTTAGTTTATTAAGCACGAAATGGAGCTTAGGTATGTAGCATTAGGCTGTATATTCTGCAATATTTACATTTTTGGCAAACTATTAAACAAATCCAAGCCCTGCAAGCTGAGATAACATGCACTGCATTGATGCATTGACACAATTTCACAGTAACCATGAGATAATACAAAGTCAAGTCAACTTTATTTAAATGAAATCCACCCTACCACTAACTATTAGAAAATTGAACAAACGTTCTTAGAATTAATTTTTTTTGAAGGAAGACATTGTTTTTGTATGGCCAGCATAGGTGACAGCAGGCACAGGTAGCTTTTATCAAGGCACCTGTCTATGACAAGGGAGTCTGTCATACATAATATATATTACAGTAGTGTCTGAAAATCAAAACAGTCAAATTCTTTTCTTTAACCACTTGACATCCACGCTATGGCCGAATGACGGCCACAGCGCGGACCTGAATTTCCGGTGATCACAGAGTCACTGAGACTTGGGTGATCACCGATCCAAGTAAGGGGCCGTTCCCGGCCCCTTACCATGTGATCAGCTGTCAGCTAATGACAGCTGATCACGTGATGTAAACAAAAGATTGGTAATCGGCTTTTTTTTCTACTCACGCCGACAGCATGAGTAGAAAAAAAAAGCTGATCACTGGCTCGGATGCAAGGGACATCGGTCCCGAAGTGGAAGAGGCACATCTGCCTCATCTGTGCCCACATAATAATGCCCACAAGTGCCAGCTATCAGTGCCCACCAGTAGTGCCAATCAGTGCCACCTAGCAGTGCTGCCTATCAGTGTAATTGATGGTGCCCATTATTGCTACCCATCGGTGCCCATCAGTGCCGCCTCATCAGCGTACATCAATGAAGGAGAAAAATTACCGGTTTTAAATTTTTTATAACAAAATTAAAAAAAAAAAAAAAAAAAAAAAAAAAAATTTAAATTCAGTTTTTTTACATTTTTTTTTAACAAAAAATAAAAACCGCAGAGGTGATCAAATACCACCAAAAGAAAGCTCTATTTGTGGGGAAAAAAATGATAAAAAATTTCATGTGGGTACAGTGTTGTATGACTGCGAAATTGTCATTCAAAGTGCGTCAGCGCTGAAAGCTGATAATTGGTCTGCATAGGAGGGGGGTTTAAGTGCCCAGTAAGCAAGTGGTTAAAGCAGGGATTTGCAATTAGCGGACCTCCAGCTGTTGCAGAACTACAAGTCCCATGAGGCATAGCAAGACTCTGACAGCCAACAAGCATGACACCCAAAGTAAAAGAATACAGACATATAGTCATATAGATATAAAATCATACAAATACTACATAATATTATAAAAAAAAAAAAAAGGAAAAAAACAGGTAACAAAATAAGTACTAGGAAGTTAAAATTGGGGTGTGCCCATATTGAGGCAGGTATTTAAGAAATGCTGACGCGTTTCGAGGAAAACCTCTTCATCAGAGCCAAGAGAACTGGAGCACAGTCTGTATGGGCCGGTAGGCCGACATGTGTACATGGGGAGAGGTGGTGTGGCTAGTAGGAGGATGTGTCCTGTGATGGACAATTGATTATTCCAAGTTCCATACCCAGGTGTTCTATGGATGAATTTAGAATGTAAATAGATTGTATTTTCTTTTTGCGGTCCTGTTAGGCTGTCAGATGTGCCTGTTTCAGGAGAAGTGTGTAGACACAGCTGTAAACTGTAGAGATCCTTTGGAGTGGAGAGCCGTGTGATCCTGGCAGCAGAAGGGGGGGAGGAGGAGGGAGGAGGTGTCCTTGAGGCAGCTGATGGCTGGATAGAAAGCGTCTTTCCTATCCCTAGGCAGCAAGACGCTTTCTATCCAGCCATCAGCTACCTCAAGGACACCTCCTCTCCCCCCCCCCCCTTCTGCTGCCAGGATCACACGGCTCTCCACTCCAAAGGATCTCTACAGTTTACAGCTGTGTCTACACACTTCTCCTGAGACAGGCACATCTGACAGCCTAACAGGACCGCAAAAAGAAAATACAATCTATTTACATTCTAAATTCATCCATAGAACACCTGGGTATGGAACTTGGAATAATCAATTGTCCATCACAGGACACATCCTCCTACTAGCCACACCACCTCTCCCCATGTACACATGTCGGCCTACCGGCCCA
The DNA here is from genome assembly GCF_042186555.1 of Aquarana catesbeiana. Lineage (NCBI taxonomy): Eukaryota > Metazoa > Chordata > Amphibia > Anura > Ranidae > Aquarana > Aquarana catesbeiana. The sequence continues at coordinate 359,647,862 of NC_133324.1, read as the reverse complement.
TACAGACTGTGCTCCAGTTCTCCTGGCTCTGATGAAGAGGTTTTCCTCGAAACGCGTCAACATTTCCTAAATGCCTCAATATGGGCACACCCCAATTTTAAACTTCCTAGTACTTATTTTGTTACCTTTTTTTCCTTTTTTTAAAAAAATATTATGTAGTATTTGTATGATTTTATATCTATATGACTATATGTCTGTATTCTTTTACATAAATAAACCATACATTTCTTGATGTAAGCGTCTGATCACACGCCTTCCATCCACTTAATACTAAACAGTCCTTTGCAGACCACCCCTGGTCAGCTAAGGCAGCGGGACACGCTCCATCATCTCCCCCAGTCCTATCTCTGACTACAATACTACCTTTGTTTTACAGCAAACGATCTCACAAGCGCAGGAGTATTTTTCACCATATCTTGTTCACACTTTTGCATGACACCCAAAGGCAGAGGCATGATGGGACTTGTACTTTTGCAACAGCTGGAGGTCCGCTAATTGCATATCCCCGCTTTAAAGGATCACTAAAGCTATTTTTTTTTTTTTAACAACAAACTGTGCAGCTCGCTTTGCACAGAGTGGCCCCGAACCTGGTCTTCTGGGAGGCTGTCTTGGCTCCCCCCCCCCGCAAAGACTCAATACTTTCATGCGAGCTCCCTCTCATGGTGTTGCGTGCGAGCTCATGTGATACAGCCGGCAGCCATAGCCGCTCACTGTATCACTTGGCAGCGCGCCGCGTCATTGGATGTGATTGACAGCAGCGTGAGCAAATGGCTGTGCTGCTTTCAATCCATCCACTCTAGCCAATTAACGGCCAGGCTGAGCGGCGAAGAGAATGTCGGGAGCGAGGTGGGACTTTCAAGGGGTCAGGCAAGTAAAACGGGGGGGCGGCATTGTCAGATGTTTTTTCACCTTAATGCATAGAATGCATTAAGGTGAAAAAACTTTTACCATTACAACCCCTTTAACTTCTTCAGATCTACGCTATAGCCGAATGACGGTTACAGCGCGGACCTACTTTGCCGGGAGTAAGTCTATTGACGTCCTCCCGTGCCCGAGCGTCCACTCTGATCAGCCAGGGATCAGCGAGGGACATCGGTCCCGATCGTGGACAGCTGCCGCCAGCTCATCTGTGCCACCCTACCAGTGCCGCCTATCAGTGCAGCCTCAACAACACATATCAATGAAGGAGAAAAAATTACCTGTTTGCAAAATTTTATAACAAAACTATGAAACATGATTTTTTTCCCCACTTCAAAATTTTCCATTTTTTGTTTAGCAAAAAATAAAAACCCCGGCTGTGATTAAATACCACCAAAAGAAAGCTCTATTTGTGTGGGGAAAAAAAAGAAAAAAAAAAAAAAAAAAAAAAAAGGTAAAAATTTAGTTTGGGTACAGTGTTGTATGACTGCGAAATTGTCATTCAAAGTGCGTCAGTGCTGAAAATTGGTCTGGGCAGGAGGGGGGTTTAAGTGCCCAGTAAGCAAGTGGTTAAATAAAAAATTTGATCCGAGTCTGATAATATTTACCAGGTTCAACCTCTAATAGTATATGCAGTACATTTCTGTTATTCTAAGTGGATTAGAGGTTTTGCTCCCTAACCATACACCTGTAATTGGCTTTTGATAGTTACCACTAGAGGTCGACCGATATGGGTTATAAGCGCCCCGCTAGCAGCCGAATGGTCCCGCTAAAATAACGATAAAGCGCTGCTAAAACTAGCAGTGTTTTACCGTCAACGCATGCCCGCTCCAGTGTGAAAGCTACCTTAAGTAATACAGAATTTTTTTTACATTTAAAAACATTTATTAAACAAAACAAACCTCCAATCAGTTCACTTGTATGTATAATTTAGATTAAAAAAAAAAAAAGGCTAACTTTAGTTTTTTTTTAATACATTAGTGTATTTAAAAAAAAAAAAATTGCGTTTGAAAGACCGCTGCGCAAATACCGTGTGACATAAAATATTGCAACAACCGCTATTTTATTACCTAGGGTCTCTGCTAAAAAAATATATATAATGTTTGGGGGTTCTAAGTGAATTTCTAGCAGAAAATACAGGATTTTTACTTGTAAGCAACAAGTGTCAGAAAAAATGTAGTCTTTAAATGTTTAAACTGAGAGCTTCTACACAGAGTTCAGTCCATTGATAAGCATAAACATTGTATCTTTTTAGCTTCTTTTATCAGACTTGGCAGGCTGCCCAGAGAGGAGAGAAGTCGCTCCACAGAAGACTTCAGGCAACTTGCATTGACTTCTATTACAGAAGTCATTTGCAAGTCGCGCTGAAGTTATAAATCGGCCTTTTTTTATCAGCACAATCGGCCGATGCATTAAAAAACGCCAAATATCAGCCGATATATCAGCCGACCTCTAGTTACCACTAGACATAGACATTTAATAAATTGCCTTTTTTTAAAACTTTACATATTAACTAAATTATACACCACACAAAAAAGGTTATTAATTTTAATAAAAATTAGGTTATAAAAATTAATCGAAACAATAAAAACCGGCCAACTAAAATCGATTATGAAAATAATCCTTAGTTGCAGCCCTAATTAAGAATGCACTGCCACCCACTGCAGATCACAAGAGCAGTGCAATTTGAATGTGGTGCAGGAAACAAATGGGTCATGGCATTTCCAGCACCACATTAGTGTGAACCTAGGCTTAATGTGCAAGGTTTAAAATGGACCCTCCAGGTTTTTCAGCCTTCTATTCAGTTTAACAGGCTATATTATCCTTACTCAAAATTGAATACTAAAAAAAAAAAAAACGATATATGCTTTCCCAGTTGGCACCATGTTAACCAACATCAGTAGACAAGGAGATCGAGGAGTGCACCCTACTTTTTGTAGCTCAGTATTAGGAAACTATTTACCTGCCAAACAGCAATCAAAATTCATAAAAACAAAGCTTCTAAAATATATGTATATGCAAGTAAAGCTATGCAGCACGGTTGTACATTAAACAAGACCACAATTCCTCCCTAAAACATAAGGAAACCTTAATTTGAGATGCACTATCCAGCCTTAACAAGGATTCCGTCTCAGATTTCATTATAACTAGAAACACTATACCCCATAATTTATGATAACAGGTTGCTTATCCAAAAGGGAATATAAATGCTCTAAAAAGCATTCATCATCACCTGTGACAATTTCTGGGAATAAGTGTTGGTTTAAATACAGAAAGGTTTGCTAAACCAAGGGGAAAAAAAATAAATAAAAAATAATGAATAAAAAAAAGCTACATATATAGGCTAGAATACAAATCTGAAAAAACGTGAACAGCTATTTCCAGCCTCCTTGTTTCATTTTCTCAGTAAAAATATAAAAGCACACATCTGCACATGTAAGGGCTCTTTCACACGGAGGATCTGTATGTCCGTTTTTCATCCTTCCGTTTTCGGATGAAAAACGGACATACATGTATCCCTATGGAGCGTCGGATGTCAGCGGTGACATGTCCGCTGACATCCGACCCGCTCCGATCCGAAAAGTGTAACGGAGGAAAACCCTACTTTTCCATCCGTTTTCGGATCGGATGACGACGGACTCTACGGTCCGTCATCATCCGATCCCCCATAGGGGAGAGCGGTGCTCTGACAGGTCCGTCGACCTGTCAACTTACTGCTCAGCGGGGATCGACGGAGCGATCCCCGCTGAGCAAGCGGGTATTCACGGGGCGAATCATCACTGATCCGCCCCGTGTGAAAGACCCCTAAGGCTTAATGTACATGGGATGTTTTAAAACCTCCCATGAATTTAACTTGACAGATAGTAAACTATGTCTAAAAACAACCGGTTTGCCACGTTTCCAAACTTTTTTTTTTGCAAATGGTCAAAAATGATAAAATGTCTGAAAACGAAAAACGCAGCTAAAACGTGAGTTACCGCATTTACAAGCTGTTACAGGCATTTGGCATTTCAAATGCCTCTGAACATTTCAGTTTTCTCTCAAATTCCTTGCTCCAGTATTTATGCATCTCATAAAATTACTTTCAATTGTCTGATAGACACTTTCCTAAGCATATCAACTTGGAGGTTTAGTTGAAGTAGTTGTTAACCCAAAAGTGTAAAGAACTGCTAGCCCCTCTATTATAGGCAGGCATAGAACACTGTGCATGTCTATTATAAAAACAAGGTATGTAAACACCTTTTTAGACCCATCTTCAGGCCAGTCACGTGACTCACGGCCAAGATCTCCCTCTGATGTCAGACGAGGTGGTCACATGGCCGCTCAGCCCCTCACGCAGTAGCCCTGGAGACCAGCCACAAGTCACGTGACGGGCCTGAAGTTAGCGCAAACAAAAAAAAAAAATTTACAAGCCTCGTTTTTATAAAAAGGCATATACAGTGTGCTATGCCTGCCTATAAAAGATGGGCTGCCAGCGACCAATTTATACATTTCTACTAATAGCGGCGGGTGGGGGGGGGGTTCAGAGAGACACAGAACATGGCGCTGACAGGCAGGGAGAAAGGGGAACAGAGGAGAGCTTGGGATGACGAAGGGACATATGCTGACTACAATGGTCAGGGCTCAGCGCAGAGAGGGGGATACAGGAAGTGGCAGGAACAGCCAGGGTTTTTTTTTACAGTTTAGAGAGGGGCAGATTGCACAGAACAAGCACCGTGTTGTTTAATCTGCTTTAAGGGAACAGCAATGAAAATGATTGCTTATACAGTGATAAATACAGCGACACCCATCCTGATCACCCCCCTAGAGGAGAAGTCTCATGGTTTATGGGGAGAGCGTACTTCTCTGGTGAGAGCATGTATTTTTATAAAAAAAGTCACATTGTCCATTTACCGCCACACAGTTACCGTGTTGCTTTATGCATAATTTATGCTCCTTGGAAGCCCAAAGGTGCTCCCTTGTATTTTGGACCCCTCTATGCATCTAGGCTGTGAAAAGATTCAAACATGTGGTATCCCCATACTTGGGAAAAGTAGCAGCATGCGTTTTGGAATGTAACCAACTATGCCAATGCATTGTGTGAGAAATAACTTTCTAAACTGAAAACTGTTAAAAAAAAATAAAATAAAATAAAATAAAGGGGGTACAACTTCAAAAACTCACCATGCCTCTGAAATACTTTGGGGTGTCTACTTTCCAAAAAAAAAAAGTTATTTTGGGGCCGTAAGAAAAGAGATAGGCCGTCAGTACATCAGGACTGATCAAAAGATCAGTGGCCCCTGCTGCGGTCTTACAGCTTGTCAGCTGACATTTGCACTGTTACAGTCCAAACTGTTGCTGGGTAGAGGCTGTCTCCTTCCTTCAGCAAATTGTTGACATTTTACCAACTACGGCAATGCATAGTCATTTGACTGGAGCCCAATAAGTGCTTTTTAAACCGCTACTGCAGAACTAAACCCTCCTTTGCCTTTCAGCCAAGGAAGCGGTCATACTAGCTTCTCTCAAACTGCCATGGTGCTGCACGTGTGATCTGCTACATAGTTAGTCTGGTTGAAAAAAAATAAACAAACAAACACAAGTCCATCTAGTTCAACCAACCACTTTGACGGTTTGACAGCTTGGTTGAGAGCACAAGCAAATGTTACAGTTAGTATCCTGGCATACCATGAACGTTACTTTTTTGAAAGGGTTAAATTGATGAGTTTAGTTCCGCTTTAACTGGTTCCCGACCGGCGCGCGCCGATGTACGTCGGCAGAATGGGCGTACCTGTACGTCCATTTAAATTCCCCGCCGTGCCATTGCGTGTGCGGCGCGCGCTGGCCGGGAGCTCCGTGAGTCGGGTCACGGGTCCTGCGGACTCGATCGCCGCGGGCATACCCACGATCGCCTCACGGAGAGGATGAACGCATCTCCCCGTTCTGCCTAGTGACAAGTGTCACTGATCACAGCTGTCATCAGGAGCTGTGATCAGAGTAAAGACACACACAGCCCATCCCCCTGACAGTTAGAAATCACTCCCCTAGGACACACTTAACCCCTCCCCACCCCCTAGTGGTTAACCCCTTCACTGCCAGTGTCATTTACTGCATTTTTAATCGCACTGATCGCTGCATAATTTTGTTTGGGAGCCACATCACACGACTGCGCAATTGTCAGTTAAAGCGACGCAGTACCGAATCGCAAAAAACGCACTGGTCAGGAAGGGGGTAAAATCTTCCGGGGCTGAAGCGGTAAAAAAAAAAAAAAAAAAAAAAAAAAAAAAAAACCACACACTGTTGCAGTATGCAATTTGTGCAAAAAGTATTCAAAAAAGGTTTTGCAACTGTTATAGGTTTTATTTAAAAGTCTGCATCATTGCCTAGCTTGAAGTTACGTACACGGGGCAACCTTTTTAATCCCCCGGGCCCTGTAAAGCCATCTTGCAAGTTTTTATTTTTCACACCTGAAGAAATAAGTTATATTCCTTTAAGTCTCCCATCCAGGTCCCTCGCTGCCACCGTTTCTCAGTGCAGGGATAGCCAATCTATGCGGTTCACGTCACAGCCACCGAATTATTAAAAAAAAAAAAAAAAAAAAAAAAAAGGAAGGAGACGCAGGACAGTACTGTCAAAGCCAGTGACGGGGGAGCAGGGGGTAGGTCAGGGCCCTGTTGCCTGGTTATAGCAGCAGCTGGAGCCGGTGCGCTCGAGCATGTGGCTGTATCGGATTGGGCTCAGGTAAGGGGGGGGAGCGGGCTGCAGCATAGTAGGTTTTTCACCCTGCTGATGCATAGAATGCATTAAGGTGAAAAATCTTAAGGCTTTACAACCACTTTAAAAAAAATTAAAATAGTGAACAAAAATGTACTTGCTGCAGTTAGAACTGGTAGCCAGAAAGCATCTTTCAAAGTAGAAAAACAAAAAAAAGGTGGACACCAGGAGGTGAGCAGATACTTATCCAGGATGAGAACACAATATCAGATCAACTGTTGATCAGATTTTCATTTAATCATACGGTATATCCACCCAAAGCATGCCTTTGCATGTAAAAAACAAAAACAAAAAAGAAGTTTGTATGTCCGCTTTCGTGCAGCTTTCACTGTACTTCCAGGCTTCAGACCCCTGCTCTGCGATCAAGTTTCCAACCCCCCTCCATCCAGAAAATCACAAAAGCAAACTGCCTCAAGCTTCATTTTGTGATTGGCTAGGAGAGAGGGACTGAGACATGACAGCAGTGCTGGGGCCTCTGAAACCCACAGTGCGTACATTCGTAGTAGCCCAACAGTACCAAAATCAGACATGTAAGCACACAAGTTTTCAATATGCTGAGAAAGCCTGAATGAGTGCCAGTTTGCAGCCAAGACTAAGAAATGTTTACCGCTTTGAACCTGGTAAAATTTTCATGCTTTAAAATTTTAAAGCGGTGACAACTTAACAGGCTGAAAATACCTTCTCTGCTTTTCATATGAAAATAAGATATTGTCCAGGGATTTGTGATGAGGGAATACTTGATTGCTCTGGTAGCATCAAATTTCACATATTTGCTGTAAATATAAACCACCCTCTCCTGAGAACCAGAGTATATGACAAAGATTGTGAAAAAAATGGCAAATGTATTAAATTAAGCCTTGGGGTCCTTTCACATGGGCTTGTCCATGTACGGACTCTGCTTTGCTCAGCAGGGATCGATCCGCTGAGCAGGCGGATGACAGGTCAGCCTCCGCTCACTGTGCAGATGGACCTGTCAAAGCCCCGCTGTCCTCTATGGAGATCGGATTAAAATGGACCACCTTTCAGTTTTCATCCGATCCGATTCTCCAAAGACTGATGGAAAATAGGGTTTGCATCCATCTGGATTTCACAGACAGGAGCGGATATCAGAGGACATGTCACCCTTGACATCCACCACTCCATAGGTCTGAATGGAGCGTCCGATCAGGTCCTCCTTAAAAACTGACAGGCAGACCTGATCGGAAAGCCCATGTGAAAAGGGCCCTTATACGGATTGCATGCAAAAATATATAGCATATAAAACACAAAATTACTACAAGAACAAATAAATCAATCAACTGGTTCTTGCAAATTGTCAATAGCAAAATTTTTTGCCCACGGGGCAAGATGACCCATCTGGCTACACAACACTACAGTTTAAAAAGGAGAAATATAGCCAAAGCTTGTTTGGCTGTACTTCTATGGATCACAGAAGTGCAATTCGTGTTGAACTCTCTTGACCCGTTTTCAGCAGAGAGCGGACTGAAATCGCCAATGTTAATCCACGCACCGCGCCATCCCGATTACGGAGTCTGGATCTGCCAGGTGGCTGGACTGACACCCAACCCAGCCTCTCAGCAGTCGCCACTAGCCTGAGACGGCCGCTGTGTGCTTCAATGAGCGAGGAGGGAGAAAAGCAGAGAGCTACGACTGAGTCTGCAGCTCATGGAGCTGAAAAAAACGAGCGATGGGCACTGTTCAATGCCTTGGTTTTCAGTGCAGAGGCGCCGGGGAACCGATGCTGCATTCACCTAAGTGTTAATAAGGAAAAAAAAAATCCTTTACTTCTCTTAAGTATTAAAAATTCAAGCACCATATAGGAGTATTCATTTACTGCTGTGATCAGAAAGCACATAATAAAATGCATTCTAAAGCTTAAATATGTTCAACCTTATTGCATTCCTTTGCTGAGGCAGCCATTGGCTCCTGCTGCTGCCAGTCAAACCCTGTGATGAGGTAGCAGGGCCAGGCCTCACTGTCTGCTTCTTCGGACTTACCCTGTGTCCTGTACAATTAAGATAAATATTTCCTTTACTGGCTTGAGTAAACAGGATCAAGGGGATAAAAGAGAAACAGAACTCCGACCTAAAGGGGGCTGCCTAGGGACACAAATCTCGCTAAGCAAAACACTCGAGACAGTTATGGTATTGTTACAAGCTTAAAAAGGACCCACAAGGGCTTTAAACCACCAATAGGGAACTTGATTTGATCTTACAAAGTCAATGTGACAGGAGTAGGGTTGCAAGGAAGACACTGCCACAAGAATATGCAAGAGTGAATGTTAGACATCAGCCCCAGACTGGTGAAATAAAGACTAACTGGAGATAGAGGATGTTTTAGTTTCTGACAACCTAAGGCAAAACTGGTGTTGGCCTTTCTTGGGAGGGCTTAATCTGTGCCCTCTTGCATCGGTTACAGGTAGTTGCCAATGCTGGAACCTAGGGAAGCTTAATCCAGCCAGTCCTTGAAGGAGTTAAACCCTTTGGGAAAAAGTCCCGACTGCAAGAATCCATATATTGGACTCCCTTCACAGGAGGCCATATGAGAGAGTTCCAACGTGGTGCTTGGAAGCAAAAAGCAGAATAGCAGAAAGGGCTGAATGGCAGAAAGTGCTGGTGACACTTAACCCAGAGAATGACGTCAACGCTCAGTCTTACTGTAGTAAAACCAACTAATCACAAACTGAATAAATCAGTTCCATTCAGTAAAATGCTTGCTTATAGCAATTAAATTCACTGCTATAAGCAAGGTGGTGTGGGAAGAAAAACAAAAAAAAAAAAAAAAAACAAAAAAAAAAAAAAAAAAAAAAAGAGCTTCATGCTTTTTCTTCAGCAATGAAGTCTTGCATGGTGAGCGTGCATGCAGGCAATGGCGGTTGAGTGCAATACTTGTGGTTTTCTTTAGGGTTGCACTGATACCACTAAGACAGAGTAAGCGCCGATACCAATTTTTTATTTTTATTTAAAGGTATGCAGCACTGATGACTGGCACTGAAATAAGCGAGACAAACTTGCAGGATTTGGCAGCTCTAGTACAAATTCTGCGACACCCATCTTGGTACACCCTGCACTCGGCCGCAGAAAGCCTAGTCAGAGGGCAGCAGCGGACATCTTGTTACACCCAGCCCATATAGTTAGTGAACTATATGGGCTGGGTGTAACAAAGATGTCCGCTGCCTCCTTGTGACTGCAGGCTTACTGTGGCCAAGTGCAGGGTGTACCAAGATGGGCGTTGGTGTTCAATCTGACAGACACAGGATGTCACCTCTGTTAACTAATGTGACGGCCCGGGTCACCAATTCCGACAACCCACATCCCTGCCAGGCCAGCTTATCTTATGCTGCCAGCCTGTTGACTCGCTCCGCGACATCCGGGAATGAGCGGGGCCACCTCTGCATTCACAGGTATCGGATTAGGCATCAGAAGCATTTGCACAAGCTTGGTTTCTGCACCGATACTAGTATCGGTAGAACCCTAGTTTTCTTTGAAAACAATTGTACCTGCTAATTCCAGGTCTTTCTGAAGCTCTCCGCAAGCGGTCCATGACTCTTGAACAACATTTCTGACAGTGCTTTTCACCCATCAGAAATCTTGCGAGGAGCACCTGGTCGTGGCTTGTTTATGGTGAAATGATGTTCTTTCCACTTCTGGATTATGGCCCCGACAATACTCACTGGAACGTTGAGAAGTTCTTCTGTATATCAATGCCATCAGTATGTTTTGCTACAATAAGGTTGTGAAAGTCTCTTTGCTTTTACCCACATCTTGAGAAGTTTGTGCTACACCTTGGCAAGGAGACACCTTTTTATAGGTCATCAGTTGAGACTGAACCAGTTTATATTAAAGAGCACTGACAAGGGGCAGGATTGCTTTCTAATTACTGATAGATTTCAGCTGGTGTCTTGGCTTACCATGCCTTTTTGCACCTCCCTTTCTGCATGTATTCAATACTTTTCCCAGAGTCGTTCCATTTTATTACACAACTTAAAGGGTTACTAAACCCCCCTTTTTTTTTTTTTTTAAACACGTCATACTTACCTCCACTGTGCAGTTAGTTTTGCACAGAGTGGCCCCAATCCTCCTCTTCGGAGGTACCTCAGCGGTGCTAGTAGCTCCTTGCATCGAGTGCCACAGAGAAGCGCTCTCCAATGGGACACCAGTGCGGGCACGCTCCCAAGTTTTGCTTCTGAGTCTACTGACACATGTCCATTTACATCAGACTCTCTACTGACACAGAAAGCTGGACTCGGCCCAGCCGCCGCGTCATTGGATTTGATTGACTGCAGCAGGAGCCAATGGCTGCACTGCTTTCAATCTATCCAATCAGGAGAAGAGACACCAGCTAGAGCTGGTGTGCTCGTCCCCAGGGAGAAGAAAACAGGGTTCAGGTAAGTAAAAATGGGGGCACTGGGGGGGCTGCAGCACTACGGAATGTTTTTCACCTTAATGCATACAACCCCTTTAAATTTCTGAACTTATTTGTTTTATTTTCTTTGTATGCATGGATTGTTACCGACATGTGGTGAAAATTTCATGTCAATAGCACCTTTAGAAATCAAGATACCTAGAAAAATGGTGACTTGTTCAATACTCATTTTACCCACTGTATTATAGCTATATGCAGGTAGTACTAATAAGGTAATTAGTAGGGATGCACGGATATTTCGGCGGCCAAAACATATTGGCGGAATATGGCGTTTTCGGCACTTTGCCGAAAGAGAAATCACTGCGATAATGGCGCGGAAACTGGGGCCGGGCCCCGTCCCTGGTGTGCCCATTACGGGGGTGTCCTTCTGGCATGGCGCGCCACAGTCCTCTCTTCTCCTCCTCCCTCCTAGCGATCTCCGTGTGTCACAGAGCTCAACTACACAGACCGCAGTAATAATGGCCCGCCTCCTGTGACAGACGGCACACTGATCCAATGGTGGGACATTGAATCAGTGTGACGCGATTACAAGAGGCGGGACATAGTTATTGCGAACTGGGCAATTCAAATGCAGCTCCGTGACACACGGAGATCGCTGCTCTGATTCAGCCACTGGCAAGCTGCACGACGGGCACAGGTGGGGCTGCATTGATCTCCTGTACCCCGTCCCCAGCCTCTGACCATCTCCTGTACCCCGTCCCCAGCCTCTGACCATCTCCTGCATCATATCTGATAGAGGTGCACCGCATGGAAATTTTGCTAATACTATACAAACTGGTATGCAACTGTGCCTAGGCAATCCTGTACCTACAGCCTCGCAGCTGTATATCTGCAGTGTGTGAGAGCTGAAGCTGTTGTATTGGTTGAGAGGGTGAATGAAAGCACTGCTTCCTCTGACTGCTAGCCTTAGGAGATTTGGTGATGTCACTGCCCCCCTGCCTGCACTCAGCCTCTTCAGGGCGACGGTCTTCCCCCACACATCTTTCTCGGCTTCTCCTTCCAGCCAACCCACTTAGTCTGTCCTGATTGGCTAGGAGGAGAGGCGGATGGTTGGGCGAGTCCAACATTTTTCAAGCCAATTAGCAAATTAGTGGCTTGGAGGTGGGGGGGGGGGTCACACCCCTAATGGACCAGCTGCTAACACCCCTAAAGGAGCAGGCTGTCAAGCAGATGCGCCTGCTCAGTGGAGGGTCCCCGCCGAGCAGGCGGATGACAGCTCCATGTCCACTCTGCTAATGCAGAGCAGACAAAGCCCACTGTTCTCTGTGGGGCAGTCAGATGGAAACGGACCGCCTGTCCATTTCCATCAGATATCATCCGATCCAAAATGCTAGATGGATGGGGAATGGGATGCTTATCTGTCTGGTTAGGGGACCAGATGCAGGCGGGTGTAAACGAACACATTTACATCAGACTCTCCATAGAGAACTATGGGTGGTTCGATTGGGCCCGCCTGAAAAACAGACAGGCAGACCGAAACACTGCGCTTGTGTGAAAGGCCTTGTTCACACGGCATACACAGTGTACCTTTGTAGGGATGCACAGGTGTTAAATGCATCTCTGGGCCGACAGTACCACTGATTTGGGATGTAGCAACTGCACAAACAGAGCCATAGCTCCCAATTTAACATCCATGTAGGTCCACGTGCATGTCTCTGAGCTCACACTGTCTGCATTCGGGGGTCATACAAGTCAGAGGCAGCCTATGAAAAACACCTACGATGTAGCAGTAATAGTCAAGATTGTGAGAGTTCGCCCTCTTCAACGGATGCTCTGCACAGAGCCAGAAGTTGGTGGTTTGGGCATGCCACCATTAAGTACCCCAGAGGCTCACCGAGTCACCGAGTGGGAGAAAAACAAAAAACCCCCCCAAAAAAAAAAAAAAAAAAAAACACCCCCCCAAAAAAAAAGAAGATTTGAGCTCAGCTGCAGTGTAGGGAATCGACCGATAGTTTTTTTTTCAGTGCGGATATGATACCGATGTTACAGCCACCTCTCCTGCCGAAATTAACTGAACAGGTTAATATTTATTAAACATTAAAAGCGGAGTTCTGCTTAAAAAAAATAAAAAATGAAGTCAGCAGCTACAAATACTGCAGCTGCTGACTTTTAATAATTCGGACACTTATCTGTCCCAGGATCCAGCAATGTGGGGGAATGAACGCGTCTCCCCCTCCACTGCAGCACCGGCATTGTAACTGTGCGTGCCCGGCTGTGACTTCAGCCGGGCACCCACTGTGCAAGCGCACGCCGTGACTGGCCGGGCAATCATCTGGGATCTGTGACGTGTCTCAGATGATTGCCAAGAGGGAGGTGATCTCCCTTTTGGTGCCACAGTGCACTGGGAGGAAGTGGGAGCTGGGAAACACACACAGATTTCAAGACTGTCATCTCTGTAGTGCACCATGGTGTGATGACCGAGGTCTAAAATTAAACTGGGAAAAGGAGTGCTTGAAAAAATAATAACTTCTTAAATGGCTTCCCAAAACATAGAAAAAAGTACAATTGTTACTAGCGCATTGCAGTGATTAAAATCACTACTGCAGTGCAAAAAGCTAGACAGTGGACAGGACACACTGACACTACACTTTTTTCAATACTCCCATTTAAGTAGAATATAGCGCAAACAGCATAACATTTCAGCATGTTCACCTATTAAACGGGTTCTGTTTTTTTCATAAATTGCTGCCACTTCACTGAAAACACGCTCACTTGGTACAGATGGAGGAGCAGAGAGTTATCTTCCAGCATGAGAGGCAAGTCTTTTGTAGTGGGACTCATTTTCTTTCCACCACTGAAGAGGATCTCTACTTCTGTGAATTACTGGTTCCTTCAAATAGAGATGAAGTTCATCATCCAGGCTGATTGATTGATTTATTTATTTATTTCAGGTACTTATATAGCGCCGTCAATTTACGCAGCGCTTTACATATATATATATTATACATTCACATCAGTCCCTATACCCTCAAGGAGCTTACAATCTAAGGTCCCTAACTCACATTCATACCTATACTAGGGCCAATTTAGACAGGATCCAATTAACCTACCAGCATGTCTTTGGAGTGTGGGAGGAAACCGGAGTACCCGGAGGAAACCCACGCAGACACAGGGAGAACATGCAAACTCCAGGCAGGTAGTGTCGTGGTTGGGATTCGAACCAGCGACCCTTCTTACTGCTAGGCGAGAGTGCTATCCACTGCACCACTGTGCCGCCCCGATTGATGTACATTCAGAAGAATCCTCCACATAAGGTCCCAATAACATGCTGAACATGGCATCAATTCGACCACGATGAAGATTCTGCTCGTTGTCTTTGACGTTTGTTTTTGCAGCATCCTGCTCTTCCAGATTAGTAACATGCTTTTCCAAACGTGACCTTTCTGCAAGAACCTCCAGCAGCTCGGCTCTTCTGTCAGCCATTGTTTTGCCTTGGCCAATACATCAGAAGAGAAAGCATGATTCTTGTATAGAGTATCCAAAAGACATGCCAACACAACAAATTTTTTTCTCTTCATGCTTCTCAAAGCATTTGGTGAGGCTGTCCCTCATGACCTGCCTGATGGTTTTAATTCCACTATGTTGGGTCCTGCTTCTCTTGAAGAAGCATCTTCAGCACTCTCACACATGGGATGACATGACACAGGTGAGTCAAAATGTCGCACCTCTAATGTCACTTCCTCTATGGTGAAGTGCCGAATTCCAACAGCCTGAATTAGCCCATTTTTGGGTAGGCCAATGTCTGTCTGTCTGTCTGAGTCACTGTTTGGCAAGGACTGAATGGTGGAAATGATCAGGACAATTGGAGTGATCTGCATAATGGGGACAAAGACCGCTATAAAAACCTGCCAGGGGTTACAGCACATCTTCACTGCATCCAGAAAAGTTGGCTTTATACATTAAAGCTTCTACCTACATTACACTGTGTAAAACGCAAAAAGAGATATATCTATCTATCTATATACATACACACACACACACATACGATTTACCCCCTTAATGACCAGGCCATTTTTTTGCGATATGGCACTGTGTCGCTTTAACTGACAATTGCGCGGGCATGCAACGCTGTACCCAAATGAAAGTAATTTTTTTTACCCACAAATAGAGCTTTTTGATCACCTCTGCGTTTTGAATTTTTTGTGCTATAAAAGAAAAATAAATAAATAAAATAAATAAATAAAACCCAGGCAGGGAAGGGGTTAAGTTTGTTCTAACTGTAGGGGAGATGGGCTGCCAAGAACATGACAGATCACTGTTCCCGATTACTGGGAACAGTAGATCTCTGTCATGTCACTAAGCAGAACTGGGAATCGCCTTGTTTACATAGACAGTTCCCCGATCTGCCTCTCCTCACCGCAATCACGGGTTGCTGGCGGATAGAATTTACGGGCATGTGCGCGCCCCCTATCCTTGCACGGACCGACATACAGGTACGCCATTCCACGCAGGAGAGCCAACCTTACATAGTTAGTTACATAGTTACATAGTAGGTGAGGTTGAAAAAAGACACAAGTCCATCAAGTATATCTGCGTGAGCTGGTCGGTTAGTGGTTAAAAGACAGCCATATTCAGCAGGCAAAAGGTGTAAGCACAATCCATCTGTGGCACAAGCTTTTTTGGAGTAGATAACTTGTATTATATAAAACATGCAAGTCTCTTCAAATCAGCAGACACCCACTTATTGCTGCTGTATGCCAGATACAAATATGTACAGTTCTAATAAAATTACCTGAAAGTTTGATAATAATGATAATAATAATGATAATAATAATAATAATAATAATAATAATAATAATAATAATAATAATAATAATAATAATAATAATAATATCCTGTTCCCTTAACCACTTGCCGACCGCTGCAAGCTGATATACGTCGGCACAATGGCAGCGGTGGGCAAATGGGCACACCTGTATGACCCCTTTAATTAGTGGGGCTAGCGGGCGCACGCCGCATACAGCGTGACCGTGCCCCGGGACCCGATGTCCCAGCAATTGGGTCACGGAGGCGCACAATGGGGAGATGCCCATGTAAACAAGGCATTTCCCCATTCTGCCTAGTGACATGACAGATCACTGCTCCCTGTCATCGGAAGCAGCGATTGCTCTCATGTGAGTGGTAGCGCCCCCCTCCCCCCAGTTAGAATTACTCCCTAGGACACACCTAACCCCTTGATCGCCCCCTAGTATTCAACCCCTTTTGTTGCCAGTGTCATTTACACAGTAATCAGTGCATTTTTATAGCACTGATCTCTGTATAAAATGACAATGGTCCCAAAATAGTGTCGAAAGTGTCCGATGTGTCCGCCATAATGTCGCAGTCATGATAAAAATCTCAGATTTTGCCGCCATTAATAATAAAAAAATAATTAATAAAAATGCCATAAAACTATCTCCTATTTTGTAGATGCTATAACTTTTGCGCAATCCAATCTATACGCTTAGTGCGATTTCTTTTACCAAAAATATGAAGAATACATAGCCTAAACTGGAGGGAAAAAAAATAGTTTTTTATATATATTTCTGGGGGATATTTATTATAGCAAAAAGTAAAAAATATTGCTTTTTTTGTTTGTAGCGCAAATATAAAAAACGCAGAGGTGATCAAATACCACCAAAAGAAAGCTCTATTTGTGGGGAAAAAAAGGACATCAATTTTGTTTGGGTGCAATATGGCACGACTGCGCATTTTTCAGTTAAAGTGACGCAGTGCCGTATGCAAAAAAGTGCTCTGGTCGGGAAGGGGGTAAAATCTTCTGGGGCTGAAGCGGATAAAGAGGAAGTAAACCCTAGTGGGTTTTACTTCTTGATTTCCCTGCAAAGGTAAAGTATAATGGGCTACTATGCATCGCATAGTAGCTCATATGTGTCACTTGCCTGAAACCGAAGCCAGCGATGTCACCGCTGTACCCACTAGAAGTGAGCGTCTATCTTCACCCCTCTTCCTTCCATGGCTGTGAACTCCGGTTCTGTGAATAGCCGGAGTCAAGTGACGTCACTCCCACGCATGTGGGCGAGAGCCGCAAGTCATGGCATGACCCCTTTTAGAAACGGCACGATCTGCCCCTTCTAAAGTGCGCATGCGCCATAGACATCGGCACACGGCTTATTTGTAAATAACTCCAAAACCGTGGAGGTTTAGGAGATATTTCCAGCACCTACAGGTAAGCCTTAATATAAGCTTACCTGTAGGTAAAAGTGGTTGTACCCCCTCCTTGTAACTGGGGTAATTCCGCCTCTAACCATAGTTTCCACAGTTTCTCATATTTCTTAATATTTCCCCTCTTACTATAGGTACATTTTTCTTTCCAAATCGTATCCTTCATCACCTTCATCCATTCTTCTACCGTCAGGGGAGCTTTTGCTTGCCACTTCTGTGGAATCAGTTTCCTTACTTGGAACAAGCATCTAGTTATTGCAGTCTTTGCATCTCCTGACAAGCCATTCCTTTCCATAAGCCCCAGAACGCATGTCTTAGCCTCCAAGTCGAGAGATGTCGCAAATACAGAATTTTATCCACTGTTTCACTCCAATATCTATGTAATTTGGGACATCTCCAGACCATATGCATCAAGTCTCCCTTTACATCCCCACACCTTGGGCATGTCACGTCTGGTCTTCTTCCAAACAAACAATTTCAAAGACATGTAGTATGATCAGTGTAACAAAAATAAGTGGGATACGATCTGTGGGGGGGGGGGGCGGCAGTGCCAATATTCTGCTCCATTTCTCCTCAGTTATTTGTCCAATATCCTTCTCCCAATTGCCCCCTATTAGAGAGTCCCGTGGCCCCTACCAATCCAGCCCTGCTTATACACCGATACATTTCATAAATCAGCCCTTTAGATGTTCTGGCATTGACCACCTTTCGGACAGAGGGTATTTCACTCCATTCCAATGCATCCCCCGCCCCCTTCCCTAAACTGCACATCCAGGACATGCCTAACCTGCAGGCACCTGTAAAAAAGACCTGCTTGGGACTGCGTATTCCTCCCAGCTGCAAAATGGCTTTTCCACGTTAAATATGCCTTTTGTAAAGTAAAGTAAACCACAGTGACTGACAAGATATTCCTGTAACAGTTGCACACACTCAATTCCAAAAAGTTAGGACTGTGTAAAATTTACCTAAAGACACAATGCAATGATTTTCTACTTCCATAAACCCATATTTTATATGCTTGCCAACCACCTCAAGTAGGAGTACGGCAGCAGAGCAGCTGTCCTGCTCTGGATCAAGAACCTAATACGTGAGCCAGCACTTCTGGCTGTGCTGTAATTAGTCACAGCACAAGTTGATCAGCAGGTCCCTGCTAATGATTGACTGCAGGCACCCGCTGATCGGCAAAGGAGGATGACAGGACAGAGCTCTGAATGTAGATCGGGGAAAAAAAAAAAAGGAAGAAGTAATACGCAATTTATTTAAAATAATGAAAAAAAATATATAATAATAATAATATATATTTTATAGCAGAGTAAAAAAAATGGATTTTAACATTTTTTGGTCTCTCATTTATAGCACAAAAGATAAACTGGGTACAGTGCTGCATGACCACACAACTGTCAGTTAAAGTAACGCAGTGCCAAATAGCAAAAAAAGGGCCTGTAACGAAGGGGGTAAATCTTCCGGATGACAAGTTGGTACTCACAATAGAAAAACTTCAAGTGTTTATACTGAGGGAGAAGAACACCACACACACAGTTGTAGAGGATTCCCTCCAGCCCCCTTATACTTACCTGAGCTTGATCTCGATCCAGAGGCATGGAAACGAGCCCGCACGAGTGCCCCCATAGAAAGCAGCTATGTTTTCCCAAAGGCTATATTTTAAGCACCCGGACCCTTCCACTGTGGAGCCATGATGTGGTCATAAATGCAGAAAGCAGTTTAGTAAAAAAATGACATCTGGATGGCAGCATATGCTGCTCTAAAACTTTCAGCATTGACGGCAACTTTCCAGATGTGCCAGCTGCCCATTCCATACACACTAGTGCAACCCCATACCATCAGAGATACAGGCTGTTGAACTGAGCACTGATAAGCCGGAAAGTCCTTTTCCTCTTTCGTCTGGAGGATACAGCACCCATGGTTGCAAAGTAAAAAAAAAAATTCAATTCGTCTGACCACAGAACAGTTTCCCACATTTTAAAATGTGCTTTGGCCCACAGAAGATGGTGGCAATTCTGGATCATGTTTAGATATGACTTCTTTGCATGATAGAGCTTGACCTCTACATTTTTGGATGGCAGGGCAAACGTTGTGAAGACAGCGATTTTGGAAGTATTCCTGAGCCCATGCAGTGATGTCCACCACAGAATCATGTCCATTTTTAATTGCAGTGTCGCCTATGGGGACGAAGATCACGGCGGGTTTCCAATATTGCGCTTCGGTCTTGTCCCTTGCGCACAGAGATTTCTCCAGATTCTCAACCTTTTGATATTATGCACTATAGATGAAATATTTAAAGTCCTTGCAATTTTACACTGAGGAAACTTTTGAAATTGTTCTATTGTTATAGATTGAACATCTAGCCATCTTTACTTCCGAGACACTGACTCCAAGGTGCTCTTTCAAGTTACTGACCTGTTGTCAATTAACCCAATTGGTTGCAAAATGCTTTGCCTGCTCTTGTTAGTACCTGTACCACTTTTCCAGCTTTTTACTGTCCTGTCCCAAGTTCGAGACATGTTGCAGCCATTAGCTGTAGGGCTCATGCACACTGCAGGTCGAGAGGGGAAAAATTAAAAAAATATAAATAATAGGGGAAGGAGCTGCTTTTATAGGCATTTGAGCTGTTATTTGAGCTCGAAGAAGGTTGTGCTTTTTTGGGCACTTCGGCTTCTTTGCTGCTTGAAAGCTCCTCTCAACAAACTCAAGTTTTGTTTTTTTCCCTGCCTGTAAGCTACAGTTGCACTGACGCAGATACGAAGCATGTGCAAATGCGCCGACACTGGAAACCGATACCTTACGGTTCTTCCATCTGTCAGTGGGATTCCCCTGCTGACAGATGAAACGTATACAAAAGAATGCAGGCGATTATCAGTTAAGGAGCGGAGCCACCACGTCCTTAACAACTGATGATGTTTCAGTTGTCAGTGGAATCTCCCTGCCCTGCAGTGGCCTCACCCCCTCACCTTTAGCTCCGTTTGTTGCGTCCTCCAGGCTATGTGTTTCTCCTCCTCTGCGGGGTGACTAATTTGCCTGGCAAATAGTGTGTCCTATATTCTACTGCAGAATTATTCTTAAAGACCTGGACTTGGTGTGACGAGACACATTAAGGACTTCTGACTTAGATTCACAGTTCGTTTTGCACTCTTGTGACCTGTTTTCAGCAGAGAGCAGGCTGAAGTCCACTCTCTGCTGATGTCACTACTGTCAGTCCGTCATCACGACCACGGAGTCGAGATCCGCCAGGAGCCTGGACTCACACTCAGTGGCTCACTGAGAAGCTGAGCTGAGCCGGGCGCTCCAATGAGCGAGGAGGGAGCAGAGAGCTGTGACTGAGTCTACAGCTCTCTGCTCGGGGAGCTCGAAAAACCAAGCGAACGGCGGTGTTCAATCGCTCGGTTCTTAGTGCAGAATCAGACTGATGCCACATTCACCAAGGAAAGTATGCTTGCTAAACCAACCCCCCCCTTACACACACACACACACACACACACCTCTTTTAGGGCTCCAAAACACTGGAAACCAAGCACGATAGAGGGCATTGACACATGTGAATTAGTGAATACCGCAAGTTTCACCTCCTGCTTGTCTATTTGTATACCATTAATAGAAGGATTTTGTCTAAGGGCTGTTACCAGATGTTCCATTACTAAGACAAAAAGGAGGGGAGACCTTCATCCAAAATGGTACCAGTCAGATGTCCGAAACGCAAAATCAAGGATCCATTGAACCTTAATTTTGGCCCTTGGTTTACAGTATAGCGCTAAATTGCAAGAAAAGGCCAGCCAACACGATCAAACGCCTTCTCTGCGTCGACAGAGAAGGCAAACTGGTATTTTTGCTGTTTGGACATGACCCATGAGCAAAAAGCATTCAAGAGTGTTATCACACGCTTCTTACCCCTGAAGAAACCAAACCTGGTCTGTATGCAGATTCGGGAGAAGGGATTGAAGTAATCAATTTGGGGAAATTTTTTGCATCTACCCAAATTAAAGATAAAGGGCGATAGCTGGAGCAAAGCGTTAAATTCTGATCCGGTTTGTGAATTGAGGTGGTATGGGCCTCCAGATGTCTGGAGTAAGAAATAGGTTAGTCGCAGAAATACATTTGAACACCCAAAGCATAAACTAAATTAGGTATTCCTTATATGTGTTGTAAAAAATTTTGAGGTAAATCCATTGGGGCCAGGGCTTTTACCCAACAGTGTATTAGTAATTGCATCCAGCAATTCCTCACGTGAAAAGGGAATGTCTAGGAAATCCCTAGTATCTCCTAGGGCTGAAATGGCAGTCTCCTATACATAGTTCTGCATGCGATGGCTAAGAGAATCTGCATCCTCGGGGGATAATGATGGAACAAGGTTGTATAAAGCTGTAAAATTAATAATCACAGAAAGCCTGTTGGAGACAAAGCAGATCTGAAGTGAAGTGATCGCCCCTGACAATCTAATACAAGGCATGAAAGTCTGGAGTGGAACGAGAATGTAATGCCTGGGCCAATATTCTCCCACATTTGTTTCCATGTCAGCCCCTACCTAGGAGTATGTCTATGTTGGCAAGTACTATGGGAGGCCTCCAAGAGCTGTAATAAGGATGACCTTGTAGAGCATATATTGACCAACTCTGGAGATGGGGAGGCTTGGTGAGGTTTCTAAAGAATGAAACTTAGACAAGGTGTTTTGAACTGCAGCAGACCTTTAAAGACAGGCGCCATGTTGGATAAACAACCCTCGTAACACCGCCTTAAGGGCCTCCCATTGTAGGGGTAAGGTGGTCTCATGCTCAGATTCAGATATAGATATATAGATATAAAAAAAAAATTTGGATTGCTGCCGCAATTGCCTGATGGCAGAGTGGATCTGACATAAGAGTTTTATTTAAAACGCAAGGACCATCGGAGTGCGTGGAAGATGTATGGTCAGAGAAAGGTAAAATGATTGATCCAAAAAAACAAAACAAACCAAACAAAACAAAACAAAACCAAACAAAAAACAAAACACACAAAAATGTCCAAAGAGTGATTCCATTCCAATATAGAAGGTCCAGCAATGAAATAGTATAACCTGCTAGAAGATTGATGGACCGGTGAGAAGTACGTACAATTTCGATTTTTAGGGTTAAGGGTCCGTTAAAGGTCAAGCAATCGGTGATCACATAGCTTTTTATGAGCCCTGAGACGACTGAAGGAAATGTTAGAGCCCTGAGATGAAGCATCTAGCGGAGGCTCCAAACACCTGATTAAAATGCCCTCCCACAAGGATAGTCCCTTCCACAAAATCTGCTAAAATTAAAAAAGGTCCTGGGATACTGCAGTTATCTGACCATGATTCAGGAGACAGAGATATATAGATATAGATATTCGTTAAAATGTATTCCAAAGCCGAAATTTTGGGGAAAAATATACTGCCCATTGGTATCAGCTACATGCACCATAAAAATGCATTGACAGCCACTTACAGGGAAACCAGAAAGTATTCACAGCGCTTCACTTTTTCCACATTTTGTTATGTTACAGCCTTATTCCAAAATGGATTCAATTCATCAGTTTCCTCAAAATTCTACAAACAATATCCCATAATGACAACGTGAAAGTTTGAAATCTTTGCAAATTTACAAAAAAAAAAAAAAAAGTACATAAAGTATTCACAGCCTTTGCTCAATACTTTGTTGAAGCACCTTTGGCACCAATTACTGCCTCAAGTCTTTTTGAGTATGATGCTACAAGCTTGGCACACCTATTTTTTGGGCAGTTTCTCTCATTCTTCATTTGAAGAACCTCTCATGCTCCATCAGGTTGGATGGAGAGTGTCGGCGCACAGCCATTTTTGGATCTCTCCAGAAATGTTCAATCAGGTTCAAGTCTGGGCTACTCAAGGACATTCAGAGTTGTCCTGTAGCCACTCCTTTGTTACCTTGGCTGTGTGCTTGGGGTCTTTGTCCTGTTGGAAGATGAATCTTCGCCCCATTCTGAAGTCCAGAGCTCTCTGGAGCAGGGTTTCATCAAGGATGTGTCTCTGTACATTGCTGCATTCATCTTTCCCTTGATTCGGACTAGTTTCTCCCAGTTTCTGCCACTGAAAAACATTCCAACAGCATGATGTTGCCACCACCACGCTTCACTGTAGGGATGGTATTGGCCAGGTGAGGAGTGGTGGCTGGTTTACTCCAGATGTGACGCTTGCCATTAAGGCCAAAGAGTTAAATCTTTGTTTCATTAGACCAGAGAATTGTTTCTTGTGCTCAGAGTCCTTCAGGTGCCTTTTGGCAAACTCCAGGCAGGCTGCCATGTGCCTTTTACTGAGGAGAGATTTGCATCTGGCCACTCTACCATACAGGCCTGATTGGTAAAGTGCTGCAGAGATGGTTTTTCTGTAAGGTTCTCCTCCCTCCACAGAGAAACACTGAAGCTCTGTCAGAGTGACCATCGGGTTCTTGGCCACCTCCCTAAGGCCCTTCTCCCCCGATTGCCCAGTTTGGCCGGGCAGCCCCCTCTAGAAGTCCCGGTGGTTCCAAACTGCTGCCATTTACGGATGATGGAGGCCACTGTGCTCATTGGGACCTTCAATGCTGCAGAAATGTTTCTGTACCCTTCCCCAGATCTGTGCCTCCATACAATCCTGTCTGAGGTCTACAGACAATTCCCTGGTTTGTGCTCTGACAGGCACTGTTAACTGTGGGACCTTAGACAGGTGTGTACCTTTCCAAATCATGTCCAATCGACTGAATTTACCACAGGTGGACTCCAATCAAGTTGTAGTAACATCTCAAGGATGATCAGTGGAAACAGGATGCACCTGAGCGTCATGGCAAAGGCTGTGAATACTTATGTACATGTGATTTTTATTTTTAATACATTTCCAAAGATCATAAACAAACTTTATTCACGTTGTCATTATGGGATATCGATTTGAACTAGACAGCGCTTGCCCCACCCCACTTCTATCTAATGAAAACTATATGCTTAAATCAATACACTGGTGGAGGTCAAAAGTAGCACTCTTAACCAAGTGGCAAACTATAAAATTAATAACTCTGTTGCATAAATAACTAATAGTGACTTGATTTAAATAGTAATAAAGTGACTCGTGATAATGTGTGCAAATACAGCAAAACAAAGTGCTTGGTGCTCCGTGCTCCAAAAGGTGATTGTAATTCCACCACTGTGTGGTTCCGCACTCACCAGATGGGTTGGACTCCTCTGCTGTATGGCAAGAGTTAACTGTGCTTTAGGTCTCTTAAGGAGGGACCTATCCCTCTGCGATTGCAGGACACTTCCACTGTGTGGGTTGGCCTCCTATGGCGGCGCTCAGAATTCAGGATGTGCAGGCATGGAATATACAGAGGTCTCCTCATAACATAAAAACCTTTATTCAGATCAGGAATCTTATAATAAAAAGCTCCTTTAAAAGTTGTAAACAGCTTAGGTAAAAACTCTGGTAGGAAACGTCCCTGTGCAGCTATCGATGTCTGTTGAATAGCGTTTTTATTTTTAGTGGATATTTATATTTTCAATTTTAATATTATTTGTATTTATTTTATTTTAATTGTATTTTATTAAATTTCATCTTTAACATACTTTAATACATATTTTTCATTTTCTATTATCATTGAATTTTTTTTTTTTTTTTTATATTTCGATCACAAGTTTTTTTTGGATTAAATAGAAAGAACTCACTAGCATCATGTAATAACACAACTTAACACAAGATGCCCCTGTTGGACACAACAGAATGTAATAAGGGGATAAGACATTCTGTTATTCATTCCAAGGGATGAACTTCCTGGTGGTGTATTCTAAACAGACACAGGGGGGAGACCAGTCTATTATGATTACCCTATATAATGGACTGGAAGGCAAGGGAAGCTCCTGCTTTTGATAATGTCGCACATTGATGACGAAACGCGTCAAGCCCGAAGTCCCGATACATCACATCCGGCACGGACGTTGGAACACACACTGGTCTACAGACAGCACTATTCAACAGATATTGATAGCTGAACGGGGACGTTTGTTAGAGTTTTTTTTACCTAAACTGTTAACTTTTAAAAAGGAGCTTTTTATTATAAGATGCCCAAGCTGAATAAAGGCTTTTAAAGGATCTTACACTATGAGGAGACCTCCGTTCGTTTATTCCATGCCTGCACATCCTGGATTCTGAGCGCCGCCATGGGAGGCCAATCCACACAGTGGAAGTGTCCGGCGATAATCGCAGAGATCTTTGCAGTTGCTCTTGAACTGGCCTGCCACCTTTCCAACTACCACTATCTAGAAGACAAGGCTGATTGACAGCTCTGATCTGACACAAGCAGGAGAACGAGCATGGGGTAACAGGGGCAGGATCTGCTTTATTCAAAAGCACAAACCAGAAGAAAAAAAAAAAAAAAAAAGGGACAGTCAGCACTGGCAGGGATGTATAATCTGCTGGCGCTATGTTTACTGGCAACCAGTAAATCGAGAACAAAGCCCAGATGCACTGACTAATCACTGTGCTTTTACTTTCACTGCTTAAACATGGGCTGGGGCAGGAGAATGACCCAAGCTCAGGAGGTAGTGGGTTAAATAATACTGGCCATCAGAATGAAGACCATTTAGTGGCAAGAAAGTCAAGAGGTTTCCCCTGCAGTACTAAGCTCCATGCAGGTCTATGGAGCAACGGATGTCAGCAGTGACATGTCCGCCGACGTCTGATCCGCTGAATCCAGACGGATGGAAACCCTATTTTCCATCCGTCTGGCGGATCGGATGAAAAACGGACAGGCGGTCTGTTTTCATCCAATCCCCCATGGAGGAGAGAGGAGCTCTGACAGGTCCATCCCTGCACAGTGTTCAGGGATGGACCTGTCATCCGCTGGCTCAGCGGGGATCAACAGGGCGATCCCTGCTGAGCAAGCGGAGTCCATCAAAACGGACGACGTGCGTGTGAAAGGGGCCTAAAAGGTGAATATTGCAGCAAAAGCTGGTTTATCTTTTAATGGGCACAGAGTGGTCCTGATCCTCCTCTAGGTTCCCTCAGCGGTGCTCCCGGCGCCTCTTCTCCAGTGCCCAGAGAAGCGATCTCCCTCGGGGGAACCCGTGTTGGCACGCTTCCGTGTCCTGCTGCTGCGCCTAATGACACAGGCAAGACTTGGCCCCACTCCCAGCTCCCATGTCATTGGATTTGATTGACAGCAGCTGGAGCCAATGACTGCAGCCGGTGTGCTCATTCCCAGCGCGGGAAAGACAGGGTTCAGGTTAATAAAAGGGGGGCACTGGAGGGCTGCTACACTAAAGGAGGTTTTTCACCTTAATGGATTTGGTTGTGCCGACATAATCCATAATGTCTCCAGACATCCTTGGACAGCTTTTTGGTCTTGGCCATGGTGGAGAGATTGGAATCTGATCGATTGGTTGCTTCTGTGGACACGTGTCTTATACAGGTAAAAAAAAAAAAAAAGCTGAGATTAGGAGCACTACCTTTAAGAGTGCTCCTAATCTCAGCTCGTTACCTGTACAGACACCTGGGAGCCAGAAATCTTGCCAATTGATAGAGGATCAAATACTTATTTCACTTATTAAAAAATGCAAATTTATAACTTTTTTGAAATGCGTTTTTCTGGATTTTTTTTGTTATTCTGTCTCTCGCTGTTAAAATAAACCTACCATTAAAATTATAGACCACTCCTTTCTTTGTCAGTAGGCAAACTTACAAAATACTATACTTTCCCCTCACTAAGTGTAAAAGCAAAGGAGACACCCCGAAAGTAAAGGTTTGGTTCACTCACATGAGTTTCGTGTGAACTAGGAAGTGATGCGCAGAAAGTGAGTGGGGCTGTCAGGTCATAAAGAAGATGCCTGGGAAAAAAAACAAAGGCTGGATGTGCATGGAAACACTCAGCATGAATGAGATTAGAAGTGTGATGTGTTGAGTGTGTGTGTGTGTGTGTATATATGTGTGTGTGTGTGTATATGTATGTGTGTGTGTGTGTGTATGTGTGTGTGTGTGTGTATATGTGTGTGTGTGTGTATATGTGTGTGTGTGTATATGTGTGTGTGTGTGTATATGTGTGTGTGTGTATATGTGTGTGTGTGTGTGTATATGTGTGTGTGTGTGTGTATATGTGTGTATGTGTGTGTGTGTGTGTGTGTGTGTGTGTGTGTGTGTGTGTGTGTGTGTGTGTGTGTGTGTGTGTGTGTGTGTGTATGTATGTGTATGTGTATGTATGTGTATGTATGTGTATGTATGTATATATAAGTGCATGGTGTAGTCTGCTGCATGTACAGGGGGTGAATGATGGTGGGCTCCTCTTCAAACATTGTGCTTTACATTACATACCCCAGACTTCCCCGATTCTGTACACTGTACAAAATGTTACATACGAGTAGGCACTCGTACCAGATTGGTTATAATAATAAAAAAAAAAAAAAAAAAAAAAACCAGAGACAGATGAAACAAATCTCCCTACATACGTTTTCCATGTATATCTGCTCTCTTCAGCTTTATATATTCTTTAGAAAGTTCAGATCATGTTAGGAGATTTTCCCTTCATGTTCAGCACTGCAGTGAAGTCTGGGCATACAGCCAAGACAACCGACTGGAGGAAAGGCACACACACCCTCTCCGCATAGGTAGAGACTTACAGAGCTGTTTGTTGAATAGTTCATCACTCTGCTAATCTATTTATAGCATTCTCCCCAACACAAAATTCAGGCTTGTCAGAGGTTATTAGGCTGATAACAGAACTGAGCAGGAGACAGCCACGGGACATAGTGCTTTGAAAAGAGATAAGAAAACACTGCAGATATATGTGCCCATCTCAAATTTCATGAAAATCGGGTTTACATCCACTTTAAGTACTGGAATTATAAAATCAGCATGACAGCCAAGCAATAAGCTTTCTAAAGAAAATAAAGATTTAGCCACTGGGCACTTTCAGTGAATACACATTTTAAATTCTGCGCTGCAGCATTATTTAAAAAAACTCCAAATTGAGTCAGAAACATACAGTGCCTTAATTTATACCCCTTGGGAAATATGATAGACCAACACAATGTGGCACATAATTGCGAAGTGGAAGGAAAACGATAAAATGGTTTCCCAAATTTTTTTACAAATAAATACCGTATTTATCGGCGTATAACACGCACATTCATTTTAAGTGGGAAGTTTCAGGAAAAAAAAACTTAAATTTTTAATAAGGAACTTTGAAGCAAAATAAGAGTCAGTGCCCATCTGCAGCCTCACCATTGCCATCAATGCAGCCTGATCAATGCCCATCTGCAGCCTCACAAGTGCCATTAATGCAGCCTCAGTCTACATCAATGCAGCCTCACCATTGCCATCAATGCAGCAGCCTCACCACTGCCATCAGTGGTCCAATGGCGGCCCAGGAGACGGGACTTTCTATTACAGAGGCTGCCAAGTAAACAGGAGATTCTCACTGTATTTAATCTGACGGCGCTCATCCCGCCCCCCTCCCTGTCCCCTCAGAGACAGCTAAAATTGAAGTATTGGCGTATAACATGCACGCGCTATTTACACCCGATTTTCATGATGAAAAAGTGAGTGTTATACGCCAATAAATACAGTATGTGAAAAGTGTGGCGTGCATTTGTATTCAGTACCCTTTCCTCGCATATCCCTAACTAAAATCTAGTGGAACCAATTGTCTTCAGAATTCACCTAATCAGGGTGGATTTGATTTAAATCATAATTTTTTAAGAGCAACTGGTATCTGTCCCGCAGCAGCTCCTATGCCCTGCTGTTGACTCACCGATAGTCCCATTCACTTTAATGGGATGGCTGGTGATGCGGTAGTGACACAAGGTGGGGGGACATGGCGGCAGGTGAGCGGATGCCCCCTTAACATGCAATTAAGGATCTGGAATGACAAGTGCTCTTTAACCACTTCCCTACTGTACATAGTCATATGACGTCCTTGACTTTGTGCGGTGATATCTGAATGATGCCTGTAACTAGAGGCATCATTCAGATACCATCATTTCAAGCCAGCGATTCTGTGCACCGTAAGAACAATCATAGCGGCAGTTCCGCTGCTTGATCGTTTTTATAGGCGACAGGACATCCCGACCCCCCCCCCCCCGCGCCGCCATCCAGTGCTTCTCCGGGCTCTCCCGTGCCATCGGGGGCCCGGAGAAAGAATCGGCCGGCGCCGGATGACTACGATAGAGATTTCCAGTGACCAGATGGTCACCAGTTATCTCTATGACCGTCGGAGGCCCGGGCGCGATGTTATGACGTCAAGCCCGGGTTCCAGGATGTCAACAAAGCCGTGATCGCGGCTGTCAGCATGAGATCGGTGAATTTTTTTTCACCGATCTCATGCTTTCCAGCCTGGAGAGATGTGGGGTCTTATTGACCCCGCATCTCTCCATAAAGAGGACCTGTCACATAGATTCCTATTACAAGGGATGTTTACATTCCTTGTAATAGGAATAAAAGTGATAAAAAAAAAATAAAAAAATTATAAAGTGTAAAAATAAAAAAAGTAAAATAAAAATGTAAAAAAATTTTTTAAACGCCCCTGTCCCCGGTAGCTCGCGCTCAGAAGCGAACGCATGCGCAAGTCCCGCCCACATATGTAAACGCCACTCAAACCACAAATGTGAGGTATCACCGCGTGCGTTAGAGCACGTGCAACAATTCCAGCACTGGACTTCCTCTGTAACTCTAAACTGGTAACCTGTAAAAATTTTCAAAGCGTCACCTATGGAGATTTTCAAGTCCCGAAGTTTGGTGCCATGCCATGAGTGCGTGCAATTTTGAAGCGTGACATGTTAGGTATCTATTTACTCGGCGTAACATTAATCTTTCACATTATACAAAAAAAATAAAAAATAAAAATTGGGGCTAACTTTACTGTTTTGTTATTTTTTAATTCATGAAACATTTTTTTTCCAAAAAAAAAAAGGGGGGGGGGGCGTTTGAAAAATTATTGCGCAAATACCATGCGAGATAAAAAGTTGCAGTGACCACCATTTTATTCCCCAGGGTGTCTGCTAAAAAACATATATAATGTTTCGGGGTTCTGAGTAATTTTTTAGCAAAAAAAAAAAAAATGATGATTTTTAAATGTAGGAGAGAAGTGCCAGAATAGGCCTGGTACGGAAGTGGTTGGACCATAAGGTGAGTACATGGATTGAAAACTGGCTACAAGGGCGAGTTCAGAGGGCGGTGATAAATGGAGACTACTCGCAATGGTCAGGGGTGGGTAGTGGGGTTCCCTAGGGTTCTGTGCTGGGACCAATCCTATTTAATTTGCTCATAAACGACCTGGAGGATGGGATAAACAGTTCAATCTCTGTATTTGCAGACGATACTAAGCTAAGCAGGGCAATAACTTCTCCGCAGGATGTGGAAACCTTGCAAAAAGATCTAAACCAGGGGTCTTCAAACTGCGGCCCTCCAGGTGTTCAGGAACTACAATTCCCATCATGCCTAGTCATGTCTGTGAATGTCAGAGTTTTACAATGCCTCATGGGATGTGTAGTTCCACAACAGCTGGAGGGCCATAGTTTGAGGATCCCTGATCTAAACAAATGAATGGGGTGGGCAACTACATGGCAAGTGAGGTTCAATGTAGAAAAATGTAAAAATAATGCATTTGGGTGGCAAAAATATGAATGCAATCTATACGCTGGGGGGGAGAACCTATGGGGGAATATAGGATGGAAAAGGACCTGGGGGGCCTAGTAGATGATAGGCTCAGCAATGGCATGCAATGCCAAGCTGCTGCTAACAAAGCAAACAGAATATTGGAATGCATTAAAAGGGGATCAACTCCAGAGATAAAACGATAATTCTCCTGCTCTACAAGACTCTGGTCCGGCCGCACCTGGAGTATGCTGTCCAGTTCTGGGCACCAGTCCTCAGGAAGGATGTACTGGAGATGGAGCGAGTACAAAACAAATAAAGGGTCTGGAGGATCTTAGTTATGAGGAAAGGTTGTGAGCACTGAACTTATTCTCTCTGGAGAAGAGACGCTTGAGAGGGGCTATGATTTCAATATACAAATAACGTACTGGTGACCCTACAATAGAAATGAAACTTTTTCGCAGAAGAGAGTTTAACAAGACTCGTGGCCACTCATTAAAATTAGAAGAAAAAAGGTTTAACCTTAAACTACGTAGAGGGTTCTTTAGTGCAAGAGCGGCAAGGATGTGGAATTCCCTTCCACAGGCGGTGGTCCCAGCGGGGAGCATTGATAGCTTCAAAAAACTATTAGATAAGCACCTGAATGACCACAACATACAGGGATATACGATGTAATACTGACACATAATCACACACAAAGGTTGGACTTGTCTTTTTTCAACCTCACCTACTATGTAACTATGTAAATGTAAGGACTCATTCTTGCTGGTATTTAGAATATTTAATATTTGCAAACAAAATGGTTTCCTATTCAGAATAAATAAGCTGGTCAGGTTAGTAAAACAGCGATATCCGAACCAATTCAATCAGTTTGTAGTGTACATAGATTTGCAAAACAATGGGATAAAGGAACATTCCTGAAATTTGTTTCTCATGGTTACTGTGAAATTGTGTGAATGAATCAAATTTGTATCCACCCTGCACCTTATTAGTAAATCGAGTCCTCCTGTGTGTAATTTAATTTCAGTATAAATACAGCTGTTCTGTGAAGCCCTCAGAGGTTTATTAGAGAACCTTAGTGAACAAACAGCATCATGAAGGCCAAGAAACACACCAAACAGGTCAGGGATAAAGTTGGAGGAGTTTTAGGCAGGATTAAGTTATAAAACAAATATCCCAAGCTTTGAACATCTCACGGAGCACTGTTCAATCCATCATCCAAAACTGGAAAGAGTATGGCACAACTGCACACCTACCAAGACATGGCCGTCCACCTAAACTGACAGGCTGGGCAAGGGGAGCATCAAGAGGCCCACGGGGTCAAAGACCTCAGATCTCATATTTAAGAAGATCCTTGAAGAACATTGGGCAGAAGTGACGTTTTGACAATGCTTCTGCCCTGCAATGATATGGAGACGGGTGGGGGCCATCTTCCCCTCACTCGTCTCCATGTCAGGCCACAGGCCTCCGCAGATGGATCCAATAAGTGGCAAAGGGGACCGGAGCGCGGCGGGAGGCCCTCTCCCGCCGCCAAAAGTGATCTTGCGGAGAATCCACCGCAGAGACCACTTTTATCTTAAACCGGACCGCTCACTAAAGAGGATATCGGGGTTATGGTAGCTAGCTGCTGCCATAACAATATCCTCCTTCAAAGTACCAACGTATATCGTCGTGAGCTGGTCTGGAAGTGGTTAAGGAGCGGTTGGGCGTTTTTTCAGCTGCCCCTGAACTCTATGTAATATTAACCATAAACGACCCTGTGTACATGTACTGATAGTTTCTAGGCAGTTGAGTTTAGAAGCATTTTTTCGGAACGCAAAAAAATGCCTTCAGGACAGAAGTTCAGAGGCATTTGAAACGCAAAACACCTGTAACACCGCATAAACACGGTAACTTGTCTTTAGCCACGTTTCGTTTACAGGAGTTTTCAATTTGACCATTTGGGGAAAAAAAAAAAAAAACAACACACGATTCTAAAAACACAAACGAGGCTAAACGTGGCATGTAAACGCTGCAAAAACCGACGTTTTAAAATGTCGGTTACTATCTGTCAAGTTGAATCATTCAAGAGAGGTTGTAAAATGTCCCGTGTACATTATCTTTACCCAAATAAAGTGGACTTCTCCAAAAAACAAAATAAAACACTCAACAACTCTAGACAGAGAAAGGAGGACTAGCAACAAGAAAACTGCCTAAACATAGTATGAGCAGCTCCTTACAGAAAATAAAACTGAACTTGCTTTCCTCACCAACTATGATGGTAACTGGAGGATGGAATCTGCAGACAGAAACTCTGGTGGCCACAAGGCTTTTTAGCAAATCTACTGTTTATGCAGAGGGGTAGCAAGAAACTGCTGAGCAGCCAAAGGTGTAAAATCAAAACTTTAACTACTTCAATACCACTTTGGCCTCTTCCTGCCCAGGACAATTTTCTGCACGGTTCGCAGTTTGAATGACAATTGCGCAGTCATGCAACACTGCACCCAAACTAAATTTTTATCATTTTCTTCCCACAAAGAGAGCTTTCTTTTGGTGGTATTTGATCACCTCCGGGGTTTTTATTTTTTACTAAAGTAAAAAAAAAAAAAAAAAAGTTTCTTCATTCGTTATAAAATGTTGTTTTCTCCTTCACCGACAGGGCACTGATATGTAGAATTGATGGGCACCGATAGATGGGCACTACCAATTGGGCAGGTAGTGACGGGTGTTAATGCTGGGCACTGATTGGCACTGTGATGGGCACTGGCACTTTATTGGGCACTGACAGGAGTTAATGATGGGGCACTGACTGGCAGCTGCTGGGCACATTTGATGGGGGCTGTGCCGATAATTAATGTGCTGATTATCAGCAC
The DNA here is from genome assembly GCF_042186555.1 of Aquarana catesbeiana. Lineage (NCBI taxonomy): Eukaryota > Metazoa > Chordata > Amphibia > Anura > Ranidae > Aquarana > Aquarana catesbeiana. The sequence goes on along the minus strand of NC_133324.1, from coordinate 359,614,160 downwards.
TGACAGGGAGAGCCGCCGATCGTTTCTCCCTGTCAGCATGACCCGAGGAATGCTGTTTACCGGCACTTCCTGGTTCACCCGATGATCAGCTGTGATTGGTCACAGGTGATCACGTGGTAAGGAGCCTTCGTCAGAGGTTCCTTATCACGATTGGAGATGCAGTGTGTCAGACTGACACTTCGCACTCGCCGTGCACGCCAGCATGTTATCCTGCTGGACATCATATGACACCCAGTCAGGATAACAGAACCACTTCCTGGCCATCAATCTTCTATAGTCCAGGCGGGAAGTGGTTAAAGAATACGTTCACTATATAGGCCCAAACCTAACACTACTTAAAACAGTATTCTTCATGCTCACACAAACCAACACGTTGCAAACGCAACTATTTTACAGCTGTGATCAGCAAGTTAATGAGACTCGGCTGATCACAGATCGGAGTAAGGGGTCGATCCCAACCCCTTACCACGTGATCAGGTGTCAGCCAATGACAGCGGATCATGTGATGTAAACAGAGCCGGAATTCAGCTATTTTTTTTCTCCTTGCGCTGATAGCATGAGGAGAAACAAACAACAAAACAAAAAAAAAAGCCGATCACCAGCGGCTTTTAGAGGGACATTGGTCCCAAATAGGGTTACACCGATACTAGTATTGGTACCGATATTGAGTATTTGCACAAAGATCAGTACTGGTGCAAATGCACCTGAAACAAATACTTTCAGGCTCGGTTCTTTGAGCTGTCAGTGGATCTCTTGACAGCCGAAGTGTTAATGAAGTCCGGTAATTGGAGCTGTCAAAAAAAACAAAAAACAGCCTGAGCAGAAACACTAAAATAAAAAGAAACCATGTTTATTTTGTAATCTGTTTCTTCATCTGCAGATCAAATGTTCCTCTGTTTAACCCCTTACTAACCCTTAATTTCCTATTCTCCATTTAATTATTTTCCTGCTTTTTTTGTTCACGTCTATTTTTGAAAACGATAAACAATTAAAACTTTTTTTTTTGGTTAGTGAAAATGATAGATAGATAGATAGATAGATAGATAGATAGATAGATAGATAGATAGATATATAGATAGATAGATATATAGATAGATAGATAGATAGATCACACACTTTACATTAAAAAAAAAAAAAAAAATCTATTTCATTTGTAAATAACTTTTCAATGCTTTGTACCATTGCGGACAGCTGAAGTGAAAACAAAACAGTTGCGGGAGGCATCTGCAATTGGTATCGGCGAGTACTAATAAAAATCAGTACTAAAAAAAAAAAAATTAAAAAATGGTGCATCGGTGCATCCCTAGTCCCAATCAAGGAGAGCAGCCACCGCCTCATCTGTGCCAACTGCCAGTGCCTCATCACCAGTGCAGCCCATATCAATGAAGGAGAAAAATTACCTGTTTGCAAAATTTTATAACAAACTATGACATTTTAAATTTTCTGTCTTTTTGTTAAATAAAAATCCCAGCAGTGATTAAATACCACCAAAAGAAAGCTCCATTTGTGTGGAAAAAAAAAAAAAAAAGATAAAAATTTAATTTGGGTACAGTGTTGCATGACCACGCAATTGTCATTAAAGTGGATGTAAACCCGATTTTTTTTTTTTTTTTTTTTTTTTTTTTTATATCGTACTGTAGAGTATAAGATTTCCTATCATTTGAGCCCAGTCTTGCCACACAGAGCTAATCCATCTCTGAGCAATCCTCTTATTGTTCAGTGAGAAAAATCTTGACAAAGTGAGAAAAACTTTGTCAAATCCTCCCCCTTGCTGTGAGTGACAGCCTAAGACATGCATTATTTTTTAATTCCTACCCCCACTCCTTTCTTCAGCAGCTCTGCAAGGATTGGCTGTTCCACACCTCAGCATGATTTGGCATGCTGAAGTCATGTGGTTACTTTCCTGTCTTTTCACTGGATGTTAGAGATCATAGCAGAAGTTCAGTGTTAGAAATACACAGGAGAAAATGCATATTGACAAGGGGAGTGTAGAGGTGGGCGGGGAGTCTACTGACATCACAACTCCACCCACCGAGCTCCAGACAACAGACCCACCCACAGAATATGCAGTTTTTCGGCTCTCATAACTGACAGAGGGGAGACATTTGACAGGTAAAGATACATGCAGGAGGCATGTATATCCTTATAGATAACCCCTATGGCAGTAGTTTAGAAAAGATGACATTGGGTTTACATCCACTTTAAGCCCTGGTTCACACTGGAGCATTTAAAATGCAATTTGACATGTCAAATCGGCAGCAATTGCAGTCAATGGCACAGTCCTAAACTGTGCGATGCCACATCTGCACAGATGTCTGAAATCGCGTGTCGAAATCGGGACTGACATGCGGGAGTGAAATCGCGTGAGTTCAGCTGAACTTGCACAGCTTCATTCCCACAGCTCAGTGTGAACCTGGGCTCAACGTATGACAGCGCTGAAAATTGGTCTGGGCAGGAGGGGGGTTTAAGTGCCCAGTAAGCAAGTGGTTAAAGAAACGTTGGAAATTTTTCTGGCAATCAGCGGCTGCAGCCACTGATTAGTGTATTTTGACAAAACAGCAGGTGCTGCTGTTTGAATACAAGGGGTTTGAGTTACTAAAACTAGAATGCAAAAATCTAGTGCAGCTCTGCATAGAATCAGCTTCCAGGTTTGTCAAAGCTTAAATTGAAAAAGCTGAAGCAAGAAGCAGATTGGCTACCATGCTCAGCTGCAGCAGATTTTGCACTCTCCAGTTTTAGTACATCAACTCTAATGCCCTGGTGGTGGGGAGTTCTATTGGCTGAAAAAGTGTAATACTGTATGGGCACCTTTAGGGCTCTCATCATGGATAAATGCAGGGACACATAGAAAGGTTTTAATTTATGACATTTTCGCACAATACTGTGTTTCTCTGCATTCCAGAACTGCATGATTATATGCAATAGGTTTGCATACCATAGCACATCTCTGCATCATCCTGTGCAGGAACAAAGTGCCACTCTGTGCACCAAAAAAAAAAAAAAAAAAAAAAAGTGTTATATATATTTCTGATGTGATAAAACAATAAAACATGCATCACACTGCTCCCTGCAGCCCTAAGACCCCTTTCACACTGGGGCGGTTTGCAGGCGGTATTGCGCTAAAAATACCACCTGCAAACCGCCCCTAAACAGCCTCCGCTGTTTGTTCAATGTGAAAGCCCTAGGGCTTTCACACTGAAGCGGTGCGCAGGCAGGGCGGTGAAAAAAGTCCTGCAAATCGCTTTTTTGGAGCGGTGAAGGAGCGGTGTATTCACCGCTCCTGCCCATTGAAATCAATGGGACAGCGCGGCTATACCGCGGCTATAGCCGCGCTGTACGAGGAATTTTAACCCTTTTACGGCCGCCAGCGGGGGTTAAAACCGCCCCGCTAGCGGCCGAATACCGCTGCAAGAACGACGGTACAGCAGCGCTAAAAATAGCGCTGTTGTACCGCCGATGCCCCTGCCGCCCCAGTGTGAAAGGGGCCTAAGGATATGCTGCCTGGACACTAAGCCACTCGAAGTTTAGTGTGCAGGCAAGTGTAAATGGGCCTTTACTACAAAAGCATGTACTGTCTTAGGCCTTCTATCAAGGTTCCTCAAATCTAAACATGTATCAGCCAAAAGTGCAAATTTCCAGGTATGTTCATTAGCAAGTCTGGTAATTATTTCACATGTGATTCTCTGAAGAGTGGTCTGAAGTAGAGTAGTACTAAAGCCGATGTCCTGAAAGGGTAACTCCACTTTCGTAGGGAAAACAAATGGCAAATAAAGACAAAAATATAGCGTATACAATTGCCACTTAAGTCATCTTAAGTGGCAAAACCGACCTTTCCTTTTCAATCTGCAGTGCTGTAATTTTCTGTATATGCAATATGGCTACCTGGAGGTGTTCTGTATATGGAATATGTACAGATTGCCCCCTCAGAAACATTTCCTGCTTGTGTGATTGGCTCACCAATTTTCCCAGAAGTCTGCCCTAAGATACAAGTCAGATTTCAGGCATCCCATGCAACAAAAATGTCATTTTTGGCAAGATCCTTCCAATAGGAAATCACGGCTAAAGGAATGCAGACCCTGCAATGTTCCTCATTAGTACCCTGCAGGTACAGCAGTTGATTGATAATAATGACAATTAGGAAACCACTCCCATTAGACTCACTTTCCCACAAGGATACAGACAAAACACAGGCATTTCTTCAGAATAACAAAAAGGTAGGAATTTGCAACAAAGTTTGTTAAAATCCTCACGAAGTACAAAGATTACCCGGGGGGCATGTTTTTTTTCTCAATAAAAATGGAGTTACGCTTTAAAGCAAAACTTCACCTTAACTCTTCCTCCAATCCCTCTGCCATATTTGACATTTTGGGGGTGGGGGGCTCTGATCATCTCTAGGCAATAAGAGCGGATGTTTTCCTCCCCTCCTTGCCTATAACCTTCTGGGACATGTCACAGGGCCCAGGAGGCTGCGGGACCATTGAAAAAGTGCAGCACGGCTCACCCATTTGCAGCCGGCTGTGAAGCTGCAAGGAGTCACTGCAAGCTACCCAGAGTTAACATGCCAGCAATGGGGACCCGAAGACCGGTGAAGAACTGGATTTGGTGAGGACGGTGCTGGATCCTTGGACAGGTAAGTGTCTGCTAATTAAAAGTCAGCAGCCACAGGATTTGTCCTCTATGGTGAGATCGGATGAAAACAGCCAGCCTAAGGGGTTAATCATCTGCACTTTGAGACCCCTTTCACACCGAGGGCGTTTTGCAGGCACTATAGCGTTAAAAATAGCGCCTGCAATCCGCCCTCAAACAGCTGCTCCATTGTCTCCAGTGTGAAAGGCCGAGGGCTTTCACACTGGAGCGGTGCGCTGGCAGGATGTCAGGAAAAGTCCTGCCAGCAGCTTCTTTGGAGTGATGTGTTTACCGCTCCTCCCCATTGAAATCAGTGGGGCAGCGCTGCGATACCCCCGTTAAAACCACCCCGCTAGCGGCCGAATAGCACCACTAAAACTATGGTAAGCGGCGCTAAAAAAAAGCTGACGCCCCCCGCGGCTTGGTGTGAAAGCCCTCTTAGTTTAATCCTGTCTTCTCTGACCCTCCCTTTCCACAGTCCCCAACAATCTCTCTCTGAGCAGAGGCTAGGAGGCAAGCTGCACATGCTCAGTTTGGTGTGCATCGCTAAAGAGTTTTTTTTCTTGGGAGTGTACATGTGATCAACACAGGGCCAATCTGCACTGTCCAGACAGAGGGTCAGGGGTCCAGCAGCCTCATTGGACAGTCAGAGTAGAATGAAAACTCCTCCTACAAGTTTTAACCAGACACGGATAGTAGAGTGCTATATACTGCTGATGAGAAAAGGTATTTATCCATTAAGATTTACGAATTTCCATGTTGTGTACTGTGGGAGGCCAGATAGTGAATGCAGGGTCCTAGGTTTAATAACACTTTAACCACTTGCCAACCAGCCGCCACAGTTGGCTTGGCTGCACGAAACACCGTAGCTGTACATCAGTCCATTTAATAGCAAGCGCGTCGCCGAAGGCTGCGATGTCCTCTGGCCACCCAACCCGCGATTGCTCCACAGAGAGCCAGAATGGGGATCTGTCAATGTAAACAAACAGATCCCCGTTCTGACAAAAGGAGTAGAGTGAGATAGTCTGTTCCTAGTGATCAGTAACAGCGATCTCTCTGTACTCCCAGTCAGTCCACTTCCCCCAGGGAACACATTTAACCCCTTCCCTGCCAGTGTCATTTATACAGTAATCAGTGGCTATTTTTAACTGATCACTGTAATAATGTCACTGGTCCCAAAAAGTGTCAAAACTGTCCGATCTGTCCACCGCAATGTCGAAGCCCCGCAAAAAATTGCTGATCACCGCCATTACTAGTGAAAAACTTTTTTTTTTTTTTTTAGAAAAGTGCCATAAATCTATCCCCTATTTTGTAGACCCTATAATTTTTGCGCAAACCAATCAACATACGCTTATTGTGAATTTTTTTTTTTTTAACCAAAAATATGTAAGAATTCGCCTAAACTGATGAAATTTTTTTTGGATATTTATTATAGCAAAAAGAATATTGTTTTTTCTTCAAAATTTGTGGGTTTTTTTTTGTTTTTGTTTATGGCACCAAAAAAAAAAAAAAAAAAAATGCAGAGGTGATCAAATACCACCAAAAGAAAGCTCTATGTGTGTGTGGGGGATGTCCATTTTGTTTGGATACAGCGGCGCATGACCGCTCAAATGTCAGTTTAAGCGACGCAGTACCGCATCGCAAAAAATGGCCTAGTTATTAAGAGGGTAAGCCCTTCCGAGGCTTAAGTGGTTAAAGTGATTGTAATGTCTTTTTTTTCACTCTAAAAAACAAACTTATACTATACACTTGCCAGCTCCGTTGCAGTGGTTTTGCACAGAGCAGCCAAGGTCCTCCTGTAAACCTGGGGGTCTCCCTCCTGTCGAGTGCCCCCCACAGCAAGCAGCTTGCTATGGGGGTAAGCGAGCCGAGTCACAGCTCCTTGTGTACAATCAGACATGGAGCCCCGGCCCCCTATCTCCTGATTGGTTAGATGACTTTGACAGCCGCCAATTGCACCGCTGCCATGTCTCATGAGGATGAGGAGGAGACCACAGACAGCTGAGACACTCATGGACATTCATTGAGGGACCTCAGGTAAGGGGGGGGGGGGGGCGCTTTTTTTTCTCTTAATGCATAGAGAGAAAAAAAAAAAAAAAAAAAAAAAAAAAAAAACTTTTTTTTTTTTTTTTTTTTTTTGACGGTTGTAAACGCAGAAGAAGGAAGAAGAGGAAGGGATATAGGCAAAGTGAAATCTTGAAAGATAAGCTCACTGTTCACACGCTGGGCCCCAACCAACCTGAATACTAAAACAGAACAGTCTTCATTCTTGGGCATTAGAGCTGCACGATTCTGGCTAAAATGGGAATCACGATTTTTTTGCTTAGCAGATAAATCACGATTCTCGTGGCTTAACATCATCTTTCACATTAAAAACGAACACAAAAAAAAAAAAAAAATTGGGCTAAACTTTACTTTTTTTTTTCCATTGTATTCTTTTCCCAAAAATTGCGTTTGAAAGACCACTGGGCAAATACAGTATGACATAAAATATTGCAGGAATTGACATTTTATTCTCTAGAGTCTCTGCTTTTAATATATATATATATATATATATATATATATATATGTTCCAAGTAGTTTTCTAGCAAACAAAAAAAATTGATTTTAACTTAACAAACAAGTGTCAGAAAAAGATTTAGACTTTAAGTGGTTAAACTTCCTGCATTTACACGCTGTTAAAAACTTGGCAGACTGCCTGGATTTTTTCTTTAGGCCCGGTTCACACTGGTGCGATGTGAGAACCCTGCGAATCCACTGCGGGTTCCCGCCTTGCACCGACTCGCATAGCAGTTCACACTGCCATATGCGAACTGCTGGGGAGTGTCAATACATTGTTAATGACACCCCCAGTTCAGCTTGCATATCGCACTGCGAACTGACAGTTCGGACATGAATGGGATCGCACAGGTGTGAACAGCCATACGATCCGATTCTGGTCCGAACAGAAAAAAGGGTCCTGTGCGTGTCTGGACCGAATGCGGTGCGATATCAGCCATACTATCTGTATGGCTAAAAATCACATCAGCGCATGTAATGTGAACAGCAGTGCGCTGCAAATCACATGCGATGTCTGGCATCTAAGACACTTTTTTGATCTAAGAAGGAAGGGTTAGTTACAATGTTTCATGTTAAAAACTTGGCAGACTGCCCTGATGTTTTCTTTTGACAGCTGAGTGAGCAGATAAGTCTCTCCACTTGTTATATGAAAGAATCAGCAAACTCTGCAATAGAGATCGTCAATGGGTTAAATCGAGATCATGATTTTTTATTTTTTTTTTTTAACGATTAATTGTGCAGCTCTATTGGGCATGCACAATTTGACAGGGCAAAATTATATATATATATATATATATATATATATATATATATATATATATATATATATATATATATATATATATATATATATATATATATATATATATATATTGACATTGGGCACAAAACCAAACTCCAATAGGCCTTTTAATTCCTTAAACCACTAATGCAATTTAGGTCCAAACCATCCAAAACACAATACTAACCTCCACTTTAACATGAACATTAGATCATCAACAAGATCAAAACTACGTTCCAAAGTTTTGCAACTACCTAAGCACTGTTGTGTTACTACGTTGCTCCAAGACAAAACACGGCCGCTGCTGCGCCCATTCATTTTTGTTTTGCAAAGACGGCCCATCACCGGTACAATAACCAGGCGCACAGTTTACTGAGGTTCAGGAGAGGATTGTGATCAAGTCTTTACCTGAAAATAGACAGTGGGGCAAGGTCAATTAAAAAAAAAAAAAATTATATATATATATATATATATATATATATATATATATATATATATATATATATATATATATATATATATATATTTTAAATCCCAAAACGTAACACTTGAAAAGCATGCTGTGATCCTTTCTGGGAGATGTCCATTTCACTGAGTGTGATGTGTAGGGACACACTTGTACCTGGGAGAGCTGGATATCACAAGCCTAGGGCAGGCAGACAATGATCAGAGCACACGATGAGAAAATGATCCAGATTTGAGGAGGAAGGCATGTCTCTGAAGCACTGGGAGAGCATAAACACGGCAGAATTTGGTGCAGCAGCATCCCTCCCTTCACAAAATACCAAAACATAAACAGGAATAAGAGAGCGGCTGGTGTGTGCGGCCTGGCTCCCCTCACATGTAGTATGCCGCTTACCTTGCAGAGTGTGCACACTGGAGTCCTAGCAGGCAGTGTCAGCCATGTTGTGTGCTGCTCCAGTATTTACAAACCTGCAGCAGCCAGGCAGGCAGGGTTCCTGTCTCGGAGAAGGGGGGAGGGGGGCGGAAAGCAGCAGACAAAGGAAGCCAATGCCTGAGACACAGACACACCAGACACTCACTGCTGCCCCTCGGCCGGCTCTCCCCCCTCCCCAGCCTCTGCTCTATCCGCTCCTCCGATAATGATTCCGCTGCCCAGGTGAAACAATAGAAGATCCCCTCTTTACGTCATATCTAAGCAGACTCTGGGTGACGTCACGCCACGGAGGGAAAAAAAAAAAAAAAAGGGAACGCAAGGGGGCGCCAGGGGAGAGCTGTGAGGAGAGAGTGGCGGGACTGAGGGAGAGAGTTACTTGGAGGAGGAGGCAGATATAAGAACAAAGGGCAAGTTTAAAGGGAGGACCCCGCTCCTCTTACCTGCTCACACGGGGCTTTCCGTCCACTTCCTCCGGGTCGGCTGAATTCTCTCCCAGGTAATGGTTCCGCTCCCCCCCCTATCCCCCCTCCTTATTTCTGTCACCAGAGCCGCTCCCGCCTTACGCTCCGCTCCTCTCCCTCCCACCCCCTCACTGAACTCTTCTCATCCCCTCCTTTCCTCCCCTCACACACTGCCAGATTTGGAGCTCGTTCACGGCTGGCTATAGGACTGTAGTGCCAGGAGCAGGCCTCGCCTTCCTGCCAAATACTGATCCCTCCTCCCTCAACTCTTCTTGGTGCAGGACTCGGGTGCCGCGCACGCGCACTACAAGCCCGCTCTCCGCCGCGGTAGACCGCAACTGCGCACGCGCCTGTCTTCTTCTCAACCCGACTTCGTGCTGATGCTTGGGAAGGTTTTTGTCGCTAACTTTCGTTAACCAGCTTACCATCTAATTGGAATAATCAAGGCTTTCATTTTTGAAGGCTGTATTAGTCTGCGTGACAGACTGTGTTAGTAGCTACGAAAAAAAAATAAAAAAATCAGAGCAGAACTTTGAATATGTTTTTATTGTAGAACCAAGCTAAGGAATTTGAATATGCAAAACGTTAAAAAAAGAAAAACAAAATCCTTTTGCAATGTTTACAGAGATCACTGTGAGCTATTCAGCAATCAGTCCGCGTTCACAACTGCACTACACATTCTGTTTTTATTCAAAGGGACAGTGTAGGGTATCCCATTCACAGGACAGTGTAGGGTATCCCATTTACAGGACAGTGTAGGGTATCCCATTCACAGGACAGTGTAGGGTATCCCGTTCACAGGACAGTGTAGGGTATCCCGTTCAGGGGACAGTGTAGGGTATCCCATTCACAGGACAGTGTAGGGTATCCCATTTACAGGACAGTGTAGGGTATCCCGTTCACAGGACAGTGTAGGGTATCCCGTTCACAGGACAGTGTAGGGTATCCCGTTCAGGGGACAGTGTAGGGTGTCCCATTCACAGGACAGTGTAGGGCAGGGATATGCAATTAGCGGACCTCCAGCTGTTGCAGAACTTCAAGTCCCATGAGGCATAGCAAGACTCTGACAGCCACAAGCATGACACCCAGAGGCAGAGGCATGATGGGACTTGTAGTTTTGCAACAGCTGGAGGTCCGCTAATTGCATATCCCTGGTGTAGGGTATCCCATTCACAGGACAGTGCAGGGTATCCCATTCACAGGACAGTGCAGGGTATCCCGTTCAGGGGACAGTGTAGGGTATCCCATTCACAGGACAGTGTAGGGTATCCCATTTACAGGACAGTGTAGGGTATCCCGTTCAGGGGACAGTGTAGGGTATCCCATTCACAGGACAGTGTAGGGTATCCCATTCACAGGACAGTGTAGGGTGTCCCATTCACAGGACAGTGTAGGGTGTCCCATTCACAGGACAGTGTAGGGCAGGGATATGCAATTAGCGGACCTCCAGCTGTTGCAGAACTTCAAGTCCCATGAGGCATAGCAAGACTCTGACAGCCACAAGCATGACACCCAGAGGCAGAGGCATGATGGGACTTGTAGTTTTGCAACAGCTGGAGGTCCGCTAATTGCATATCCCTGGTGTAGGGTATCCCATTCACAGGACAGTGTAGGGTATCCCATTCACAGGACAGTGCAGGGTATCCCGTTCAGGGGACAGTGTAGGGTATCCCATTCACAGGACAGTGTAGGGTATCCCATTCACAGGACAGTGTAGGGTATCCCATTTACAGGACAGTGTAGGGTATCCCATTTACAGGACAGTGTAGGGTATCCCATTTACAGGACAGTGTAGGGTATCCCATTCACAGGACAGTGTAGGGTATCCCATTCACAGGACAGTGTAGTGTATCCCATTCACAGGATAGTGTAGGGTATCCCGTTCACAGGACAGTGTAGGGTATCCCGTTCACAGGACAGTGTAGGGTATCCCGTTCACAGGACAGTGTAGGGTGTCCCGTTCAGGGGACAGTGTAGGGTGTCCCGTTCATGGGACAGTGCAGGGTATCCCGTTCAGGGGACAGTGCAGGGTATCCCGTTCAGGGGACAGTGTAGGGTGTCCCGTTCAGGGGACAGTGCAAGGTATCCCGTTCAGGGGACAGTGCAGGGTATCCCGTTCAGGGGACAGTGTAGGGTATCCCATTCACGGGACAGTGTAGGGTATCCCGTTCACAGGACAGTGTAGGGTATCCCGTTCACGGGACAGTGTAGGGTATCCCGTTCAGGGGACAGTGTAGGGTATCCCGTTCAGGGGACAGTGTAGGGTATCCCGTTCATGGGACAGTGTAGGGTGTCCCGTTCATGGGACAGTGTAGGGTGTCCCGTTCATGGGACAGTGTAGGGTGTCCCGTTCACGGGACAGTGTAGGGTGTCCCGTTCACGGGACAGTGTAGGGTGTCCCGTTCACGGGACAGTGTAGGGTATCCCGTTCACGGGACAGTGTAGGGTGTCCCGTTCACGGGACAGTGTAGGGTATCCCCTTCACGGGACAGTGTAGGGTATCCCCTTCACGGGACAGTGTAGGGTATCCCGTTCACGGGACAGTGTAGGGTATCCCGTTCACGGGACAGTGTAGGGTATCCCGTTCACGGGACAGTGTAGGGTATCCCGTTCACGGGACAGTGTAGGGTATCCCGTTCACGGGACAGTGCAGGGTATCCCATTCACGGGACAGTGTAGGGTATCCCATTCACATACACATATTATCGCATATTACTGTATTTTTTTGTTTTTTTTTTTTAAATTAGGGTTAGTAGAGCTGCACGATTCTGGCTAAAATGAAAATCACTATTTTTTTGCATAGAAGATAGATCACGATTCCCTCACGATTCTCACGGCGTAACATCATCTTTCACATTAAACAAAATAATTGGGCTAACTTTACTGTTTCGTTTTTTTTTTTTTTATTCGTTGAAGTGTATTTTTCCCAAAAAATTGCATTTGAAAGACCACTGTGCAAATACAGTGTGATATAAAATATCGCAACAATCGCCATTTTATTCCCTAGAGCCTCTGCTAAAAAAATATATATAATGTTTGGGGGTTCCAAGTCATTTTCTAGCAAAAAAATCTGATTTTAACTTTAAGAAACAAGTGTCAGAAAAAGGTTTAGACTTTAAGTGGTTATACTTCCTGCATATTCACACAGAAGTTTTATCTCTTTGATCTAAGACGGAAGAGTTACAATGTTGTTAAAAACTTGGCAGACTGCCAGAGTAAGCAGAGAACTCTACTTGTTACATGAAAGAATCGGGAAACACTGCAATACAGATCGTCAGAGGGGGTGAATCGAGATCGCGATCTTTTAACGATTAATTGTGAAGCTCTAAGAGATAGTCATTTATGCATTTTTGTCTTTTTGCTCTTTAGCTTCTTGAAGTACTTGTACTTTATTACTGTTTCACATAGTATCGCATATTACTGCAATTTTTGTGTGTGTTTTTTTTTTTTTTTTTTGTATCATTTTTATTTTTGAGTGTTCTTTTTCATATTATAAATGTTATTTTTTTATGTTTTGTTAAATGTTCACCCTAATAAAAAAAAATAACTAAGATGTAATCCAGTGTTATATATTTATTTTTATTCAAATATTTTAATAAATGTTTTTATAAATATCAGTTTTGTCTTAATGCACTATTCAGTGAACTGAGGTTATTTTTTAGGGAAATGGTAAAATATAGGCCACAAAAGCTGAACTAAAAATATTTCAGTGAGAGCCGTTTTCTTTTTTTTTCTACTTCAGCCACTTTGGCTTAGATTTTGCAATTTTTTTGACAATTCACCTCTCTTCACTTATTAGTGAATAGACCCGATAAAAACGGACACTTGAACAAACAACAAGAAAAACTAGTGCCAAAGATATTATTGGAAGATTGAGGGATTAAATAAGATTGCTGTCACCTAAGTACCAGTGAATCACCAGCATAGGTGTATGTAGCCTATTGCATTAGGGTGCGCACCCCAAAGATCAAACACACATGCGCGTGTCTGTTTTATATATCATATATACAGACATACACACACTCTTATGGTAGAGCCCGTACAGTGAAAGAGAATTACGGTAGCACTCCATGAATGGCAGAACTGGTCAGAGGGAAATATTTACCATCTCCCTGCCTACACACAAAGCGATAATGCTAATGCGCTTGGGGTGATTAGGGTGTGCCCAGGCACACCCCCTGCGCATGCCTATGATCACTAGTTAATTGACAAGAAAAAAGAAGCAAGCAGCACAAATCTATAATCCCACAATCTGTTGATAGTGAACGCACTGCTATTAACCTGATCCCGTACTGTACACACGTGAAATGCATTCAATCCAACAATCATCTATAATGATAAACTCTGTGTCATTGCATAAAATAATTCATCTATCATCCAAAAATTATTTGTATCTATGAAACAAACCAAGTGCAAATGCTGTTAAAAAAAAATAAAAAACTGTATGCTGACATAGTGAACAAAAAGTGCTTAGTGCAAGAAAATATTATTCATTAGAAAAGTCAAGTGCATGCATCAAAAATTCCTATGTGTATAAAATATTTGAAATCCATTTTGCAACCCCAGGAAAAATCCAAGTGATAATAATAATTTTGGATTTTTCCTTGGATTGCAAATTGGACTGTAACTATTTAAAGAGGAGTTCCACCCAGGGGCTCCATTAAAAAAAAAAAAAAATAAAAGTCAGCAGCTACAAGTACTGCAGCTGCTGACTTTTAATTGGATACTTACCTGTCCCTGGGTCCAGCGATGCGGGGGATCGAAGCCCCGCTCGTCCCCCCCTCCGCTCGTCGGCGCCGGCATTTCAACTGTGGGCGCCGGGCTGTGGCTTCACAGCCTGGCATCCACTGCGCATGCGCGAGCGGCGCCGCGCGCCGTGATTGGCCGCTCAATCACCTGGGACCTGTAATGGGTCCCAGATGATTAACAGGAGGGAGGGAGCAGAGCCGAGCCCTTCCTGTGCCGAGGGGGAAGTGATGTCACCAGCCCAGGCAAAGGAAGAGGCAGACTACGAGGGACCACCTAGCAACAGGCATTTAGAGGTAAGTAAAAAAAAAAAAACATATTCAAATGTTTTTTTACAATTTTTCAGGTATTTTTGTTTTTTTGGGTGTAACCCCACTTTAAAAACACATATGAATTTTTGATGCATGTACTTTACTAATGAATAATATTTGCTTGCACTAAGTACTTTTTGTTCACTGAGTCAGCACACCATTTTTTTGCACTTTTTTTTTAACGACATTTGTACTTTAATTGTTTCATAGAAACACATTTTGGTATGATAGATGAATTATTTTATGCAATGACACAGGGTTTATCTTTATATATGATTGTTGGGTTGAATGTATTTCACACGTGTACAGTAAGGGATTAGGTTAATAGCAGTGGGTTCACTGTCACCAGATTGTGGGATTATAGATTTGCGCTGCTTGCTTCTTTTTTCTTGCCAAAAATGGAGACTTGCATAACTCTGGCTGTAGACTTACCACTGTAACTTTGCTCTTACTAGAGACTTGGCAATCAAATTTGCTACAAATTGGAAAAGCGTCAACTAGAACTTGTGCTTCAAGTGCTCTGTAAGTGTACAACCTGCCAGGGAAGATGTGCAGCTAGTTCACAAGACTTACAATTCAATACTGCCACAAATGTGTGGCAAGTTATCCTTGCTATCTGGGTTAGTGTCCATATAAATACCAGTAAGGGAGGAGCCTGTGAACCAAAGGGACATGTAAGCCAAACACCCTGGAGTTGTCAAGATGTAGTCTCATGCAGAGCTGAACGTAAGGGCCGTTTGCAGGGCCTAAAGTCCCAGGCCAGATGATACAGAACTCAGTTAGAACAGCTGTAGTCACCCTGTAGCAGGATGCATAAGGCTTGGAGTCCTCTGCTGTAAGAAACAATGAAGCCTGAGAATGAGTGTGCCATCTGGGAGCATGCCCAGCTGGTCAGAGCCATAGCGGGGACATGGGAGAGAAATTAGTATACTATTGAGGGCATCTTGATCCTACATGGTGATGGTGGCTAAACTCTGTGGACTTAGTATACGTGGAAAGCTTCTCTGAGGGATCTCATTGTTAAAAGGTATCAGTCAGGAGAAGGGTACAAAAGAATTTCCAAGGCATTAGATATACCATTGAACACAGTGAAGACAGTCATCATTAAGCATAGAAAATATGGCACAACAATGACATTAGCAAGAACTGGATGCCCCTCCAAAATTCATGAAAATATGAGAAAAAAACTGGTCAGGGAGGCTGCCAAGAGGCCTACAGCAACATTAAAGGAGCTGCAAGAATATCTAGCGAGTACTAGCTGTGTGGTACATGTGACAACAATCTCACGTATTCTTCATATGTCTGGGCTATGGGGTGAAGTGGCAAGATGGAAGCCTTTAACTACGAAGAAAAACATCCAAGCCCGGATAAATTTGGCAAAACACATCTGAAGTCTCCCAAAAGCATGTGGGAAATGTGTTATGGTCTGATGAAACCAAGGTTGAACTTTTTGTCTATAATTCCAAAAGATATCTTTGGCGCAAAGACAACTCTGCCTATCACCAAAAGAACACCATACCCACAGTGAAGCATGGTGGTGGCAGCATCCGTTTTTCTTCAGCTGAAACAGGGGCCTTAGTCAAGGGAGAGGGAATTATGAACAGTTCCAAATACTAGTCAATATTGGCACCAATCCTTCAGGCTTCTGCTAGAAACTTGAACATGAAGAGGAACTTCATCTTTCAGCATGACAACGACCCAAAGCATACATCCAAATCAACAAATGAATGACTTCACCAGAAGAAGATTAAAGTTTTGGAATGGCCCAGACAGAGCCCATACCTGAATTCGATTGGAAATCTGTGAGGTGGTCTGAAGAGGGCTGTGCACAGGAGATGTCCTCGCAATCTGACAGGTTTGGAGTGTTTTTGCAAAGAGTGGGCAAATATTGCCAAGTCAAGATGTGCCATGGTGATGGACTCATACCCAAAAATACTGAGTGCTGTAATAAAATCAAAAGGTGCTTCAACAAAGTATTAGTTTTAAGGGTGTGCACACTTATGCAACCATATTATTTTATTTTTTTATTTTTACTTCCCTCCACCTAAAAGATTTCAGTTTGTTGTTCAATTGAGTTGTACAGTTTATAGGTCACATTAAAAGTAGAAAAAGTTATGAAATGATTCATCTTTGCCCCATTTTTTACATCACAGAAACCTGTAATTTTAACAGGGGTGTGTAGACTTTTTATATCCACTGTATGTGCTTGTGTTCTGTGCAAAAATGAGAACTGCCTACTCCTGTGTGTGGTGTTTTGTGTATTTAAATCTGTTAGTGCATCTAAAGTTGGGTACACATCATCCGAATATTGGCCGGTTCAGCAGGAACTGGCTAAAATTCAGGCATTGTGTACAGCTGCCTGTCCGACAGAAGTCGGTCTGACAACTGGGGAAGTCCCCCTGTCAGAATACAAAGGCACAGTGGGGGAGTTCACTGCACCAACATCGCTAGTGTTGGTAGAACGATCTGTCAGGTTTTTTTTTTGTTCAACCTGCTGGGCAGAGTGTGTGTACCCCGCCTAATACTCCTCTCCCCTCAGACTGACTGCAGCTGTTCAAAGATGTGTCTGTTGTTCCTTCCTCCAGAATGGGGGCACTCTAATACAGGAGGTGTGTTACTGGCCAGACCACCAGGTGAATGCAGAGGTAAAAAAGCCCAAAAAGAAAAACTAATGCAGCCACCACATCTAATGATTGGTAAGCTGCAATATATAACATTTTTGGATTTGGGTTTAATACTGCTTTAAAGTGGAGTTCCATCCGCTTTTACAACTCTTCAGCATCCCTCACTAAACTGTGCACTGTAAACAAATTGGATATTTTTTTTTTTTTTCTCAGCACCTACTGTATATCTGATGTATTCAGTTTTCACTTCCTCCTCCCTGGCCATGGCCCATTGCATCATTTCCTGCTTGCAATACCTTCTGGGAAGGGGCAGCAACTTCCTCTGACACTGCCGTTGCTATGGAAACCTGACCTGAAACCTATTACACTGCTTGTGCTGCACTGAGCATGTGCGAGATCTGCAGGGATGAGATCCAGGAAGAAATACAGTCTGGCTTCAGATGCCCACACTTAAGATGGCCACGGCCTGCTGTAAGTTTCTAAAATAACAAACTACTGCTATAAACTAACAAAACAGACCTTAGTTTACAGACTAACTTTACTAGAATACATTAAGCTTGTTTATTATAGGGGTATTTTTATTTAAAAAGTATAGTTTCGGCTGGAACACCACTTTAAAATAGAACTAAAGGCAAAACTTTTTATATTCTTTTACTTTTGGTGATACCAGAATAACCAGAGTGGGTGAATCTCCCTAACGTCGGCACAGACAGCAATACAAACCTGACTGGTGTTCTAACTCCTCTCCACATAAAACAAAACCTTTTTTCTTTGATATTACTTTAAAGCATAACTATAGGCAAAACTTTTTTTTTAGTTTTGGATAGAGTGGAGAAGGATTAGAATGCTTGTCAGTTTTTATTGCTCTCTGTGCGCCTGTTAGGAAGATTCACCCGCTCTATTTGCCCTGTTTACAATTATTATTGAAAATGAAGCAAAAAATTTTCACCAGCGTTAAATTGCGGATCATGCAATAATGATGGGAATGAATAAACAATTACATTGTAAAACTGAACCCAGTGCAGCTGAACAGATAACACAATTGGAAAAGTGGCATGCAGAAAAACCAGGGGAGTCAGCACTCAATGGGTTAATACCAGAACAAATATCAAGTCAATCCATCCGTCGCAGTAATAAAGAAAAACAAAGTTTATTTGATTTAAATCCCATACAGGGACTGAAATAGATGACCAGTACATATATGGATATAATCGAAATGATTAAAAAGGAGTCTAACATATAACAGGTCGTCACCGGGGCAGTGAGGAGCTGACAGTATTCATAGATGTAATGGTGGAGCATGGGTGGCACCGATGTCCATGTTGCACCAAGGGATCCCAATGGGGACAAAGGAATCCACTCACCAACACTCTTGGGGCTGGCTGGCGTGAAGATGAAGAAAAAGCTGGGATTCGCGGGGAGATGACAGGCCGCTGAAGATCCAGGGAAAGCCTATGGATTCCGTGTGGCTGAGGCTGGTGTAAGGGAATCAGCTGGCGGGGCTGCCTTAACCCAAAGCCGGAAGCCAGGAGGGACAAGCTGATGCTGGAACGGGCTTGTGTGGATGACATACAGAGCTGGCCAAGACTACTGATGCAGAAGGAATCCAGTGACCTGCGTGGAACTGTTGCCATGATAACAGGATTTTTACCATCTTCCCAAGTTACATAAATCTCTGATAGATCCCCTTGGGAGGCCGATAGTAGCAAGTACCAACAGTTTTACTAGTGGCCTTTTAGTCTATATTGTTTTTTTTCTACAACCTGTGGTATGCCAACTCCCTTTGTACATTAGAGATTCCAGTCAGGTCATTGATGCCCTCCAGTATTATTCTTGGGAAGAGGGATACATGTGGGCATCACTCGATGTCGCCTCCCTTTACACATCAATAATTCATGAGGTAGACCTCACAGCTATACAACATTTCCCAGTCAAAAATGGGGATATCAACTCTCAACAATCAGATTTTTTTGGTCAAGTGCATTGATTTCTGTAAAATAGACATAACTATTTTACATTTCTCGATCAGTTTTATTTACAACGTAAAAGCACAGCTATGGGGGCTAATTTTGCCCCGGTATTGCCAATCTGACCATGGGCTACTGGGAGGAGGTATACATCTGGGCCAAAACCCCTTTGCCGAACACATTGTGTTTTATGGTAGATACATCAATGACATTTTTCTCATCTGGAGTGGTGGCCCAGATGTGTTCCCCCTCCTTTGTGGCCCTCTGTAACGCCTACCCATTTGGGTTGTTATTTACACATGTGCTCGACCCCAAGAAGCTGGTGTTTCTGGACCTGGTGTTAACTCATGACCAAGGTAGTATTCTCACCAGAAATTTTGTCAAGCCCACCAGTGGAAATTCCTACGTCCTTTTCACCAGCTGTCAACATCCCATATGGAAGCGGAATATTCCCAGTGGACAGTTTAACAGACTGAGGAGAAATTGCTCGAGAGTTGACGATTATATTACACAAGGTGCCTCAATGAAAAAGAAGTTTGAGGAGAAAGGATATTCCCTGGAATTAGTCCAAGATGCATTCATGTCACACATGAACCCTCCATCTAGACAGAAAGGTATGGCTGAGAGGAATGAAAATAACACAGTGAGATTTGTGTCAACTTTCAATAACAAATAAAGGTCAGTGCCAAAAATAATACAAAAACATTACAAAATTCAACTACTAGACCAGCATTTAGCTCCTGTTTTGCTGGGCGTGGCCTGGAGAGCAATGGAGTAGGGCACAGACTGAGAGATCCATTGCCCAATACTCCTTTCCGACCATCCTGCATGCATCTTGCCCATCTGCTACCATCCACTGCACCTGGGGACTTATCCTGCTTTCCCTGCTGCCCCTGGAGCCTGTCAGCGAATTTGAACGCCGCCCGAGGCCCCTGCGGTGTGTCCGTCCAGTTCAGCGCTCTCCCTAGGAAAGGCCCCGGCTTATTCTCCGGAGCGGCGGCCATCTTGCTTCACCCGGCGGCGGCCCTCCCTGGCTACACAGAGACTGATCCTACTCTGGAACAACCTCCGGACTACCTGAGGCCACAATTACTGTGCATCCACGCTCTGTATCTACCTGGGGACAGGCTGTGGTGCCGGCCTACCTCCTGGAACGGCGGCCATCTTGCTACACCCGGCTGTGGCCCTGGTGAGTTCTCCCAGCCTCCCTGACTGTATTTGCAATCCCCCCATCCTGGAGGGGCCTCCAGGCTGCCTGCAATCTCTCCTGAGTGAGCTCCGCCAGCATCTGAAGCTTTCCTCCCTCCTCCTGGTGGCCGGAGTACACCCACAGAGGCAGTGAACATCTCCACTGGTGCGCTAGCAGGATGGGAAAAAAGTCCTGCTAGCAGCATCTGGATGTATACCGCTCCTTCACGGCTCCTGCCCATTGAAATCAATGGGACAGCGCGGCTATACCGCCGGCAAAGCGCCTCTGCAGAGGCGCTTTGCGGTGGTCTTTAACTCTTTCTCGGCCGCTAGCGGGGGGTAAAACCGCCCCGCTAGCGGCCAAATACCGACGGTAAAGTGCCACTTACAATAGCGGCGTTTTACCGCCGACGCCGCCCACGCCCCAGTGTGAAAGGGCCCATAGGAAAGCTCGCACAATGAAGAATATTTTAGCAGCAAGCAAAATACAAGCCACAAATAATAGATCCCCATTGGAAAAATCTTGCAAGAAAAGAGGGTGCCTGGCCTGTCAATTCATTACACATGGTAGTACAAGCATTACCACTACCAAAAGAAAAACTTTTCTAATTAAACAGTTTATTACATGTTCAACAGATTTTGTTATCTATGTCCTGCGTTGTCCCTGTGGCCTTTTGTACGTGGGTCGCACTATCTGCGCCCTGCGTGCAAGGGTTGGAAACCATCATAAGTTTATCAAAAAAGGATGTGAAGAACACAGCATCCCATGTCATTTCCATCGCATGCACAATGACGACATTAAATGTCTTGAAGTATTTGTAATATAAACTATACCCAAGGGAACCCTGACTGAAAACTACAGATTTGCCCTCCTATGCAGAAGGGACATTTTTTAGATATACATGTTTGACTCTCTCGCACCATACAGTTTGAATGAGGAGATGGAAACATGTAGCCTCATTTAATTTAAAGTCACCCCCAAGTATAGGTTGTGTCTCAATATACACATTGATGGTTGTGCGTTGCACGTATTTTTGCGTCCATCTTCATGTATACATTTGGGTACACAAACATAGATATATAGACATGTGCGGTTCATTTTGTTCCAACTTAAAATTCGGACGAATTTTCATTTTTTGAAAATTCGGATGTATCCGAACCTGCGAATCACGATAGTACTGAATTTAAACAAATCCGAAATAATTTAAAAAAATTCAGATAAAATTCTAATTCAAATAGTTTTTGAATTCGAATAGTTTTCAAATTCGAATACTTTTCCAATTTCCAAATAGAATAAAATAGAATAGAAAATAAATGAATAGAATAGAAAATAAAGGAATAGAATAGAAAACAAAAATAATAGAATAAAAAAGAATATAACAGAAAATAGAAGAATATAATATAATAGCGTAAAACTGAACAAAATAGATTAGAATATAAAGGAACAGACTTGACTAGACTATAATAGAAACAAATAGAATAGAATAACATAGAATATAACCATCTTCTGAAATTCGAATTTCAAATAGAATAAATAAATAGAATAAACATTTCCCAAAATTAAAATAGAATCAATTCAAATTTGAATAGAATAGAAAAGAATAGATTCGAATAGAATAAAAAATAACAGAATAGTATAGAAAAAAACAATAGAATAGAATAGAAAGAATATAACCATCTTCCAAAATTCGAATTTCGAATAGAATAAATTTGCATAGAATAGAATATAAAAGAATAGAATAAAATAAATAAATAGAAAAACTAGAATTTAAAAAGCAATAGAATAGAAAGAATATAACTATTTCCCAAAATTCAAATAGAATCAATTCAATTTGAATAGAATAGAAAAGAATAGATTAGTATAGGAAGATGGTTATATTCATTCTATTCTGCTGTTTTTTGCTATACTATTGTGGTATTTTCTATTCTATTCTACTCTATTCTTTTCTATTCTATTCAAATTCGAATTGATTCTATTTGGATTTTGGTGTCAGGGACCATGAATCAGACTGAGACAGAAGTGCAGTAAAAATCACACTATTTAATAAAATGGTATAAACAGAGAAAACGTTGTCAAAACATAGCCAGAGTTCGGTAACCAGTTCTGGTATTAAACGCAGTTTTCCATTTGTTGCCCTCCTTGATCCTCACGAGATTGTATGCCCCTCGCAAATCAAGCTTCATAAAAACCGTTGCTCCCTTGAGACGGTCAAATAACTCCGTAGTCAAAGGAATCAGATACGCATTCTTAATCATGAAGAGATTGAGACTCCTATAATCAATACAAGGTCTCAGTTCACCACTCTTCTTTTTCACAAAGAAGAAACCAGCACCAGCAGGGGGCGAGAATCTAGGGATGAATCCTCGAGAAAGTGCATTGGCCACATACTCCTCCATGGCTTTGTCCTCCGAGACAGACAAAGGATAGACCCGACCATGAGGGGGTATGGCACCAGGTTAAAGGTCAATTGCGCAATCATACGACCAGTGCGGAGTCAAACTACTGGCTTGACCTTTGTCAAAGACTTGGCAAAATTCACGGTACTCCTCCAGCAGGGCGGAGAGTGAAGGGGTGCACAAGACCTTAGCCACTTTCAGAAAACATGTCTCCCTGCATTGTGGCGACCAGGAAAGAACCTCAGCATGAAGCCAATCAAAAGAGGGGTTGTGCCTCTGCAACCAAGGATAACTAATAACCACCAGAAAAGAACACAAAAAAATAACAAACAGAGTGATATAAGCACACACCCTATAGAGTTGTATTACAAAAATATTTTATTCGCTGAAAAAGAGCAAAATACAAATAACACCAATACTAAAATCCCTAGGTCCCTAAAGAGTCCCAAAATGGGGTCAACTAATAATATAAACAATTCCCCAAAGATAAATAGGTGATTCAAAAATCTCAAAAGATAGTAAAGGGGATAAATGCAGTGGGTATATCCCTCCCTCCCCCAATATAATACACCCCCTATGAGCACCTAATAATACCCCAAGCCACCTGGGGCGAGGAGCTGAGCTGGATGATTCCTGAAAGGAACAGTGTGATTCCGTAATCACAGAAGTATTCCACACTGTTACACTTTTGAAATGATACAGTCATGGCGACCAAGGTTGAAGTGTGATGTCATGCCACAAGTCACACAGTCAGTCATAGATGGAATGATCATAAAAGGGGAATACACTGGGATAGTGGATAGTCCAAAACATGAAAAGGGATGAGGGAGACAAAAAAATTATTTTCCTCACAAAGAAAAAAAGATTGTTACTGTATCTTCAAATGTGTAGAAAGTCCTGTTGTATGATCTTGATAGGTGACAAATATGTGGTTAAACAATCACAGACACTGATTGCAGATGAATGGATCACTAAGCACTTCAATCCTGACCTTGTCACAATGTCATATGACACAAGCGGGAATGATCAGGCACCGTCAGTGTAACCAAGAGCCAGGGTTCGCACAGCATGTAGGTATAACATCCAAGCAATTGTAATAATGAATTTACATGGTGGTTACTTACTGATACCAGATCACACAGAGAGCTCTCCAATGTGGAATGAGATTCAATCTGGTCTGTATGTGATAGCCATAGATCTCCAGCTAATGATCACTCATCTGTGGTGAAGATAGTGATTCCTCATTCAAAGACTGTATCATTTCAAAAGTGTAACAGTGTAGAATACGTCTGTGATTACGAAATCACACTGTTCCTTTCAGGAATCGTTCAGCTCAGCTCCTCGCCCCAGGTGGCTTGGGGTATTATTAGGTGCTCATAGGGGGTGTATTATATTGGGGGAGGGAGGGGTATACCCACTGCATTTATCCCCTTTACTATCTTTTGAGATTTTTGAATCACATTTTAACTTTGGGGAATTTGTATTATTAGTTTACCCCATTTAGGGACTCTTTAGGGACTTAGGGATTTTAGTATTGGTGTTATTTGTATTTTGCTCTTTTTAAGCGAATAAAACATTTTTGTAGTACTCTTTTTTTTTTTGGTAGTAACTCTTTAGGATGTGTGCTTATATCACTCTGTTTGTTATTTTTTTGTGTTTTTTGCTAGTTAGTTAAGAACCCCCCCCCCCCCCCCATGTAAGCAGTGAGTGCTACTTTTTTGAACATAGGCAGGATTTCCATATATCTACATTTTGTTGAATAACCACCGGAAAATGAGGTGAGAAAAGGACTTGGAATTGGATTATCTCATGATGAAGAGCCCCCACAACCATGGTCAACGGAGCAGTCTCCTGAGTCACTTGGGCAAGCTGTAGAGGTCTCCCATCAATAGCTTCAATGGTTAGTGGAGTGGCACGCAGCTGCAGCGGGAATTGAGTGCTTGGACACAAAGGCACCATCTATGAACAGGCTTGCAGCCCCAGAGTTGATTAGAGCCAGTATCTCGATGAACGACTCGGACCAAGAAAGGGTAACCGGTACCAGGGACTTATCCTTCTGGATAACTGGGGACGTAACAACACACCTAAGGTCTGTCCCTTACAGGACCTCAGGTACAAGACTTCAAAAAGTGACCTGCCTGGCCACAATAAAGGCACAATCTCTCCCTCCTCCTAAAGGCCCTCTCATCCGCAGAGAGATGTGTGAAGCCCAACTGCATGGGTTCTACCTCACTGGCAGACTTGATACCAGGAGGTATAGGGGGTGAGGGATGCAAGGGTGGGACTGCAAAGCTCGGAGCCAAATGTACAGGAGACTTCTGCAAGCGCTCCTTAAAGGAGGGTCTCTCTCGGGGTCTGGAGTCAATGAACATGGCAGACGTGATCAACTTCCCCAGCTCCGTGGGTATGTCTCGGGCTGCTATCTCATCTTTGATGTGATCCGAGAGACCATGGGAAAAAGTAGTCACAGGGGCCTCATTATTCCAAGCAACCTCTGCTGCCAGAAAACGGAACTCAATAGCGTAATCGGCAACAACTATCGTACCCTGATGAAGGACATCAGGCCTTTGGCAGCAGACCTGGAGCATGCGGGAATGTCAAATACCCTGTTAAAGGGAGCCACAAACTCTGGGTAACTCTGGACAATGGTTTTTTGCATCTCCCATAGATGGTTTTCCCAGGCCAAGGCTTTCTCAGAAAGCAAAGATATCATGAAGCCCACTTTGCTTCTGTCCATGGAAAACGCCTGGGGCCGCATCTAAAGGTAAATCTCAACCTGATTGAGAAACCCTCTGCATTGAACTGGATTGCCCCCTAATTACTGAGGAAGCGGAGCAGAAGCAGACATACCTCTTATAGAGGTAATATTCGAGGCGGGTGTGAGCACCGGGACCGAAGCAGCAGCAGGGACTGCCTGCCACACAGGTTGTACTGGAGCAGCCACAGTGGGAGGTTCCAGGTGAGCAGTGCAATTCAGGAGGGTCTGTAATGTTATGGCAAACTGATCCATGCGGTGATCTTACTCATCCAAGCTGGAAAATAAATTACCAACTAGAGGATTACCTGCAACTTCTGAATTCATGGCCTTTGCCTACTGTCAGGGACCATGAATCAGACTGAGACAGAAGTGCAGTAAAAAACACACTAATAAAATGGTAAAATGTTATAAACAGAGCAAACGTAGTCAAAACATAGCCAGAGTTCAGTAACCAAGACATGTAGTCAGAACCAGCCAGAGAAACAAGAGTCCAGAGATCAGCGAAGTTGGGTGCAGCAAACAGGATCAGGAACCAGAAGGGAAGTCAGCCAAGTAAAAGTCTTTCACAGGAAAACACAGCAGAGAATGTCCAGATATGTTGACCAAGGCAAAGGCACAGAAGATCTAATCCAAGGAGTTTATATAACCAGCAGCTCTAGCTGATGAGCAGGAAGTGAAAATCAGGGTAGTCACTGTGGAAGGAAGAGACTTTGACAATTAACTGACAGCTGAGCACAGAGCTCTGAGAAGGAAGGGCTGAGCCCAGCCCTAACGTTTGGAAAATGGTTGTATTTCTATTCTATTCCATTGTTTTTTTAATTCTATTCTATTCGAATTTCAGAAGATAAAAACAGAATCTGTTGCGCTTAATAAAACATATAATAGAAGCTGCTGACACAAAAATTGCTGGATACAATTGAAGAGATATCAATAGGAAAGGTGCAGCGCTAAAAAATATTAATGTAAAAATGTCCCAATAAGAACCAAAATAAATGTGGTCAAACAAAAGTCCTCTCCATCAGGAAGAAATAATATTCTAATCAGCGAGATCCATATTGAAAGGAGACACAGAAGAGAGATGAAAACACTGTCACCAACACCCAAACAAACTGACCCTTACCATCAGTGTATGGGTTATACACGTGTGTAGAAAAAAGGCAGTCTTCATAGAATAAACCAACAATCTTCTAATGGAGTAGCACCAACATATTCCCCTCTGAACTAAATGGAAGGCTTTAGATCTCCTTTTGGTAGCTGGATATTAAACCAAGTATACTCCAGTATGCATATGCACCTCAAGATCGTGGTACGTAGGGAATAAAAAGAAAATGCTCATTGCGCAATCTCTATAAACAAGGATAATTTATTGAAAAGATAAAAACCACTCACATTTAGTAAGAAGGTATACAGCAGTGTGAAGCGTCCAGCGCTTATAACCATAAAGATGGCCACCGTGTCACCGTCCCACCGCATCCTGCGTCGCCGGTCTCTATCATCGCCCAACGTTTCGTCATCAACATGTGTCTTCATTGGCCCCTGAAGACGCATGTTGATGACGAAACATTGGGCGATGATAGAGACTGGCGACGCAGGACGCGGTGGGACGGTGACCCGGCGACCATCTTTGTGGTTATATCTCATTGGACAGGAGGGGAGCGGGGTGTGGTTACGAGTGGGTCTGAATGAATGTGTATAAAGTGCACACAGAAGGGAAATTGTCACTTTTTCGCTCTTGGCTCTTGCCTGATGGTTCTCTGAGCCTCATGGCTCCCTCTGTTACCATCATCTTGAGCCCAGCTGATGAGATGAGATGTGTCTAGGGGGACAGCCTTGATAAGTATCTTTGATGTTCTTGTGTTATATGCTCTATAGTATCTTCATGATAGCATTTTCCTATTTTCTTAGGAAATAAATAAGACGTTTTATTAAGCAGTGTGTTTGTTTTCATAGCTAACCTTATATTATGGTGCTATCAACAGTAACATTATCAGAGTTTTAACAGACTATCTAACTATAGGAATAGACAAATTAATACATATATGGAATAAATAGAGGGAATCCGTAACCACCCTTGGATATATATTATTTTAGAATTTATTTAAATTAGTATTTATTTCAATTGGCACCCGAGAAGGCGTGTGGAATTTATTTCTGCACAGAACCCAAACCCTAATGTATTTTTGTCTTGAGTCCCTATAAGCTAAGGAATCAACTACACCTAGAACTGAAAGCCTTCTCTACTGTGGACAAGATTCACGCTGGTTCGTGAACTCTGAAGCCCTGCTTAATTGGTCCTGAAAGTTCTATGAAATATTTCATCAGTGAGCGGACGCGCAAAATCTGGTGAGATTTTTGGCTGGTATATGTTTATGTGTTAACGTTTATTGTATTGCTAATGCAAATTGTTTTAGGCCTGTGTAGCTGGTCAAGTGTGCTGGCGAGTGAGGGGCTGATCACCCTTGGTTTCTAATGTAACCCGCAGATTGACAGGATAAACCACACACCTTTGAGGAGAAAGTGGGAGAAATTTAGGTTTTTTTTTATTAGTTTATTTATTTATTTTTCCCCACGTGAGAGTGAAATAGCTATCCGTCCCAACAGAAGTTCAATGTGGCCAGCGTTCTGAGATAATAGGGCTAAAGTCAGTGGTAATAGTAGAGCATTGATTAGGAGTGTGCTCTGCCTTGTGACAAGTAAAAGTTAGCTTTTAAACAACTTTTTATCTGTGTGTTGTAACTGTTTTATCTGTGTGCTGTCGTAGAAAGATGGCTGTATGCTATGCACACAGCCATATCTCCTGTGCTAATAAGCACCCATTTCCGTCTTAATGATATAAATGCATCTTACCTTTTGATCGTATGTCTCCCCTCTGGTTCCCCATTCCCCAGTAAACAGACATCCACACATCCTTACGTTCTCATCTCAGCATCTCTCTCCCTGGCCCTCAGCCGTGAGTCTGCTTTTATTAACATATCAACAGGAAGTCCCAACTTGAGGGTTGTGCCTCCAACAGCCAAACGCCTCCTACAAAGTTTGTGACCTCACAGGAAGTGAACAATACAGAGGAAATGACCATATAAGGATTTAACAACACAGGAAATACAACAACCAATGAACAATGACTACAGGACATGATACAATATACAATAACCAAATAACAATGACTACAGTTCCTCGTGGATGGGAGATTATCTGCAGGTGTAATTCATGGCACCCCAAATATGTTGATCAGGCATACAGGGGTGACAAGAGCGCACATCCACTAAACCGATAATATTTTTGCAGAGCAAACACCCCCCCAGCAGACGATCATTCTGTGCATTGCACAGGGGCCCTTCGCTGGCGGATATGTCCTCTCTCCGTAACACCTCTCTCCAAACAACAGGAAGTTTTCCACTACCTAACAGGTCTCAACCAGCGTCAGTCTGCCCCAGTCAGCTCTTTAGAGCGGGCTGTAAGAGAACGGACACTGGGAAACTTATGACAATGCATTAAAATACATCTTCATAAAATTTTCCACAACAGTCCCTCCTCTTGTCATATGATCCCATGTGTCCCTCGATGAATCCTGATCTTCTTCTTAGTCCATAAAAAGTAAAACATGGCTTGACATGTAGACTCTGTTAGAGATGACATGGTGAGCTGTAGTAGTCGCCGGTTGGTCTGGGATCCTCTGTGTTTTGTACGTGGGTTGGGCTTCGGGGCATCTCATCAGGGAAGATGTGGTCATCTGCTCAGGCTCTGGTCACGCGTCCAATCAGGCAACAGGAGCACCTCATCATGGCATATAGAAGGAATAGAAACAAAAAAAACATGAGTATATATACCCCTACTTCCTTCAACTATAATCCGCTGCAAAATAGAAATTAAATCCCCAAAGATTCCCAAACCCTTACAAGGATTCCAACCTTCACTAGCTATAGCTCTGGCTTTGCCTTGTAGGGATCTAAACCTTATCCATATGGGCCTGTCACTACTATCCCCGATCCAGATATAACAATCTTTACCTATGAATTCCCAGAAACCCCCTTGGACTGTGGGAACTTTGTAGCTTCAACAGTTGCATGAAAACATCCCATCCTCAATGGATGAGAAATTGTTCAAGCGTTTCAAAGCTCAAGCCCCCACCGTGTACAAGCAATTCCCTTCCAGACGTCCCAGCCATTCTTACCTTCTCTCACGCCATCAGATCCTCATGATCGGCCGCGACATAAGATGCTGGGACGAGTTTCACCAGCACACATGAACCTCTTGCCTTACGGGAATGACCTTATAAGCTGTAGATCCGCATTAATACCGAACTACAGTTGAAGCACACTTGTGGGCTACCTAGTTATCCGGATACCAAAGCTGGCAAGAATTAGAGCTATTGTTAAAATTATAACTAATTTTACCCTCTAGAAATGTTTTGTTAAGTTCTATTGACAAGTGTCTGTTTGGATTTTACTAGTTTGTCAAAACTCCTCACACCAATAGGAACATCCTATATATCATGTACTGCCTTCATCGCTGGGGCACTAGTACACCCAACCATGTGTCCTATTCGCTTTCTTAGCTAGTTGGGAAATACACATTTTAAAATATAAATAAACAAAGATACTTCTCTATTCTTTGTGGTCGAGCCGCTTCTTGCACTGGCTGGCATGGTCTCATCCCTCAAGCTTCTTTACAATGACCCAGTCACTTGGTTGGAAAGAATGTAAACTGGTTATTGTGTCAGGGTCCAGGAGGGACTCGTGAACCCTGTGGTGGACTTTTTGAAGTTCATGTTACAGTGATTGCACCTACCCCATCAGCTGAAAATGTAGGTGACAGCTAATGGGGAAAGTACGACTCTGGTTTTGGGTGACCTTCAAGCAAACCTCATATGACAATAACCCAGACATCGGGACTGTGGTCACTGCATAACCTGTGCGTGGCTTACCATCTGGGGTGTAATACCTGGAACCAGTGACAAAAAGGTTCTTAGCATCTGGGATGGGAGCCTACTTCACCAGACTGCTGCTTGCTGATTCAAATTCTATCAAAGAAAGACAGTCTTGGCACATACTTGGTTAGAATTACAAAGGTTAGTATTATTGGTTTGAAAAATTGTCATTCTCACCACTATCATCCCCCCTTTTCTTCCCTCCTCATTACAAACTGGAGGAAGACATGCAGGGTTTAGAATGGTGCAGAACAAAACAGTGAAATAGCCTATGATACTTTTACCTTCTTATAGACCTGTACACACACTTTCAGAAACTCTTTGGACCTGAAAAGATACTTATAAACAAAAGTTATTACTCTGTCCTTGAAAGAATGGTAAACAATACAACATTCACGTACATTGGTAAATTGTCACTTGGCATTCCACAAAACCGATAATAACTAAACCCTCTGTAAATCTTACTTTCACGTTTTTACTAAAATACAACAGCTGCAATACGCAAGAGGGCTGTCGCGGTAGGTTCAAACATGTTACTACATACAAACATTGAGAAGAGACAAACATTTAGATACAAATGTGGGGGAGATATTTCATAGTTCCCCCCAAAAAAATGAAAAAATAAAAACAACCAGATGGAATGCTGCCTTCACTCCTTTAGCGATAGAAAAAGAATACAATTTGAAAAGCACAAGAGCATTTCGAAATCTTTGCATGGACCAGCCACACAAAGTTAAAAAACAGGCCTGTGTATTTGTAATCACACAAACGTGTACTACGCATCCATCAACTCACTCAACATTACAGATTTCTGAAGCCACAGTCGTGCTACATCAACTCCAGAGGGATACCCAAAATAGTATCCTTGGACCACCTATGTCAATCTTTCTGGGGTTTAATTGCCTTTTCCTCAAAGCTATTTCATATACTGTGCAGCCGTCCGACTGAGGGAAGCCTCACTCCTTCCCTTGCATGGACTTCCAGTTGCCCATGGCGATTCGAATCAGCTTATCATCTTACCCCTGCGTCCAGGGAAACCCTTGCACCTATTTCGGGGAGCACCGCCCGGTGTCTTCTTACACGGTGGATTTAAGGACTACAACCACTATCAGTCCCCCAACTAGATACCCTAAAACGAGGCATCAACTCTATGGCTTGTTGTCCCAACACTTTTTGCACGGAACTACAGAGTACCACTATTTTAACAACCAACTATTAACTATGCCAAATGATTCGCCAACAACCACAGATCAACCCCCAAATTATGTCTCTACCCCTCACAGTGTATGCATACACTGCGTCGCCAGACTAAACTACACAGCGCACTTATGCCCGCTCTCTTTTACAAAATACTGCGGCTTCTCTCTGTACCTTGATATTACAACAATAACTTGGATGCCTCCTGTAGTACAGTATAAAACTAAAAAGACAACTGGAAAACACTTTCAAACGCCAGTATTTTCCCATTGTCCTTCCATTGTCCTTCCAAGCACAAATCTCATTTGCTTGTGTCATAGGACCCCAAGCTCCTCCCACCAACTTCCTGTGGATACATAAAATGCTGAGAAGAACTTCCTGTTGCACGCCCAGCTCTAAAAAATCCTCAAACTGGTTTATTTACATATCAATGTACATGAAAAGGGAGGGGAGGGTAAGTCTAGTTTCATATACTGCAGGCTATACAATACAAACCTTGCTAAAGCAATAAAATCTAAAACAAAATAAAAATTAAACACACACCGCTAAAAGTACAAAAACTCACAGTTAAAGCTAGTCTTGTTATCCATTGAAATTCAGTGCAAAGTAGAGGTTTCATTCAAAACCAATATTCAATACAGAAAATGCAATAGCTTCCTTGATAAGTATGTAAAGAGTACAAAAATAGAATTCACTTAAAAGGAAATGTAGAAGGTACCTAGAGAGAAGGTGGCGGCCCAGACCGCATGGCTACACACGCACACACACAAAGGAATTGGAGCAGCTTCCCCTGCAGGAAGACCCACAGGTCCTCAAAATGGCCGCCGATCATGGCCACATGGTGACTACAACAAAAGGAAATGGCAGACAAAAACCAGGCCACGACAAAATGGCGCATTTTCCTGCCAAAACCCAAATTTCTCCCCACAAAACTACACATTTGAGATAACAAATGAACACTTACAAACATTTAAAAGTGTTAGAAGTTACGAAAAGCAAAACTTAAAACAAAATGGTAGATGAAATCTGGACCACAGCAAGATGGCCGATGACAAAAGGACTATACTAAAACACAAGCACATGAAATGCAATTGTTGAACACTTGAACCATAATACAAACACTTTAGTAACAGTTCTACTGAAAAGCATGTTATCCAATGAAACAACAAAGCCACATAAACCACAATCACATGGCTGAATGATACCCGCTTTTCTCAAACAAAGTTCACATCAGCTTTCACAGGAACAAGACATTGAGAGATACAAACAGTGATGCCTTCATGTTCTTTTGATTTCAAAACAAAACCTTTCTATTGTCCACAGGGAGTAGCCAACTTTCACCATTGTAAAAGATGGGATAGCTATGCTTGGCTGCCCCTCACCCAGGCCGCATGGCCACTTGAAAATGCAGCAGCCATTTTCAAACCAAAAGTTTTTCTAAACAACCATCAAAGTCCACTAACCATCTGTGTCTTGAGACAATTAAACACTCTACAAGACTCATGCAATCTACTTGTCCCATACATAAGTAAGAATTAATCCCAATTCATACATTTCTAATTCTCATATACTTATTACACAACATACAGTTACTTACACATACACACAGCACACAGTCTCCTTACACAAACATTCAAGATACAAATCACACACACACACACGCAGGCACACACACACCATACATACGATCAAACTTCCAGCATTATCTGAAAAAGACGAAAAATTTGTTCTTTTCATGAAGCAGAGCCTCCCTAACACATCACACATCTTAATGATCCGATTGCGAAGGAGGTTCTGTTCACTCCTACCTGGCTCGCCATCTGTCGTAGAAAGATGGCTGTATGCTATGCACACAGCCATATCTCCTGTGCTAATAAGCACCCATTTCCTTCTTAATGATATAAATGCATCTTACCTTTTGATCGTATGTCTCCCCTCTGGTTCCCCATTCCCCAGTAAACAAACATCAACACATCCTTACGTTCTCATCTCAGCATCTCTCTCCCTGGCCCTCAGCCGTGAGTCTGCTTTTATTAACATATCAACAGGAAGTCCCAACTTGAGGGTTGTGCCTCCAACAGCCAAACGTCTCCTACAAAGTTTGTGACCTCACAGGTAGTGAACAATACAGAGGAAATTACCATATAAGGATTTAACAACACAGGAAATACAACAACCAATGAACAATAACTACAGGACATGATACAATATACAATAACCAAATAACGATGACTACAGTTCCTCGTGGATGGGAGATTATCTGCAGGTGTACGTCATGGCACCCCAAATATGTTGATCAGGCATACAGGGGTGACAAGAGTGCACGTCCACTAAACCGATAATGTCTTTGCAGAGCAAACACACCCCCACCAGACGATCGTTCTGTGCATTGCACAGGGGCCCTTCGCTGGCGGACATGTCCTCTCTCCGCAAACACCTCTCTCCAAACAACAGGAAGTTTTCCACTACCTAACAGGTCTCAACCAGCGTCAGTCTGCCCCAGACGGGGCGGGTGTCATATGACGTCCTCGGCTTCCCGGCCATCTAGGGGCGTGCGCACATCACTCGGGAGCCAATGCCAATGTCCGCCGGGCACCCACGATTGCCGGTAACAGAGCAGGGACATGAATCTGTGTGTGTAAACACGCAAATTCACATCCTGTCAGGGGAGAGGAGACCAATTGTGTGTTCCCAGTACAGAGGAACATTGATCGGTCTCCTCCCCTTACAGTTAGAATCACTCCCT
Organism: Aquarana catesbeiana; assembly: GCF_042186555.1. Taxonomy (NCBI): domain Eukaryota; kingdom Metazoa; phylum Chordata; class Amphibia; order Anura; family Ranidae; genus Aquarana; species Aquarana catesbeiana. The sequence continues at coordinate 359,579,974 of NC_133324.1, read as the reverse complement.
AGGTAACACATTTAACTCCTTGATCGCCCCTGGTGTTAACCCCTTCCCTGCCAGTGACATTTATACAGTAATCAGTGCACTTTTATAGCACTGATTGCTGTATAAATGTGAATGGTCCCAAAATAGTGTCAAAAGTGTCCGATATGTCCACTGCAATGTCACAGTCACAATAAAAATTGCAGATCGCTGCATTACTAGTAAAAAAAAAAATAAAAATGCCATAAACATATTTCCTATTTTGTAGACACTATAACTTTTTCGCAAACCAATCAATATATGCTTATTGTGTTTTTTTTTTACCAAAAATATGTACAAGAATACATATCGGCCTAAACTGAGGAAAAATTTTAATTGAGATATTTATTATAGCAAAAAGTAAAAAATATTGTGTTTTTCTCAAACTTGTCACTCTTCTTTTGTTTATAGCACAAGAAATAAAAACCACAGAGGTGATCAAATACCACCAAAAGAAAGCTCTATTTGTGGGGAAAAAAATTTGTACAGCGCTGAAAACTGAAAATTGGCCTGGGCAGGAAGGGGGTGAAAATGCCCTGTATTGAAGTGGTTGAACAAGATTCAGTGTGAACTTAGCATATCAATGGTGGTCATTGAAGATTTTCTTAAGAGACCTGCCTGTGTTAATTTCAGCACTGTGACAGAAAACGCTTTAACGCACCAATTTAATGAGTTATTGGACAATGTAATATTCATAATGATCAGATAAAACATAAAAAGTCTTTGAAAAAAGGCAGGAAAGCAAAGATGGCCAATGTTGTATGCATGTTATTGAAAATGAAAGTCTTTGCTATAGCGAAAGAAGGCCAATTGTGTGCTGAGAGAAAGCAATTATTGGAGCAGGTACAAAGTGTAACTAAGAATATATTAAAAATAGTTGCAAAGGCAGATGCACATGTTCGTGATCACATTGAACAATTAGTGACTGAGAAATGTGTATTGAAACACAAAATTAATGAATTCGAGGAAACGTGTAAACAAAGAGAAAATTGTATTGCCTCTTTGAATTAGAGAGAGGTTGAGAAGCGTATTATAATACTGCTTAGGAAGAAATTACATGAAGCCCAGTCTGCCATGGAGTTATACTCCACACATGCTCAGTGCTCAGCAAAGATAGAGGCTTTGGAACAACACGTAGAAAAGCCAAATGCTAGTGTTGCTGCAAGTAATGTTGCTATGGTGGGAATCAATGTTGGAGATCTGAATGAGGAGTATTTAAATAAAAGTGCGGTAACTGCACTTGAAATTGATTCAGGAGTTGAAACAGTGGAGACTTCTGACGAGTCCATTGCTAGTGACTCTTCGGACAATGAAAGTGTAAAGTCTGTTGATCCCGATCATAGTAATGTTATGCAGCAATGTGAGTCTCCATCGCCCTATTCTCAGAGAAGGGCCTATGCAGGGAGACCATCTTTCAAATGCTTTGTTTGTAAAAAGGGGGATACATAGCTAGGTATTGTTTGATGGCTAATAATGATATGCAAAGGAGGTCGCACTACCCGAAAACTACACCAAGGCGTTATGAAGTTTATTCTGCGAGATGGGGGTAGCAATCCAAGGCATAGAGGCCATAGTAATCAAACCTGTTTCCCTTTTAAGACCCAAATGCTGAGACTAAAAACCAAAAATAGTAAATTAAGACAGGAAAGGCATCACTATGTAGAACAGTTGCATAAACTCAAAATGGAGGTAGCCGCATGTTCATTAAAATATAGCACTGGGGGAAACAATGTTAGCAGCCCTTAGTGAGCTGCATGGATGGTAAGAATTTTCTGGGTAATGTTTCTTTGCTATGAATAAGGTTTAGATGTGAGTTTCAGAGATTTACCCTTCATGTTTGGAATATTATAGAGGGCCTTGAGCCATTTTTAGTATTTTCAAGGATAAGCCTCTGGATTGTTATTTTTTAATTTTTTCTGTTATGATTACTATGTTTTGTTTTTTTTTTTTCTTCTCCTCCTCTTATTTTTATTTTTTTTTGTTATTCATTTATTTTATTTTTGTTTTGTTCAGGTGGAAAAAATGTTAGGTTTAGTCCACCTGAAAGGGGGGTCATTGGCTATGTCCTCAATTAGCAGCTGAATACATTTTGTTTAAGACAAGAGTTGGTAGGAAGCCATTTTAGCCGCTGGAGTTATTGGAGTTTTTTTTCTTTGTTTTTATTTTCATTCAGGTAGAAAAAGTTCCAAAAGATTTAGGCTTGGTCCACCTGAAAGGGGAATTAGTCTATAGGTCTTAAGGTACAGAATTATGCATTGTTTTTTTTTAGCATTTAAAATGAGTATTTTTGAGAAGCAACATTCACGTTCATTTTTTATTTATTTTTTGCTCATACCATGGGGATCCATTTTAGAGTGGGTTCATCCTAAAGAAATCATGGTTGTTTTGATAATTTGTTCAGAGTTTCAGAAGCCAGGAATACTAAGTTCCTGGGTTCCAAGGAGGGAACTATAAGTAAACATAACAAGCGAGCAGATATTGTAGATAAAAATTTGATTCTGCTCTTGTTTTTCACTTCCAGGGTCCTGGTGGAGCGAGATTGGAGAGGTTTCTGGAACAGAGATGAAAGATGTTCATCTAGTTGGAAGTTTGTGCCATGCCACACAGCAAATTTGTTCTGACAAATATTCAGGGGAGAAGGGACAAATGAAAAGATTCAGATTAATACTTGCAATATAAGGTTTCTTTTTCTTATGGACAATTTAGTGCTAATGCTGCATCTGAAAGACTTTGCCCAGCAACAAGATTGGTGAAACATTTTGCCGGAATCTCTCTTGTCATTTATAAATGCAAACGTGGTATTAATACATGTGCAATGGGTTGGAGGTTGGGGAAGAAATATAACCTATCCAATCCATCAGAACAAGAAATGTAAAATATGTTTTTTTTTTGTTTTGTTTTTTTATGGAGGGAGGAATTGACAGAAGGAAAGGTTTTTAATGTGTGACATGTATTGACATAACTGAATTAATAAGGTGTAGGTACCTAGGAGGCTGGCATTTATGCATAATAAGGTGTCTGTTGGCCAGACTAGAGGGTGCTACATCAATAGGGTGAAAATTTCCTTGTAGGGGTGGTGTCTCAATCTTAGCAGTCCTACAGAGAGGTTCTCGGGTACTGGACATGTGGGACACCAGAGCTAGATATGGGGAAGATACGCCTGGTTGATGTCTCACCTGAGAGGTTGGAACCTTGCACAGGTAATGCCAGTGACTAGGGATGAGCTTCGTGTTCGAGTCGAACCCATGTTCGACTCGAACATCGGCTGTTCGATTGTTCGTCGAATTGCGAACGATATGGGCCTTTCGCGCCAAATTCGTGTGGCGCGTCACGGCCCATAATTCCCTGCGGCATCGCAGTGCATTGCTTGCTGATGATTGGCCAAGCATGCACTATGACCCGCATGCTTGGCCAATCACAGCGCCGCCTTAACAGAGAGCCGTAATTGGCCAAAGCCAAGGAGGCTTTGGCCAATTATGGCTCAGGGGATTTAGTACACGCCCCACACTATATAAGGCCGCCTGCACGGCGGCCCTGTGCAGTGTGTTCTGGTGTGCTGAGAAATAGAGAGAGAGAGAAACAGTGTCATTTCATTTGAGTTAGCTAGATTAGGCAGGACAGTCAGTCAGTTAGCTGCACTTAAAGTGTATTGTCTATATATATGCATCCCAGGTGTTGCATATATATACATATATATATATATATATATATATATATATATATATATATATATATATATACACTGTATTCAGTTTAGCTAGATCCGTTCCTGTTATCTTCTAGACTATTTACATTTAGTGCAGTGCGTCCTGCTCACAGTGTTCAGCTAGATCCGTTCCTGTTATCTTCTTACTGACAGGCAGGCTTGTCTTGTTACAGTATTTTGAAGAAAATTACTGGTGTTCTTTTGATCCTATTAGTACCACAGTCAGGCAGCTAGACTATTTACATTTAGTGCAGTGCGTCCTGCCCACAGTGTTCAGCTAGATCCGTTCCTGTTATCTTCTTACTGACAGGCAGGCTTGTCTTGTTACAGTATTTTGAAGAAAATTACTGGTGTTCTTTTGATCCTATTAGTACCACAGTCAGGCAGCTAGACTATTTACATTTAGTGCAGTGCGTCCTGCTCACAGTGTTCAGCTAGATCCGTTCCTGTTCTCTTCTTACTGACAGGCAGGCTTGTCTTGTTACAGTATATAAAGCTACCTGAAGAAAATTACTGGTGTTCTTTTGTTCCTATTAGTACCACAGTCAGGCAGCTAGACTATTTACATTTAGTGCAGAGTGTCCTGCTCACAGTGTTCTGCTAAACCTACAAGTTAGTGGGGTGCGTCCTGCTCACAGTGTTCAGCTAGATCCGTTTCTGTTATCTTCTTACTGACAGGCAGGCTTGTCTTGTTACAGTAAATACAGCTACCTGAAGAAAATTGCTTGTGTTCTTTTGATCCTATTAGTACCACAGTCAGGCAGCTAGACTATTTACAGTTAGTGCAGTGCGTCCTGCTCACAGTGTTCTGCTAAACCTACAAGTTAGTGGGGTGCGTCCTGCTCACAGTGTTCAGCTAAACCTACAAGTTAGTAGGGTGCGTCCACCTCACAGTGTTCAGCTAAACCTACAAGCTAGTGGGGTGCGTCCTGCTCACAGTGTTCAGCTAGATCTGTTTCTGTTATCTTCTTACTGACAGGCAGGCTTGTCTTGTTACAGTAAATACAGCTACCTGAAGAAAATTGCTGGTGTTCTTTTGATCCTATTAGTACCACAGTCAGGCAGCTAGACTATTTACAGTTAGTGCAGTGCGTCCTGTTCACAGTGTTCTGCTAAACCTACAAGTTAGTGGGGTACGTCCTGCTCACAGTGTTCAGCTAAACCTACAAGTTAGTGGGGTGCGTCCACCACACAGTGTTCAGCTAAACCTACAAGCTAGTGGGGTGCGTCCTGCTCACAGTGTTCAGCTAGATCCGTTTCTGTTATCTTATTACTGACAGGCAGGCTTGTCTTGTTACAGTAAATACAACTACCTGAAGAAAATTGCTGGTGTTCTTTTGATCCTATTAGTACCACAGTCGGGCAGCTAGATTATTTACAGTTAGTGCAGTGCGTCCTGCTCACAGTGTTCAGCTAAACCTACAAGTTAGTGAGGTGCGTCCACCTCACAGTGTTCAGCTAAAGCTACCTGTAGAAGGTTTGTGGTGTTCTCATACTACAGGCAGGCAGTTGATTTTGCTAGCTGCAGTATCAGTACATATATATATATATATATATATATATAAATATATATATATATATATATATATATATATATATATATCCCAGCTTAGTGCAGCTACAGGCCATTAGTATGTCTGGAAGGCCAAGAAGGAGAGGCAGACAGTCACAAGCCAATAAGAGAGGGCAAGCAGGCTCTGTGTCTAGTGCTGGTCGTGGAGACGGTGCATCCTCATCAGCACGTGGCCATGGGACACGCTTGGCCTTTTTTTCGGCAGCTGGCCATGTTGAGCCGCAACATGCGGAAGACTTGGTCGAGTGGATGACCAAGCCGTCCTCATCCTCCTCATCCTCCTCATCCTCTCTCACCCATGCCCAGGGTACTTTGTCTGGCAAAGCAGCGGCCTCTTCCCTCGGCTCAATGTCATCAGTGACTCCTTCCCTAGCCCCACCATGTCCTCCTGAGGAGTCCCTCGAACTGTTTGACCACAGTGTTGGGTACATGCTCCAGGAGGATGCCCAGCGTTTGGAAGGCTCTGATGATGATACTGAGCTCGATGAAGGCAGTAACATGAGCACGGACAGAGGGGGTGCCCAAGAAGGACAGCAATCTGGCAGTCATGCTCCCCCTGCTGCAGCATACTGCCAGGTTTGCTCCAGTGATGAGGAGGGAGGGGATGATGAGGTCACTGACTCAACGTGGGTGCCTGATAGGAGAGAGGAGGAGGAGGAGGAGGAGGTGGCACATCACCAACGAGGCAGGATGCCCTCCAGGGGCCAGCCTAAGGGCAGCACATTGACTGCATCACACCCCAAAGCTCCACATGTGCAGGGCGCTGCAGTCTCTGCACGTTATTCAAAAAGTTCTTTGGCGTGGGCCCTTTTTGAGACGAGTGCATCAGATCGCACCGCTGCTATTTGCAACATATGTCTCAAGCGTATCTCGCGTAGCCAAAACATCTCCCGCTTGGGTACCACATGCTTGACCAGACATATGTTGACCTGCCATGCAGTTCGTTGGCAAGCGTATCTAAAAGACCCACACCAAAGAACAAAGAGGACCTCTCCTTGCTCCTCATCAGCTGAGATTTCCAACCCCACTAGACCTTCAGTCCTCTCTGAGACCTGCACTGAGAGGAATGAAGGTGTAGAATTAGGTGTGTCACAGCCAAGTACTTGTGGGCAATCTGCTTTTGGTACACCGACGTCAGATTGTACCAGGCAAATTTCCCTGCCCCAGCTGCTGCACCGCCGAAAGAAGTTTGCTCCCAGCCACCCACATACCCAGCGGTTGAATGCTAGCTTGGCAAAATTGCTAGCACTTCAACTGCTGCCTTTTCAGTTGGTAGACTCTGCCCCCTTCCGTGAGTTTGTGGAATGTGCGGTTCCTCAGTGGCAGGTACCCAAACGCCACTTTTTCTCACGGAAGGCGATTCCGGCTCTCTACCAGCATGTGGAAGGCAATGTCCATGCCTCGCTGGACAGGGCGGTCAGCGGTAAGGTGCATATTACCGCTGACTCATGGTCCAGCAGGCATGGACAGGGACATTACCTAAGTTTCACAGCGCATTGGGTGACTCTGCTGGCAGCTGTGAAGGATGCAGGACAAGGTGCAGTAGTGTTGGAGGTTGTTCCGCCACCACGCCTCCAAAATGCTAATGATTGTGACACACCTCTCTCCTCCACCCCCTCCTCTTCTTCTTCCTCCATGGCCTCTTCCTCGGAACCAGCGGTGCTCCGTAGTCGTTCAAGGGGCTACGCAAGTACGCAGGCCAAAAGATGCCATGCGGTGCTTGAGCTGGTGTGCTTGGGGGACAGGAGCCACACTGGGGCAGAGGTTCTGTCAGCTCTGCAGGGGCAGGTTCAGAGGTGGTTGACGCCACGCCAACTTAAGGCAGGAATGGTGGTTTGCGACAATGGCACCAACCTCCTCTCTGCCCTCCGACAGGGACAAATGACCCATGTGCCCTGTTTGGCTCACGTCCTTAACTTGGTGGTGCAGCGGTTCTTGGGCAGGTACCCGGGCTTACAGGATGTCCTGAGGCAGGCCAGGAAAGTCTGTGTGCATTTCCGCCGGTCATATAATGCCAGTGCTCGGCTGACGGACCTCCAAAAGGAGTTTAACCTGCCCAAGAACCGCCTAATCTGTGACATGCCCACCAGGTGGAACTCAACGTTGGCCATGCTGCAGCGGCTGCACACACAGCAGAGGGCCATCAATGAGTACCTGTGCGACTATGGCACCAGAACAGGGTCAGGGGAGCTTGATTTTTTTTCCCCACGCCAGTGGGCCATGATCAGGGATGCATGCACTGTCCTGTCACCATTTGAGGAGGCCACGAGGATGGTGAGCAGTGACAGTGCATGCATCAGTGACACTGTCCCCCTTGTCCACCTGTTGGAGCACACGCTGCGTGGAATAATGGACAGGGCACTTGAGGCAGAACAGAGGCAGGAAGAGGAGGACTTCCTTAGCTCTCAAGGCCCCCTTTATCCAGACAGTGTTCCTGCGTGCCCGCCGATCACACAGGAAGAGGACGAGGAGGAGGAGGAGGAGGAGGAAGATTGTGTCAGTATGGAGGTGGAGCCTGGCACTCAGCATCAGCAGCAGTCTTTAAGGGATCAGTCCCAAGAAACACATGGACTTGTACGTGGCTAGGAGGAGGTGGCTGCGGACCATGTCGTCCTTAGTGACCCAGAGGACTCCGGACCGAATGCCTCAGCAAACCTACGCTGCATGGCCTCCCTGATCCTGCAAAGCCTGCGTAAGGATCCTCGTATTCGTGGTATCAAGGAGAAGGACCAATACTGGCTGGCAACCCTCCTTGATCCACGTTACAAGGGTAAGGTTGCGGACCTTATCTTGCCATCGCAGAGGGAGCAGAGGATGAAACATCTTCGGGAGGCCTTGCAGAAAGGTCTGTGCAACGCGTTCCCAGAGACTGGGAGGTTACAAACTCCTGTTTCTGGACAACGTGTTGCTGAGGCTTCGGTCAGTCAAAGAAGGAGCGGTGGAGAAGGTGGCCGTCTGACCGATGCTTTCAGACAATTTTTTGGTCCGCAGCCCCAAGGTATGATCGGTTCCAGCAACCATCGCCAGCGTCTGTTTTACATGGTGCAGGAATACCTAGGGGCAAGATCAGACTTGGACACCTTTCCCACCGAAAATCCTCTGGGTTACTGGGTCTTGAGGATGGATCACTGGTATCAGCGTGGTAACCGATCACAGGGTGCGTCTGTCCACTGACTCGGTCGATCGACTGACCTTCATAAAAATGAATCAGTCTTGGATCACCACCAGCTACCAAGCACCTGATGCTGATGTAACCGAATAATTTTTTTTGAAATCTCAGATCCCTTCAAAGACTGCCTATGCTGATGCTGAGTGACTATCCCTGAGTAATTATCCTCTTCCTCCTCAATCATCACGCTGATAGCTTGTAAGAACATTTTTGGTTCTGGGCGCCACCACCAGTGCCTAAGGCACAATTTTTCAGCCCCTGTTTAACAGGGGCATGTAATTACAATTTTTGATGTAATACTTTGCAGCAGGGCTCGTTCCTGCATTCCAACTAGAGTGTCTGTGAGGGGTTGCAGTGTTGTGGCACCAGCACCAGTGCCTAAGGCCCATTTTTTCTGCCCCTGTTTAACAGGGGCGTGTAATTACAATTTTTGATGCAATACTTTGCAGCAGGGCTCGTTCCTGCGTTCCAACTAGAGTGTCTGTGAGGGGTTGCAGTGTTGTGGCACCAGCACCAGTGCCTAAGGCCCATTTTTTCTGCCCCTGTTTAACAGGGGCGTGTAATTACAATTTTTGATGCAATACTTTGCAGCAGGGCTTGTTCCTGCGTTCCAACTAGAGTGTCTGTGAGGGGTTGCAGTGTTGTGGCACCAGCACCAGTGCCTAAGGCCCATTTTTTCTGCCCCTGTTTAACAGGGGCGTGTAATTACAATTTTTGATGCAATACTTTGCAGCAGGGCTCGTTCCTGCGTTCCAACTAGAGTGTCTGTGAGGGGTTGCAGTGTTGTGGCACCAGCACCAGTGCCTAAGGCCCAATTTTTCAGCCCTTGTTTAACAGGGGCGTGTAATTACAATTTTTGATGCAATACTTTGCAGCAGGGCTCGTTCCTGCATTCCAACTAGAGTGTCTGTGAGGGGTTGCAGTGTTGTGGCACCAGCACCAGTGCCTAAGGCCTAATTTTTCAGCTCCTGTTCAACAGGGGCATGTAATTACAATTCTTGATCTAATATTTCACAGCAGGGCCCTGTGAGGGCTTACAGTGTTGTGGCCACAGCAACACCTAAGGCCCAAATTTCTGCTGAGTATATAGGGCAGGACCCTACTTTCAAACAACTAACTTACAAACGACTCCTACTTGCAAACGGAAGGAGACAACAGGAAGTGAGATGAAATCTACCCCTAGGAAGGGAAATTCTCTCCTGTAAGAGTTAATATGGGAAAAACATTTCTCCTTTCCACTGATGCTTTCCAATCCATTGGGACAAAAAGTGAGGTGAAATCTTCTGAAGAGGAGGAAAGACAGCAAAACAAATGTCACAGGGGTGATAACCCTTCCCTATGTTTTCCAAAAAGCTTAAAAAAGATTTTTTGGCTGGAGCTAAACACGTTAAAAATGTACCCGTTCAAAATTACAAAGAGATTCTACTTAACAACAAACCTACAGTCCCTGTCTTGTTTGCACCGCCTGTATACTGCTGTTCAGAGTATATAGGGCCTGGTGGCCCCACACCTTTCCTTATTTTAATTTGGGTGTGGGGTTCCCCTTAATATCCATACAAGACCCAAAGGGCCTGGTAATGGACTGGGGGGTACCCATGCCGTTTGTCTCACTGATTTTCATCCATATTGCCAGGACCCGACATTACATTAAACCCGCAAGCAGTTTTAAATGAGATTTTTTCCTTTAAAAATGACATTTGGTGCAGGGACTGTTCTAAACACGGGAAACACGCGTCACTTTACAGGCATACTATAGACACCCCTCAGGTACGATATTTAAAGGAATATTTCACTTTTTTTTTTTTTACTTTAAGCATCATTAAAATCACTGCTCCCGAAAAAACGGCCGTTTTTAAAAGTTTTTTTTGCATTGATACATGTCCCCTGGGGTAGGACCCGGGTCCCCAAACCCTTTTTAGGACAATACCATGCAAATTAGTTTTTAAAATGAGCACTTTTGATTTCGAACGTTCGAGTCCCATAGACGTCAATGGGGTTCTAACGTTCGTGCGAACTTTCGGTCCGTTCGCAGGTTCTGGTGCGAACCGAACCGGGGGGTGTTCGGCTCATCCCTACCAGTGACTACACACAGGAGCATGTTCCGTTAGATGCAGGGAACAAATGCTGGCTACCAGGGCACAGTATGCCTTCACCACATGGCGCTTCAACATCTCACAGTGGTTGATAAAAGCCTATTACCCTATATGTGCTGAGTATACACTGAATCAAGTAGTTCATTGTACCAGTGGCTTACTCCCAGAGATGTGCGGACACAGAAGGCATTAAGGACGCTTATTTCTGAGGAGTAACCGAAAGAGGAGGGATGTATTCAGCACTATATTGGGGGCGGGAATGGGAGCTGGGATGGATGTTGGTAATGGAGTGGACATCGGTATCCTGAGGAACAAACTCTCAGCCATAGCTTCAGACAGTAAGTGGGGCTTTGTTACTCAGACAAAGATTAATGGCATTCTTGATAACATTCAACAAAGTCACATAAATACCCAGGTTAAAGTGGCTCCGAATTTTGTCAACTATGTTGAGAGGTTAGTAGCGAGTGTGATGGTACAGGACAGAAATCTTTCATGGGCTCTGGCGTGCACGCAGGGGCAGGCGGAGATATCAGCCAACTTCAAGCTGATTGTACAGTCTCTGTATGAAGGGCAGTGGCCGTATGGGTTAGCATCACAGCTCAGTAAGATTTTGCCAAAACACATCTCTTATACTAATCCTAGGTGGTCGAATGCCTGGAAGGGCTGTGCTAGCTTGGATTATGAGAAATGTTAAGCTTCCTTATCGATCCCATATACAGATGTGCAGACTCAGTCTGTGTATTTGGTGATATCAATGGGCTTGCTGACTGGGGATTCTACCTTGTTGCATCTAATGCCGCGTACACACGGTCGGACTTTTCGTCTACAAAAGTCCGACAGCCTGTCCGACAGACTTCCGGCGGACTTTCGGCGGACTTGCAGCAGACTTTCTAACGAACGGACTTGCCTACACACGACCACACAAAAGTCCGACGGATTCGTACGTGATGACGTACACCGGACTAAAATAAGGAAGTTCATAGCCAGTAGCCAATAGCTGCCCTAGCATGGGTTTTTATCCGTCGGACTAGCACACAGACGAGCGGATTTCGGGGTCCGTCGTAGTTACGACGTAAAGATTTGAAGCATGTTTCAAATCTAAAGTCCGTCGGATTTGAGGCTGAAAAAGTCTGCTGAAAGTCCGGAAAAGCCCACACACGATCGGATTACCAGCCAGCTTTAGTCCGTCGGCGTCCGTTGGACTTTTGTAGACGAAAAGTCCGACCGTGTGTATGCGGCATAAGGCTAAATTACCCACATGTGATCAGAGAGGATGGACGCTGGAGGCGGGTTGATATTTCCCTCTGTCGGAAGCATGACCATGATGTCCTATGTGTGCCAGGTCAATACACCGCGGTGAACGAGAAATGTTGGGAAGATATTTCACTCTGGGTTCTGGATGGGGGATCATTGCTGGGAAGGAAGCACCTGGATATTATTTGGGACATAGACAAGTTTGTTTCTTTGTCCCAAAGGATACTGATGTAACGTTAGTCATGGAACTAGGGTGTTCCTTGAACCTAACAATAGGTAGAGGTGCATGGTATACCCTGGGCATGGTCTCTTGAATCCAGGCACAGGGATGGAATTTTGTGGGTGTGTCATTGTTTCAAGTTGTTTTGTGTTGTTGGACTCAAAATTTATATAGGAAGGTCTCGCATTTATCTATGCAAGTTGAGGGAAAAATTGACGGTAAGGATTCTTCATACAAGTTAGAAGCTTTGCTGCCAATTCAGAGCCCTGAAATACCGCTGACGTGCCAAAATAGCGGTAGGAAAAACCATTGTGAGCAAGCCTGCCTAATCCCGACCCGTATTTATAGTAAAGGGTTATAGGAGGTTTGGAGCAGGATGCATAATTTGATGTGTCACATATATATGCATATATTATGGTAATGGGTTGATTTATGTTATGGTATAGTGTGACATATGTGTATTTTAGGATAGTAATATGGTTGAGTAAGGCCCTCGAGACTCTGTATCTGAAAGCTGGTTAATATGTTGCTCTGAGTGTGCGCTGGTGAATGGTGAGTGAATGGACACCCCTTGCCTGTAGTGCACCCCATCGTGAAGATACCGGAAAGAACACGGAAGACACAGACTGGTGACATGGAAGCTGTCACTGAAGAATGATGGTGGTGTGTCACTCAGTGGCAAAGTGGCACATGTTAGGAAGCACAACACCTTAAGACCATTATGGACTTTTCCATAGGAGCTGCTTCTGAAGTACATTGGGAAATGCAACACGTTAAGACAGTTAAGGACTGTTTCATAGGAACTGGTTCTGAAACACATGTTGGGAAGCGCAACGTGTTAAGACAGGTATGGACTGTTCCATAGGAGCTGTGTCTGAAGAAGGATGATATGCGCCCTTTAGGCGCAAAGTGGGATTTGTTGGAAGGCAACATGTTTTATTTCATAAATACAAGAGGTGTTTGAAATATGAACTATGACTATACCAAACCTTTGCATTCTTGGGGGCTGTCTGGAAAGTAACAAGTTTCACATCAAAGCTTTGTAGCATATCATAATATTCATCTGAAAGAAGCAAGGCTGAACAAAAGCTTGGCTCCTGACAGGCTGGTGTGATAAAGCTCTGCAAGAAAGCTTCAAAAAGGACCATGGCTGACAAGATGATTGATGAATGTCCTGCTATAGAAGATCAAAGGGCAAGCTAGGAACTGCCCCTGGAGGCCGATACAGCAGGACGGACAGAAATATAATATATTAAAAGGACTACCTCTTGGCAATATTTCATTGGACAGGAGGGGAGTGTGGTAATGAGTGGGTCTGAATGAATGTGTAAAAAGTGCGTCCCTTTTTCTCTCTTGGCTCTTGCCTGATGCTTCTCAGAGCCTCATGGCTCTCTATGTTACCATCTTCTGGAGCCCAGCTGATAAGACAGCCTTGATAAGTGAAAATATGTGACAAATGATGTAAAATCCTTGTGCAGGGTGAAGTTATGAAAAATCAAACTGGTGTCTGACTGTTAACAGATGCATATAAACCAATGTCAAAAAGCATGTAGTGAGAGCAAAATAAAAACACCAAGTCCATAAATCAGATGGACAGAATGTCCAATGGGTAGTGAGAAGAGACACTTGATCACTGTTCATAGGGATCGGTGTGAAAGGGGAGAAAATAGGGAAACACCGATCATAGTGATCCTCCACCACCTGGAGTGCACGCTTACCAAATAGCAAGCTTAAATAAGCTAGTCGAATAAACCAGAAGCCAGATGGACATGGATCTGAAGCGTCACTCTGTGTGCTTATGATAGGCAGCAGGCAGACTGGGTGAAGTGAAGACCTGGATATCCAACCAGCATTGGAGCATCCCTCTGATCATCCCCTCCCCTGTAGGGCTGTGATCCCCAATGATCTGGCAGTGGACTATCTTTTTACGCTCTCACATCCAATGTAGGGCTAAGGGGCCTGCATCAGACTTGATGCCAGAGGACATCCGATCACCAGCTCGTAGAAGAGAAGAGGCTTCGGGTGGTGATCATACAGCAAGGAGGAGCCAGCCCATCGGTCACATAGTCTCAGCACGATCTTTTCCATGCTGAGCTTCTTTAAGAAGCTCTTCAACTGCTTTCCATTCCAGCTCGTCCGCCATACTATGGTGGACGAACTGGAACGGAAAGCAGTTGAAGAGCTTCTTAAAGAAGCTCAGCGTGGAAAAGACTGTGCTGAGACTATGGGACCGATGGGCTGGCTCCTCCTTGCTGTATGATCACCACCCGAAGCCTCTTCTCTTCTACGAGCTGGTGATCGGATGTCCTCTGGCATCAAGTCTGATGCAGGGCCCTTAGCCCTACATTGGATGTGAGAGCGTAAAGAGATAGTCCACTGCCAGATCATTGGGGATCACAGCCCTACAGGGGAGGGGATGATCAGAGGGATGCTTTGGAGTGTAAATGTCTCACACATGTGGTATCGCCATACTCAGGAGGTGTAGTAGAATGTGTTTTGGGGTGTAATTTGTGGTATGTGTATGTGTGAGAGAAATAACCTGCTAATATGACAATTTTGTGAAAAAAAAAAAAAATCATCAAACTCACTAAATACCTTGGAATGTCTACTTTCCAAAAAGGGGTCATTTGGGGGGTATTTGTACTTTCCTGGCTTGTTATGGTCTCAAGAAATGGGAGGCCATCAGTACTCCAGGTGTGATCAATTTTCAGAGATTGGCACCATAACTTGTGAACTCTATAACTTTCACACAGACCAAATAATATACACTGATTTGGGTTATTTTTACCAAAGATATCTAGCAGTATAAATTTTGCCCAAAATTTATGGGAAGGCTGGCCGCAGGTCAGCCTGAATTTGTAGGAGGAGTCGGGCTGTACTTAAACCTACCCTCCTCCACCTTTCTCCTGTCGGCTTCCCTCTCATAGAAGAAAAATTACTAATTTGCAAAATTTCATAACAGAAATGAAGAAAAATTATTTTTTTTACAGAATTTTTTTCTTTTATAGCGCAAAAATAAAAAAACCAAGCAGTGATTAAATACCACCAAAAGAAAGCTCTATTTGTGTGATAAAAAAGACAAAAAATTCATATGGGTAGAGTGTTGCATGACTGAGCAATTGTCATTCTAAATATGAGAGCACCGAAAGCTGAAAATTGGTCTGGTTAGGAAGGGGGTTTAAGTGGTTAAAATAACTCAACACACAGCCATTAATGTCTAAACCGCTGGCAACAATGGTGAGTACACCCCTAAGTGAAAATGTTCAAATTGGGCCCAAAGTGTCAATATTTTGTGTGGCCACCATTATTTTCCAGTACTGCCTTAACCCTCTTGGGCATGGAGTTCATCAGAGCTTCACAGGTTGCCACTGGAGTCCTCTTCCACTCCTCCATGACGACATTACGGAGCTGGTGGATGTTAGAGACCTTGTGCTCCTCCACATTCCATTTGAGGAGGCCCCACAGATGCTCAATAGGGTTTAGATCTGGAGACATGCTTGGCCAGTCCATCACCTTTACCCTCAGCTTCATTAGCAAGGCAGTAGTCGAGTTGGAGGTGTGTTTTGGGTCGTTATCATGTTAGAATACTGCCCTGCGGCCCAGTCTCCGAGGGGAGGGGATCATGCTCGGCTACAGTATGTCACAGTACATGTTGACATTCATAGTTCCCTCAATGAACTATAGCTCCCCATTGCCGGCAGCTTTCATGCAGCTCAGACCATGACACTCCCAACACCATACTTGACTGTAGGCAAGACACACTTGTCTTTGTACTCCTCACCTGGTTGCTGCCACATATGCTTGACACCATCTGAACCAAATAAGTTTATCTTGGTCTCATCAGACCACAGGACATGGTTCCAGTAACCCACGTCCTTAGTCTGCTTGTCTTCAGCAAACTGCAGGCTTTCTTGTGCATCATTTTTAGAAGAGGCTTCCTTTTGGGACGACAGCCATGCAGGTCAATTTGATACAGTATGCGGCGTATGGTCTGAGCACTGACAGGCTGACCCCCCCACCCCTTCAACCTCAGCAGCAATGCTGGCAGCACTCATACGTCTATTTCCCAAAGACAACCTCTGGAAATGATGCTGAGCACGTGCAATCAACTTCTTTGGTTGACCATGGCGAGGCCTGTTGTGAGTGGAACTTGTCCTGTTAAACCGCTGTATGGTCTTGGCCACCGTGCTGCAGCTCAGTTTCAGGGTCTTTGCAATCTTCTTATAGCCTAGGCCATCTTTATGTAGAGCAAAAATTATTTTTTTCAGATCCTCAGAGAGTTCTTTGCCATGAGATGCCATGTTGAACTTCCAGTGACCTGTATGAGAGAGTGAGAGTGATAACACCAAATTTTAACACACCTGCTCCCCATTCACACCTGAGACCTTGTAACACTAACGAGTCACATGACACCGGGGAGGGAAAATTGCTAATTGGGCATTTTCACTTAGGGGTGTACTTACTTTTGTTGCCAGCGGTTTAAAAATTAATGGACATTAATGGCTGTGGGACAGCAAATTTACACTGTTATACAAGCTGTACACTCACTACTTTACATTATAGCAAAGTGTTATTTCTTCAGTGTTGTCACATGAAAAGATATAATAAATATTTACAAAAATGTGAGGGGTGTACTCGCTTTTGTGAGATACTGTATTTGCATGTGTCCCCACTAAATGAACTGTGATAAATAGTGTGTGCATACTTTAAGGCTCCTGCAAATAAACTGTTGCATTACAGCAGAAGTAGTCACTTGGAAATGTGCTGAAGCTGTTTAATTATTCATCCAAAGGAAAATGAACTGTGTCACATATGCTGCAAGCTTCAGCTAAGAAGAAGTTGAACAGTGGAGGCTTGACTTTGGATACACAGCCAAAGAAGCAAGACTCACCTCAAGAAAATAACCGCCCCTCTTTCCAGTGGATGAAACCAAAGTGAGACTACAGCCATGCGAGTCCCAGAAGTACAGTAATGAAGGACTTGAGAAGAATCAGGAGGGAAACCTCATCATGATGAAGAAAGCTGACCAACAACTGGAGCAGGGCAGTCTGCTAGAGAAGAGGACTGTAGGGTAAAATACGTAGTGCCATCAGTTGCTGATATTCCAAGAGAAGATAAAGTGGCTCCCCTCCCCCCCTGTACATACCTGAGCCCGACCTCAAGCCAGCGTTGTGCCTGAGAGCAGCAGCTCTCTCGGCTTTCTCTCTCCTCAGGCAGCAGCCAGAGAGCAGATAGCAGGGGGCAGGGCCAAGCCACTCTCTGTGTGTCAATAAACACACTTGCTATGGGGGCACCCGGGGGGATGTTTAGGAGTGCCGACAGGACACCAGAAGAGGAGGATTGGGGCTGCTTTTTAATTAAAAAAAAAAACATCCAAGTACCTTTTTCCTAATCGATATACAGCTGTCACATGACCCAGCTCTTCCCCAGCCTTCTTCAGGGAAACATAAGCAGGAGGAGCTTCTTGTCCACTGCTGCAGGTCACATTTTCAACATAAAAAAAAACAGTTTTGCAGTACAGAGTAAAAGTAAATAAATAATATCAATACACTTTTAAATTGGTTACAAATATATATTTGAAATCAAATCTTTATTATTTTCTGGCAATAACATGGTGTGGGCAGATTTCTGCCAGTCACAGGCTGTGTTATGACCCTCCAGCCTGTGTCTTAGAATAAGAAGGAGGTGAAGCCAACACTAATCTACATGTTATATCCCGCCCCCATTGTGTTTAGCTGATTAGTAGTGATGGGCCGAATACCCCCCTGCTCGATTCGCACCAGAACATCTCAAACAGGGAAAAGGTTCTAGCGAACATGCAAACTCTACTAAAGTCTATGGGACAGGAACATGAAAAATCAAAGGTCATCATTTTAAAACTTATATGCAAGTTAGTGCCAAAAAAGGGTATGGGGGCCTAGGTACTGCCCTGGGGATATCAATGCATTTTTTTCCAAATACAATCGTTTTTAAAGGAGCAGTGATTTTAATAATGCTTAAAGTGAAACCATAAAAATAAAACATTTCTTTAAATATCATGCCTGGGGGTGTCCCCTTAGTCTGCCTGTAAACTAGTGCATCTGTATGATGTATAGAGCCTGCTACAGCAATACTGACATTTCTAAAGGAAAAACTGTAATGTATTGTCGGTTCCCGGCAATATGGATAAAAAAAAAAAGGCTTAGGGCCCCCCCAAATCTATACCAGACCCTAAATCTATACCAGCCCGGCAGGTCAGAAAAGGGGAGGGGACGAGCAAGCGCCCCCCTCCTGAACCATACCAGGCCACATGCCCTCAACATGGATGGGTGGGTGCGAGCGAGCGTCTTTTTTCCTTCTATTTTTCAGGTCCCACGGGTGTCTTTATTGACGATTTTTTTTCTTTTTTAATAAAGGACTTGTCAAAAACTGTTTCCTGTGCTTATTACTTTTTGACACTTTTTTTGTTGAATGGGTACCCGATACCCCATTCACATGAGGGGGGGGCAGGATTTGGGGGGACCCTTGTTAAATTTAGCTTCCAGATTCTGCTAAGACCCCCACCCGCAGACCCCGACAACCACAGCCCAGGGTTGTCGGGAAGGGGCCCTTGTCCCCATCAACATGGGGACAAGGTGCTTTGGGGGGCACCCCAAAGCACCCTCCCCATGTTGAGGGTAAGTGGCCTAGTATGGTTCAGGAGAGGGGCCACTCGCTTGCGCCCCCTTCCTGGCATGCCAGGCTGCATGCTCGGATAAGGGTCTGGTATGGATTTAGGGGGGTCCCCACGCCATTTTTTAAAAATTTTGCATGGAGTACCCCTTAAAATCTATTCCAAACCCAAAGGGCCTGATTTTTTTTCTTAATTCTGTCATGGGGTTCCCCTTAAAATCCATACCAGACCCAAAGGGTCCCCCTCCCCCACATTGTTTCTTCCCTTTTTTTTTCATTTACAATCTTATTTTTTACAATGACTTTTATAAATGCTTGCCGACATTTACGTTGGCAGAATGGCACGGACAGGCAAATGGGCGTACAGGTACGTCCCTTTAAATTTGCCACCGTGTGGTCGCGTGCGCACCGCTGGCAGCGTGCGCGCAACCCTGCCTCGAGCTCCATGAGTGTGATCGCGGGTCCCCGCGATCGTCTCACGGAGAGGAAGAACAGGGAAATGCTGACGTATGCAAGCATTTCCCCATTCTGCCTAATGACACTGACACTGATCACAGTTCCCTGTAATCGGGAGCGGTGATCAGTGTTGCGTCACACGTAGCCCATCCCCCCTACAGTTAGAATCACTCCCTAGGACACACTTAACCCCTGCAGCGCCCCCTCCTGGTTAACCCCTTCACTGCCAGTCACATTTACACAGTAATCATTGCATTTTTAATTGCACTGATTGCTGTATAAATGTGAATGGTCCCAAAATAGCGCCAAAAGTGTCCGATCTGTCTGCCATAATGTCGCAGTCATGATCAAAATCACAGAACGCCGCCATTACTAGTAAAAAAAAAATATCAATAAAAATGCCATAAAACTATCTCCCATTTTGTAGACGCTATAAGTTTTGTGCAAACCAATCAATAAACGCTTATTGCGATTTTTTTTTTTTTACCAAAAATATGTAGAAGAATACGTATCGGCCTAAACTGAGGAAAAAAATGTTTTTTTAATTTTTTGGGGATATTTATAATAGCAAAAAGTAAAAAATAATGCGTTTTTTTCAAAATTGTCGCTCTTTTTTTGTTTATAGCGCAAAAAAAAAAAATCACAGAGGTGATCAAATACCACCAAAAGAAAGCTCTATTTGTGGGGAAAAAAAGAACGTCAATTTTGTTTGGGAGCCACAGCAATTGTCAGTTAAAGCGATGCAGTGCCGAATCGCAAAAAGTGCTCTGGTCTTTGGCTAGCCAAATGGTCTTGGGCTTAAGTGGTTAAATTCAGCTTTCAATGGGGAAGCCTTAACCACCTATTGACTGTGCGCTCGGTGGGTGAACATCCCGCTAAGTGCCCAGAAAGTTTGGATGTTAGGTGAGTACCTGAATGGGCGATGTTCAGGCCAAACTTATGCTTGACCCATCCCTAGTGGTGCCTGAACACTGTAATCCCTCACAGTTACTCTTGCTGGGCACAGGAATGGGCCCTGCTGTTAAAAATTTGAAAAAAAATTGAAATGACATGCACCTGTCAAACACGTGCAGAAAAATTTGGCCTTAGGTGTTGGTGCCTGAACCCTGTAACCCCTCACAGTTACTCTTGCTGGGCTCAGGAATGGGCCCTGCTTTTGAAAATGTGAAAAAAATAAAATTACATGTGCCTGTCGAACAGGTGCAGAAAAATTGGGCCTTGGGTGTTGGTGGTGCCCTAAACCAAAAACATTGTTGGAAGCTAGCATAATCAAGATTCAGGAATAGGATAGGCAGCATAGGCAGTCTTCGAGGGATCCCAGATCCCTACCAAATTCAATCAGTTACATCAGCATCAGTAAGGATCCCTCTCCTTGATACCACTTTTGCAGGCTTTGCAGAATCAAGGAGTCCATGTAGTGTAAGTTTGAGGAGGCATGACATTCTGAGTCCTCTAGGTCACTAAGGATCACATTGTCAGGGACTACCTCCTCCCAGCCACGTACAACTCCTGGGATTTCTGGGGACTGAAAACCATCCCTTGAAGACTGCTGTATGTTATCCTCTACATCCATTCTGCCACAATCCTCCTCCTTTTCCTCCTGCTGTTCTGCCTCAAGTGCCCTGTCCATGATTCTACGAAGCATGTGCTCCAGCAGGAAGACTAGAGGGATAGTGTCACTGATGCATGCATTGTCGCGGCTCACCATCCTTGTGGCCTTCTCTAATGGTGACAGGACAGTGCATGCATCCTTTATCAGCAGCCACTGGCATTGCGAAAAGATGGCACTGTCTGGGTGCCATACTCACACAGGTACTCATTGATGGCCCTCTGCTGCGTGTGCAGTCACTGCAACATTGCTAATGTTGAGTTCCAGCTGGTGGGCATTTTACAAAGGAAGGAGAAGAGGAAGGGATGGAGCAGATGTTGCAGAATCACCACCAGCTTTTTGGAGGTGTGGTGGTGGAACAAGCTCCAGCACTAAACCCTGTCCTGCATCCTTCCTAGCTGCCAGAAGTTACCCAGTGAGCTATGAATGAAATGTAAGGTCCCTGACCATGCCTGCTGGAGCACATGTCAGCAGTAACCTTGCTGCTGACCGCCCTGTCCAACAAGGCCAAAACATTGCCTTCCACATGATGGTAAAGAGCTGGAATGGCCTTACGTGAAAAGAAATGTATTTTTGGAAAATGCCACTGTGGTACAGCACATTCTGCAAATTCACGTAAGGGGGCAGTCTACCAGATGAAAAGGCAGCAGTTGTAGTGCTAGCAATTTGGCCAATCTAGCATTTAGACGCTGAGTATGTGGATGGCTGGTACGGTATTTTTTTTTTATGGCTCAGCAACTGGGGTAGTGAAATTTGCCTGGTGACATCAACAGGTGGTGTACTGCTAGCAGATTGGGCGCAAGTATCTGTGGCACCCATTGCTATACCATCATCCTTCACAGTGGAGGTTTTTGAGAAGACTAGAGGTATAGTAGGGGTAGAGATCCCACATAAGGAGCAAGGAGAAGTCTGCATTGTTTTTATGATGTGGGTCTTCCAGGTGCTGTTGCCAACGGACTGCACGGCAGGTCGCCATATGTCTTGTCAAGCATGTGGTGCCGAAGCTGCTTGTGTTCTGGCCACGCTTGATCCACTTCAGACAGAGATTGCAAACAGCAATACTGCAGTCTGTTGAAAAAAGCCCACACCAATTAACTTTTTGAAGTCAGCGGGCAGTCAGCGGTAATCTGTGGAGCTCTGTGGTGTGATGCAATAGGGTGGCTGCCCTTAAGTCGACACCTGGAGGACATCCTGCCTTGTTGGAGTTGTGCCTCCTCCTCCTCACTTTCCTCCTCTGTTCTCTCAGGCACCCAAGTACAGTCAGTGACCTCATCATCCCCTCCCTCCTTGTCACTGGAGCAAACTTGGCAGTATGCTGCAGCTGGAGGAACATGACTACAGTTTCTTGTCGTCATTGGCACCCTCTCTCTCTAGGCTCACATTACTCCCTTTCTCAACCTGAGAACCAACATCGGAGCATTTAAATTGTTGCGCATCCTCCAGCAGCATGTAAATGACACTATGATCAAATAATTTAGGTGATTCCATCGTGCATGATGGTGGGGCTACGGAAGGAGTAGCTGTGGACAAGGAGCCTGTGGAATAGGCCGCTTTTGCGGTTGAAGGCAAACTAGTATGAGCCTAGGTGCAGAGCTCCTCAGTGATCAAGACCTGCAGTTTGTGTCTGACCTGATGCAGGCTGTCTGTCAAAAATACAGATGACACATATAGTGAATAGCCCTTACCACCCACAAATAAATGAACTGTGCAAGTACTTCATTATGATCTTAAAACTGATGCCCAAGGATTCCCCGGGCATTTGACCATTTGAGTTCCTGTACGGAACGTAAGTGAGAGGACCTTTAGACCAAATCTAAGATACTTGGAAGGGCAGGGTTGATGGCCCTGAGGTTTATTTGATGGATCATGTACTAAGGTTCTGGGACACAATGCAGACACTGATTGGAATAGTACGACTGTACTATACTATGTACTAGAGAGCACAAGTGCAACTTGGGAAAGAAGGTGTATGTTCTACTCCCTGTGCAAAAAAACAAATTGCAGGCAGCGATGAAGGGGCCATATCCAATCACAAAGGGCCTGAATGATGTTGATTGTGTGATAAGTTTGAGAGAAGGAGGTAGAAGACAGAAAGCATCTAATAGAAAAAATGCCTAAAACACATAATATAAAAACAGCATATGTAATGCCAGTATGCAGCTATCCTGAACAGGAAAAGACTGACCCACTGTTAGACCTGTTAGCTGACACTTGGGAATTGGGGACAGACCTCAAGACCAATTCACAACTTTTTTCTACCCAAGAAACTCAGCCCCTGGAAAATGCTTGTGTCACATGGTGGCCATCTTACAGCTAAACCAAGGATGGTGCATCTTGCAGTCTACAAAGTGGACACAGGAACGTTCCCTCCCATCAATCTCTTTACTGCATTTAGCAGTAATTCAGAAGTACCATAGTGCCTGGTCATCACCAGTAGTCCTTGTCCCTAAAAAAAGATTAGACAACCAAGCTTTGTGTGAACTACAGGAAGCTGGATGTCATCACTGCTGCTGATGCCTACCCCGTCCTCAGTGTAAATAGGTTACATAGTACATAGTAGGTGAGGTTGAAAAAAGACACAAGTCGATCAACCTATTTGTGTGATTATATGTCAATATTACATTGTATATCCCTGTATATTATGGTCGTTTAGGTGCTTATCTAAAAGTTTTTTTAAACTATCGATGCTCCCTGCTGAAACCACCGCCTGTGAAAGGGAATGCCACATCCTTGCCGCTCTTACAGTAAAGAACCCTCTATGCGGTTTAAGGTTAAATCTAATTTCTTCTAATTTTAATAAGTGGCCACGTGTCTTATTAAACTCCCTTCTGTGGAAAAGTTTGATCGCTATTGTGGGGTCACCAGTGTGGTATTTGTAAATTGAAATCATATCCCCTCTCAAGTGTCTTTTCTCCAGAGAGAATAAGTTCAGTGCTCGTAACCTTTATTCAAAACTAATATCCTCCAGTCCCTTTATTAGTTTTGTTGCCCTTCTCTGTACTCGCTCCATTTCCAGCACATCCTTCCTCACAACTGGTGCCCAGAACTGGACAGCATACTGCAGGTGAGGCCGGAGTCTTGTAGAGTGGGAAAATTATCGCTTTATCTCTTGAGTTAATCCCCCGTTTAATGCATGCCAATATTCTGTGTGCTTTGTTAGCAGCAGCTTGGCATTGCATGCCATTGCTGAGCCTGTCATCTATTGGGACCTCCAGGTCCTTTTCCATCCTAGATTCCAACAGAGGTTCTACCCCTAGTGACCATTACGAGTACTTCCCATTTATCACTACCCTCTGAACTCGCCCTTGTAGCCAGTTTTCAATCCATGTACTCACCCTATGATCCATGCCAATGGACCTTACTTTGTACAGTAAACGTTTATGGGGAACTGTGTCAAATGCTTTTGCAAAATCCAGATACACCACGTCTACGGGCCTTCCTTTATCTAGATATCAGCTCACCTCCTCAAAGAAGGTTAATAGATTGGTTTGGAAAGAACAATTCTTCATGAATCCATGCTGATTACTACTAATGATACCATTCTGTTTACTGAAATCTTGTATATAGTCCCTTATCTTCCCTTCCAGGAGCTTGCATACTATTGATGTTAGGCTAACTGGTCTGTAATTCCCAGGAATGTATTTTGTCCCTTTTTTAAATATTGGTGCTAAATTGGCTTTTCTCCAATCAGCTGGCACCCTTCCCAGCAGTAGACTGTCATTAAAAATTAGGAACAATGGTCTGGCAATTACTTGACTGAGTTACCAAAGGACCCTCGGGTGCCACCCATCTGGTCCCGGTGACTTATTAATGTTAAGTTTTCTAAGTCTATCTCTAATTCTTCCCTCTGTTAGCCATGAGAGCGCTTCCTGTGTAGGGATGAGCTTCGAGTTCGAGTCGAACTCATGTTCGACTCGAACATTGGCTGTTCGCAAGTTCGCCGAACAGCGAACAATTTGGGGTGTTCGCGGCAAATTCGAATGCCGCGGAATACCCTTTAAAAGTCTATGGGAGAAATCAAAAGTGCTAATTTTAAAGGCTAATATGCAAGTTATTGTCATAAAAAGTGTTTGGGGACCCAGGACCTGCCCCAGGGGACATGGATCAATGCAAAAAAAAGTTTTAAAAACAGCCGTTTTTTCAGGAGCAGTGATTTTAATAATGCTTAAAGTCAAACAATAAAAGTGTAATATCCCTTTAAATTTCGTACCTGGGGGGTGTCTATGGTATGCCTGTAAACGGGCGCATGTTTCCTGTGTTTAGAACAGTCTGACAGCAAAATGACATTTTGAAGGAAAAAACTCATTTAAAACTACCCGCGGCTATTGCATTGCCGACAATACACATAGAAGTTCATTGATAAAAACGGCATGGGAATTCCCCAAAGGGGAACCCCGAACCAAAATTAAAAAAAAAAAATGACGTGGGAGTCCCCCTAAATTCCATACCAGGCCCTTCAGGTCTGATATGGATATTAAGGGGAACCCCGGCCAAAATTAAAAAAAAAAAAATGACGTGGGGTTCCCCCTAAATTCCATACCAGACCCTTCAGGTCTGGTATGGATTTTAAGGGGAACCCCGCGCCAAAAAAAAAAAAAAAAAACGGCGTGGGGTCCCCCCAAAAATCCATACCAGACCCTTATCCGAGCACGCAACCTGGCAGGCCGCAGGAAAAGAGGGGGGACGAGAGTGCGGCCCCCCCTCCCTCCTGAACCGTACCAGGCCACATGCCCTCAACATTGGGAGGGTGCTTTGGGGTAGCCCCCCAAAACACCTTGTCCCCATGTTGATGAGGACAAGGGCCTCATCCCCACAACCCTGGCCGGTGGTTGTGGGGGTCTGCGGGCGGGGGGCTTATCGGAATCTGGAAGCCCCCTTTAACAAGGGGACCCCCAGATCCCGGCCCCCCCTGTGTGAAATGGTAAGGGGGTACAAAAGTACCCCTACCATTTCACTAAAAAACTGTCAAAAATGTTAAAAATGACAAGAGACAGTTTTTGACAATTCCTTTATTTAAATACTTCTTCTTTCTTCTATCTTCCTTCATCTTCTGGTTCTTCTGGTTCTTCTGGCTCTTCTGGTTCTTCCTCCGGCGTTCTCGTCCAGCATCTCCTCCGCGGCGTCTTCTATCTTCTTCTCCTTGGGCCGCTCCGCACCCATGGCATGGGGGGAGGCTCCCGCTCTTCTCTTCTTCTTCATCTTCTTCTCTTCTTCTCTTCTTCTTTTCTTCTCCGGGCCGCTCCGCACCCATGCTGGCATGGAGGGAGGCTCCCACTGTGTGACGGCGCTCCTCGTCTGACAGTTCTTAAATAACGGGGGGCGGGGCCACCCGGTGACCCCGCCCCCCTCTGACGCACGGTGACTTGACGGGACTTCCCTGTGACGTCACGGGGAATGCCACAGGGAAGTCCCGTCATGTCCCGTGCGTCAGAGGGGGGCGGGGTCACCAGATGGCCCCGCCCCCCGTTATTTAAGAACTGTAAGACGAGGAGCGCCGTCACACAGCGGGAGCCTCCCTCCATGCCAGCATGGGTGCAGAGCGGCCCGGAGAAGAAAATGAAGAAGAGAAGAAGAGAAGAAGAGAAGAAAAGAAGAAGAGAAGAAGATGAAGAAGATGAAGAGAAGAGCGGGAGCCTCCCCCCCATGCCATGGGTGCGGAGCGGCCCGAGGAGAAGAAGATAGAAGACGCCGCGGAGGAGATGCTGGACGAGAACGCCGGAGGAAGAACCAGAAGAGCCAGAAGAACCAGAAGAACCAGAAGATGAAGGAAGATAGAAGAAAGAAGAAGTATTTAAATAAAGGAATTGTCAAAAACTGTCTCTTGTCATTTTTAACATTTTTGACAGTTTTTTAGTGAAATGGTAGGGGTACTTTTGTACCCCCTTACCATTTCACACAGGGGGGGCCGGGATCTGGGGGTCCCCTTGTTAAAGGGGGCTTCCAGATTCCGATAAGCCCCCCGCCCGCAGACCCCCACAACCACCGGCCAGGGTTGTGGGGATGAGGCCCTTGTCCTCATCAACATGGGGACAAGGTGTTTTGGGGGGCTACCCCAAAGCACCCTCCCAATGTTGAGGGCATGTGGCCTGGTACGGTTCAGGAGGGGGGGGCGCACTCTCGTCCCCCCCTCTTTTCCTGCGGCCTGCCAGGTTGCGTGCTCGGATAAGGGTCTGGTATGGATTCTTGGGGGGACCCCACGCCGTTTTTTTTTTTTTTTTGGCGCGGGGTTCCCCTTAAAATCCATACCAGACCGGAAGGGTCTGGTATGGAATTTAGGGGGAACCCCACGTCATTTTTTTTTTTTTAATTTTGGCCGGGGTTCCCCTTAATATCCATACCAGACCTGAAGGGCCTGGTATGGAATTTAGGGGGACTCCCACGTCATATTTTTTTTAAATTTTGGTTCGGGGTTCCCCTTTGGGGAATTCCCATGCCGTTTTTATCAATGAACTTCTATGTGTATTGTCGGCAATGCAATAGCCGCGGGTAGTTTTAAATGAGTTTTTTCCTTCAAAATGCCATTTTGCTGTCAGACTGTTCTAAACACAGGAAACATGCGCCCCTTTACAGGCATACTATAGACACCCCCCAGGTACGAAATTTAAAGGGATATTACACTTTTATTGTTTGACTTTAAGCATTATTAAAATCACTGCTCCTGAAAAAACGGCCGTTTTTAAAACTTTTTTTTGCATTGATCCATGTCCCCTGGGGCAGGACCCAGGTCCCCAAACACTTTTTATGACAATAACTTGCATATTAGCCTTTAAAATTAGCACTTTTGATTATTCATGTTCGTGTCCCATAGACTTTAACGTTGTTCGCGTGTTCGAACAAACTTTTTTCCTGTTCGCATGTTCTGGTGTGAACCGAACAGGGGGGTGTTCGGCTCATCCCTATTCCTGTGATGTGTCATGAGGATAAACACTGCAGTTTTGGTTACTGAAACCCGATTCCTTCGTAAAGACTGAGGAGAACAATAAATTCAATACCTTCGCCATCTCCCCATCCTTTGTAACCAGATTTCCTTCCTTATTCTTTATGGGGCCAGTATGGTCTCTCCTCCCTTTTTTTACTGTTTATATATTTAAAGAATTTATTGGGATATTTTTTGCTCTCCTCTGCTATGTGTCTTTCGTGTTCTATCTTAGTTGCACCCTTACATTTCTTGTTGCATTCTTTGTAAAGTCTGAATGCTGATGATGATTTCTCAGCCTTGTATTTTTTGAAGGCCTTCTCCATTGGTTTTATATGCATTTTTACATTGGAGTTAAGCAATCCAGGATTTTTGTTTGCTCTTTTAAATCTATTTCCCAATGGGATGCACTGACTCATGCCCTTATTTAATATGCTCTTAAAGCAAACCCATCTCTCCTCCGTGTTCTTTGTTCCTAAGATTCTATCCCAATTGATATCTTCTAGCAAGGTTCGTAGTTTAGGGAAGTTGGCTCCTTTGAAATTCAGTGTCCTTGTATTCCTCTGTTTCCTATTTGTGTGATTTATACTGAAGCTAATTGACCTGTGATCGCTGTTTCCTAAATTGCCCCTTATTTCCACATCCGTGAAGAGGTCTATAATGTTGGTAATCAGTAGGTCTAGTAATGCTTTGTTTCTAGTTGGTGCGTCTACCATCTGACTCATGAAATTGTCCTGCAAGACATTTAGGAAGTGGCGAGCCTTAGACGAATGCGCGTTTCCTTCCGCCCAGTCTATGTCTGGATAATTAAAATCCCCCATTATGATGACACTTCCCATCCTTACTGCTTATCCAAATTGTAATAGGAGGTCCGTCTCCTCCCTCCGGTTAGGGGGCCTAAAGCATACTCCCAGTATTATTTTCCCCTTAGTTTCATCCCTTTGGAGCTCTACCCATAAGGATTCCACCTCCTCCCTAGCTCCCTTAGGGATGTCATCTCTCACATTCACATATTATTCTTGATATACAGGCATACCCCTCCCCCTTTTTTTACCCTCTCTATCCCTGCGATAAAGGGAATACCCTTGAATGGTTGCCAGCCAATCATGAGAGCTGTTGAACCAAGTCTCTGAAATTCCCACAAAATCTAAATCCTCCTCGGTTCTCCCATCTTGTCCGCCAGGCTCCTGACATTGGTGAACATGCCACGTAGTTTAGACCGGTCGCATACTGTCCTCTTATTGGGTGTTCCAAGATTGCAAATAGGACTTGTTACTTTACTTACCTTGGTTTTGTGTGCTTTAGTCAACCTACCACTAATGCCCACAATACTACCCTCTGGAATATGTTCCGCGCTGACTATCTCTACTCCTGAACTCTCCCCCCTGTCGTCTAGTTTAAAAGCCCCTCTAACATTTTGGCCATCTTCACTCCCAGCAGATCTACACCCTCCTCATTTAGGTGCAGTCCGTCCCTTCTATAGAACTGGCGACTGACTGAGAACTTGGTCCAGTTGTCCAGGAACCCAAACCCCTCCTTACTACTCCAGCTCCTCAGCCACCCACTTGTTTACTTCCCTAATCTCCCTCTGCCTTTCTGATGTGGCTCAATGTACCGGTAGTATTCCTGAGAATACTACCTTGGAGGTCCTTTTCCTTAATTTAGCTCCTAAGTCCCTAAAATCGTTCTTTAGGGCATTCCATCTGTCTCTGACTTTGTCATTGGTGCCAACGTGCACCATGACAGCCGGGTCTTCCCCAGCCCCTCCCAGTAATCTGTCCACCAGATCCGTGATCCGCCTGGTAGACAGTATACAGTTTGGCGCTTCAGGTCACAGATTGCCCTCTCTGTCCTTCTAAGAATTGAGTCCCCTACCACCAGAATCTGTCTTTCCTTTCCCTTTGCTTCCCCCACACTCTCACTGGAGGAGTTCTTCCCCTGGAAGCTAGGGAAGTCCCTCAGCTCCAGCAGTGCTGGTCCATGACTGATTTCACCAATGTCACTCAATGGAGTGTACTTATTGGGATGTTCCAGCCAAGATCGGCCTCCCTGGCCCTTTCCCTTCTATCGTTCTTGACTGTCACCCATCTACACTTTTCTAGTGCCTGGACCTCTTTGTCTCCACCCACCTCTGTGCTGGCCCCTGCCAGCACCTGCTGGGTACGTTCCCGGCTCTCCTTTAGTATGGAGGGACTTCTCAGTGCTGACAGTTGCTTCCCTAGATCCAGAACCTGGGCTTCCAGCGAAACAATGTGCTTACATTTTGCACAGCAGTATTAGCTCTCGATCAGATGATCAAGGAACGCATACATGCCGCAAGATGTACACCGAGTCGCATCTCCACACCCGCCGGGCATCGTATCCACTAATTTAATGAGGATTGTGGATTATATCCTGTCCAAATTAACAACTAGCTTCCTGACACTAATACTTAACACTAGGGATGAGCTTCGAGTTCGAGTCGAACTCATGTTCGACTCGAACATTGGCTGTTCGCAAGTTCACCGAACAGCGAACAATTTGGGGTGTTCGCGGCAAATTCGAATGCCGCGGAACACCCTTTAAAAGTCTATGGGAGAAATCAAAAGTGCTAATTTTAAAGGCTAATATGCAAGTTATTGTCATAAAAAGTGTTTGGGGACCTGGGTCCTGCCCCAGGGGACATGGATCAATGCAAAAAAAAGTTTTAAAAACGGCCGTTTTTTCAGGAGCAGTGATTTTAATAATGCTTAAAGTCAATCAATAAAAGTGTAATATCCCTTTAAATTTCGTACCTGGGGGGTGTCTATAGTGTGCCTGTAAAGGGGCGCATGTTTCCTGTGTTTAGAACAGTCTGACAGCAAAATGACATTTTGAAGGAAAAAACTCATTTAAAACTACCCGCGGCTATTGCATTGCCGACAATACACATAGAAGTTCATTGATAAAAACGGCATGGGAATTCCCTAAAGGGGAACCCCGAACCAAAATTAAAAAAAAAAAAAATGACGTGGGAGTCCCCCTAAATTCCATACCAGGCCCTTCAGGTCTGGTATGGATATTAAGGGGAACCCCAGCCAAAATTTAAAAAAAAAATGACGTGGGGTTCCCCCTAAATTCCATACCAGACCCTTCAGGTCTGGTATGGATTTTAAGGGGAACCCCGCGCCAAAAAAAAAAACGGCGTGGGGTCCCCCCAAAAATCCATACCAGACCCTTATCCGAGCACGCAACCTGGCAGGCCGCAGAAAAAGAGGGGGGGACGAGAGTGCGGCCCCCCCTCCCTCCTGAACCGTACCAGGCCACATGCCCTCAACATTGGGAGGGTGCTTTGGGGTAGCCCCCCAAAACACCTTGTCCCCATGTTGATGAGGACAAGGGCCTCATCCCCACAACCCTGGCCGGTGGTTGTGGGGGTCTGCGGGCGGGGGGCTTATCAGAATCTGGAAGCCCCCTTTAACAAGGTGACCCTCAGATCCCGGCCCCCCCCCTGTGTGAAATGGTAAGGGGGTACATAAGTACCCCTACCATTTCACGAAAAAAGTGTCAAAAATGTTAAAAATGACAAGAGACAGTTTTTGACAATTCCTTTATTTAAATGCTTCTTCTTTCTTCTATCTTCCTTCATCTTCTGGTTCTTCTGGCTCTTCTGGTTCTTTCTCCGGCGTTCTCGTCCAGCATCTCCTCCGCGGCGTCTTCTATCTTCTTCTCCTCGGGCCGCTCCGCACCCATGGCATGGGGGGGAGGCTCCCGCTCTTCTCTTCTTCTTTTCTTCTCTTCTTCTCTTCTTCATTTTCTTCTCCGGGCCGCTCCGCAATCCATGCTGGCATGGAGGGAGGCTCCCGCTGTGTGACGGCGCTCCTCGTCTGACAGTTCTTAAATAACGGGGGGCGGGGCCACCCGGTGACCCCGCCCCCCTCTGACGCACGGTGACTTGACGGGACTTCCCTGTGGCATTCCCCGTGACGTCACAGGGAAGTCCCGTCAAGTCACCGTGCGTCAGAGGGGGGCGGGGTCACCGGGTGGCCCCGCCCCCCGTTATTTAAGAACTGTCAGACGAGGAGCGCCGTCACACAGCGGGAGCCTCCCTCCATGCCAGCATGGATAGCGGAGCGGCCCGGAGAAGAAAATGAAGAAGAGAAGAAGAGAAGAAGAGAAGAAAAGAAGAAGAGAAGAGCGGGAGCCTCCCCCCCATGCCATGGGTGCGGAGCGGCCCGAGGAGAAGAAGATAGAAGACGCTGCGGAGGAGATGCTGGACGAGAATGCCGGAGGAAGAACCAGAAGAGCCAGAAGAACCAGAAGAACCAGAAGATGAAGGAAGATAGAAGAAAGAAGAAGCATTTAAATAAAGGAATTGTCAAAAACTGTCTCTTGTCATTTTTAACATTTTTGACACTTTTTTCGTGAAATGGTAGGGGTACTTATGTACCCCCTTACCATTTCACACAGGGGGGGGCCGGGATCTGGGGGTCACCTTGTTAAAGGGGGCTTCCAGATTCCGATAAGCCCCCCGCCCGCAGACCCCCACAACCACCGGCCAGGGTTGTGGGGATGAGGCCCTTGTCCTCATCAACATGGGGACAAGGTGTTTTGGGGGGCTACCCCAAAGCACCCTCCCAATGTTGAGGGCATGTGGCCTGGTACGGTTCAGGAGGGAGGGGGGGCCGCACTCTCGTCCCCCCCTCTTTTCCTGCGGCCTGCCAGGTTGCGTGCTCGGATAAGGGTCTGGTATGGATTTTTGGGGGGACCCAACGCCGTTTTTTTTTTTTTTTTGGCGCGGGGTTCCCCTTAAAATCCATACCAGACCTGAAGGGTCTGGTATGGAATTTAGGGGGAACCCCACGTCATTTTTTTTTTTTTTATTTTGGCCGGGGTTCCCCTTAATATCCATACCAGACCTGAAGGGCCTGGTATGGAATTTAGGAGGACTCCCACGTCATATTTTTTTTTTAATTTTGGTTCGGGGTTCCCCTTTGGGGAATTCCCATGCCGTTTTTATCAATGAACTTCTATGTGTATTGTCGGCAATGCAATAGCCGCGGGTAGTTTTAAATGAGTTTTTTCCTTCAAAATGTCATTTTGCTGTCAGACTGTTCTAAACACAGGAAACATGCGCCCCTTTACAGGCATACTATAGACACCCCCCAGGTACGAAATTTAAAGGGATATTACACTTTTATTGTTTGACTTTAAGCATTATTAAAATCACTGCTCCTGAAAAAACGGCCGTTTTTAAAACTTTTTTTTGCATTGATCCATGTCCCCTGGGGCAGGACCCAGGTCCCCAAACACTTTTTATGACAATAACTTGCATATAAGCCTTTAAAATTAGCACTTTTGATTATTCATGTTCGTGTCCCATAGACTTTAACGGTGTTCGCATGTTCGAACGAACTTTTTTCCTGTTCGCATGTTCTGGTGCGAACCGAACAGGGGGGTGTTCGGCTCATCCCTACTTAACACTGATCAAAACACGGGTACTCAACAATACAATATACAGGTACTTACAGTCCACGTGCACTCGCAGCCCAAGTGTACTCGCAGTCCACGTGCACTCACAGCCCACGTGTACTCGCATTCCACATGCACTTGCAGCCCAAGTGTACTCGCAGTCCACATGCACTCACAGCCCACGTGTACTCACATTCCACATGCACTCGCAGCCCACGTGTACTCGCAGTCCACATGCACTAGCAGTCCACATGCACTCGCAGCCCACATGCACTCACCGTCCACGTGCACTCGCAGCCCATGTGTACTCACAGTCCACGTGCACCCGCAGCCCACGTGCACTCGCAGTCCACATGCACTCGCAGCCCACGTGCACTCCAGGTCCATGTGCACCCATGTACTCACTGCCCACGTGTACACTCAATATTTAGGCATTCCCAGTACTCAGGTAAACACAATACTTAGGTACACACAGTACTCAGGTACATGCAATACTCATGTACACACAATACTCAGGTACTCCCAATACTCTGATTACTCACAGTACTCAATACACAGTGTCCCCGCTACACACAGTCAGTCTTTTCTGTTAGTTATGACTTCACTGCTCTGTACCTGATAAAACGCCCCTGCAATCTGACACTTGCAGGGCTTGTCAGTACCTACAGTCTCCCCCGGTCAGCCTGC
This sequence comes from Aquarana catesbeiana, assembly GCF_042186555.1. Lineage (NCBI taxonomy): Eukaryota > Metazoa > Chordata > Amphibia > Anura > Ranidae > Aquarana > Aquarana catesbeiana. The sequence goes on along the minus strand of NC_133324.1, from coordinate 359,546,195 downwards.
CTGTTCTTGCTCACTCCGCTCTCCTCGCGGTCCCCCTGTACTGTCCTCCCGCTCCCGCTGGTCCGCGCCCGCCGCTGCTCTCAGTCCCCTTGTCAACCGCCGCCTCTTTTCTTGTCTGAGGGGGGTTCAGTCCTTTCCACACTCATACACCCAAGCAGTCACACACACACACAACACACTCTGTTCCCGGACACCACGCTGCTTCGCTCCACTCTGCTCAGCTCCTCTGCCCTTCTGCTGATTCGGATTTTTGTGCCAACAGCAACAGGTTGTTAGTCAAGCTGTCGGACGGCCACTTTCTAATAATCACAGTCCTGATCAGAGTCTATTGGCAAATTCTTTTAGCATCTCTTAGTTTACGGTGATGCCTCTGGGGAAAAGAATATGCCAGTCACCTTGAAGCATTCAGTCTCCTACCTGAATAATATTGGAGTACTTAGCCCTACCTGGGAAGAACACCTCATGCACCACAATCCCTGGACAAACTGGCAATAGCTAATTTTAAAGTCAAACCCATTAAGTGCCAGACTGGCATTATAGATGTCCAGTACTTGGGACACCAGGTAGGAGGAGGCACCCTGAGACAGGGAAGATCAAGGCAATCAGGGCCCGGCCCATCTATCAAATCAAGAAGCAGGTGATGTCATCCTTGCAGACAGGAAACTTGTGTGCAAATACAGTATCCTGGCTAAACCCCTGATTAAACTAACCAAAAAGAAACTGCCAAAGCTGGTGACCTGGATGTCAGAGTATGAGAAGGCCTTCCAAGCCTTGAAGAAGGCTCCTGTGCTAGAACCTCCACATTTCAAACTTTGGTTTCTGGGGAAAAATGATGCTTCTGTCTATAGCTTACATGCAGTCCTTAGCCAGGTGGATCAGTCAGGAAAGTAACATCCCATTCTCTACCTGAGGAGGATACTACTCTATAAGGAATTAGCATATGCTACCATCGAGAAGGAGTGTCTTGCGATCATGCGGGTGCTGCAGAACCTGCAATACCAGTATGGCCACAGCTTCAGTGATCACTGACCATAATCCTCTTAGCTGGGTAAGCCGTGTTGCTGGAGAGAACAGCAAGTTAAATTGAAGCACGATTCTCCAGCAATACGCTTTCACCACAAATGTTTACTGTATGTAGCCCCCTGTTCCTAAAAATGGGAATATAGTGTAAATTTTGTTTTTGGCTGAGCTGTAAACAGCTTAGATTTGATTGTATATTTTTTTTGGTTCTGTTTTAAACTTAAAGTGGTTGTAAACCCTTACAGACCACTTTTACCTACAGGTAAGCCTAGATTAAGGCTTACTTGTAGATGCAAGAATTATCTCCTAAACCTACATGGTTTAGGACAGGGATATGCAATTAGCGGACCTTCAGCTGTTGCAGAACTACAAGTCCCATGAGGCATAGCAAGACTCTGACAGCCACAAGCATAACACCCAGAGGCAGAGGCATGATGGGACTTTAGTTTTGCAACAGCGGGAGGTCTGCTAATTGCATATCCCTGGTTTAGGAGATATTTCCAAAAGACAGGCAGGCGCACCGAGCATGCCATCTCTAACGGCGATCATGCCATTAGTGGCGGCACCAGCGCGCATGCGCGGGAGTGACGTCATCGCGGCTCCGGCCAATCACAGCCAATACCTGGAAAGAAGATGGACGCTTTGTAGGAGAAGGGACAGCGGTGACATCGCAGGCTCCCTTGTCAGGTAAGGGACACATAATGGGCTACTATGCGATGCATAGTAGCCCATTATGCTTTACCTTTGCAGGGAAACAAATAGGAAGTAAACTCAACAGGGTTTACTTCCTCTTTAACTGAGTTGTGCATTTCTCATTATTGCCAGTAGGTGTCACTGGTACCACAGGACAGTATGAGAATTACAACTAGGTTGAGCTATGTAATTAATACTCCTAATTAGGGATGAGCCGAACACCCCCCTGTTCGGTTCGCACCAGAACATGCGAACAGGAAAAAAATTTGTTCGAACACGCGAACACCATTAAAGTCTATGGGACACGAACATGAATAATCAAAAGTGCTAATTTTAAAGGCTAATATGCAAGTTATTGTCAATAAAAGTGTTTGGGGACCTGGGTCCTGCCCCAGGGGACATGAATCAATGCAAAAAAAAGTTTTAAAAACGGCCGTTTTTTCAGGAGCAGTGATTTTAATAATGCTTAAAGTCAAACAATAAAAGTGTAATATCCCTTTAAATTTCATACCTGGGGGGTGTCTATAGTATGCCTGTAAAGGGGCGCATGTTTCCCGTGTTTAGAACAGTCTGACAGCAAAATGACATTTTGAAGGAAAAAACACATTTAAAACTACCGCGGCTATTGCATTGCCGACAATACACATAGAAGTTCATTGATAAAAACGGCATGGGAATTCCCCACAGGGCAACCCCGAACCAAAATTAAAAAAAAAAAATGATGTGGGAGTCCCCCTAAATTCCATACAAGGCCCTTCAGGTCTGGTATGGATATTAAGGGGAACCCCAGCCAAAATTTAAAAAAAAAATTGACGTGGGGTTCCCCCTAAATTCCATACCAGACCCTTCAGGTCTGGTATGGATTTTAAGGGGAACCCCGCGCCAAAAAAAAAAAAAAAAAAACGGCGTGGGGTCCCCCTAACGATCCATACCAGACCCTTATCCGAGCACGCAACCTGGCAGGCCGCAGGAAAAGAGGGGGGGACGAGAGTGCGGCCCCCCCCCTCCTGAACCGTACCAGGCCACATGCCCTCAACATTGGGAGGGTGCTTTGGGGTAGCCCCCCAAAACACCTTGTCCCCATGTTGATGAGGACAAGGGCCTCATCCTCACAACCGTGGCCGGTGGTTGTGGGGGTCTGTGGGCGGGGGGCTTATCGGAATCTGGAAGCCCCCTTTAACAAGGGGACCCCCAGATCCCGGCCCCCCCCTGTGTGAAATGGTAAGGGGGTACTTACCCCTACCATTTCACTAAAAAACTGTCAAAAATGTTAAAAATGACAAGAGACAGTTTTTGACAATTCCTTTATTTAAATGCTTCTTCTTTCTTCCTTCATCTTCTTCTGGTTCTTCTGGCTCTTCTGGTTCTTCCTCCGGCGTTCTCGTCCAGCATCTTCTCCGCGGCGTCTTCTATCTTCTTCTCCTCGGGCCGCTCCGCACCCATGGCATGAGGGGAGGCTCCCGCTCTTCTCTTCATCTTCTTCTCTTCTTCATCTTCTTCTTCATCTTCTTCTTCTTCTTCTCTTCTTCATGTCTTCTCCGGGCCGCTCCGCAGCCATGCTGTGGCATGGAGGGAGGCTCCCGCTGTGTGACGGCGTCTCTTCGTCTGACGGTTCTTAAATAACGGGGGGCGGGGCCATCCGGTGACCCCGCCCCCCTCTGACGCACGGTGACTTGACGGGACTTCCCTGTGACGTCACGGGGAATGCCACAGGGAAGTCCCGTCATGTCACCGTGCGTCAGAGGGGGGCGGGGTCACCGGGTGGCCCCGCCCCCCATTATTTAAGAACCGTCAGACAAAGAGACGCCGTCACACAGCGGGAGCCTCCCTCCATGCCACAGCATGGCTGCGGAGCGGCCCGGAGAAGACATGAAGAAGAGAAGAAGAAGAAGAAGATGAAGAAGAAGATGAAGAAGAAGATGAAGAAGAGAAGAAGATGAAGAGAAGAGCGGGAGCCTCCCCTCATGCCATGGGTGCGGAGCGGCCCGAGGAGAAGAAGATAGAAGACGCCGCGGAGAAGATGCTGGACGAGAACGCCGGAGGAAGAACCAGAAGAGCCAGAAGAACCAGAAGAAGAAGAAGATGAAGGAAGAAAGAAGAAGCATTTAAATAAAGGAATTGTCAAAAACTGTCTCTTGTCATTTTTAACATTTTTGACAGTTTTTTAGTGAAATGGTAGGGGTAAGTACCCCCTTACCATTTCACACAGGGGGGGGGGGCGGGATCTGGGGGTCCCCTTGTTAAAGGGGGCTTCCAGATTCCGATAAGCCCCCCGCCCGCAGACCCCCACAACCACCGGCCACGGTTGTGAGGATGAGGCCCTTGTCCTCATCAACATGGGGACAAGGTGTTTTGGGGGGCTACCCCAAAGCACCCTCCCAATGTTGAGGGCATGTGGCCTGGTACGGTTCAGGAGGGGGGGGGGCCGCACTCTCGTCCCCCCCTCTTTTCCTGCGGCCTGCCAGGTTGCGTGCTCGGATAAGGGTCTGGTATGGATTTTTAGGGGGACCCCACGCCGTTTTTTTTTTTTTTTTTGGCGCGGGGTTCCCCTTAAAATCCATACCAGACCTGAAGGGCCTTGTATGGAATTTAGGGGGACCCCCACATCATTTTTTTTTTTTTAATTTTGGTTCGGGGTTCCCCTGTGGGGAATTCCCATGCCGTTTTTATCAATGAACTTCTATGTGTATTGTCGGCAATGCAATAGCCGCGGGTAGTTTTAAATGAGTTTTTTCCTTCCAAATGTCATTTTGCTGTCAGACTGTTCTAAACACAGGAAACATGCGCCCCTTTACAGGCATACTATAGACACCCCCCAGGTACGAAATTTAAAGGGATATTACACTTTTATTGTTTGACTTTAAGCATTAATAAAATCACTGCTCCTGAAAAAACGTCCGTTTTTAAAACTTTTTTTTGCATTGATCCATGTCCCCTGGGGCAGGACCCGGGTCCCCAAACACTTTTTATGACAATAACTTGCATATAAGCCTTTAAAATTAGCACTTTTGATTTCTCCCATAGACTTTTAAAGGGTGTTCCGCGGCATTCGAATTTGCCACGAACACCCCAAATTGTTCGCTGTTCGGCGAACTTGCGAACAGCCAATGTTCGAGTAGAACATGAGTTTGACTCGAACTCGAAGCTCATCCCTACTCCTAATATATAATAGGAGTATTTATTGGGCAGAGCCATGTGCTCTTGGATCAGTCATTACCTCGGGGCCCTCCTGGCCTGTGTGTTGAGTGTGTTGCTACATGTTCTGCAAGTAGGCCCAGAAGCCTCTCTGGGGCCTACTAATCCTGCTCTGGTCCTTAGGCTGTCTTGCCTGTGTGGAAGAAGCCGAGCCAAGCTGAGGAGATCCAGAGGAGGACCCTTACTGGAGAGAGCCAGGATGAAGGCTGGTCTCTCAGGAGGGGCTGGTGAGTCGCTTGGAGGACGCACCCATACCTTTAACTACTCTTATGCCCTGTACACAAGGTCGGATTTTCCAACGGAAAATGTGCGAGCGGAGCTTGTTGTCGGAAATTCCGACCATGTGTGGGCTACATCGGACTTTTTCCATTGGATTTTCTGACACACAAAGTTTGAGAGCAGGCTATAAAATTTTCCGACAACAAAATCCGATCGTGTCAATTCCGACCGTGTGTGGACAATTCCGACGCACAAAGTGCCACTCATGCTCAGAAGAAATTCCGAGATGGAACTGCTCAGTCTGGTTAAATTATCGTTCGGAATGGATATAGCACTTTCTTCACGGTGCAATGTTTGAAATTGTTTAATTGTTCTTCTTTATAATACTAGAAGAATGAAGTTGTTTTGCTGCTCATATTCACACAGATTTCTCACAAACTGATTTCTTTATTATTTATCGTGATTTCATCAATATAATATTTTGATTTGTCACATCTACCAAAAAAATTATCAATGTTTAATTTTTTGGTTTGTATTTTTTTCAAGCGTGATCTTTTTTTTTTTTACCAGAATATTTTTGGGTGTGTTTTGTGTGTCAAGTTACCACAACACCATTATTATCTTGTATTATTTAATCTCAAGGAGATTGTTTGGTGTTGGTGTCTCTTGTTAATTTCACATTGTATTTTAGAAATGTACCTGCCTCCTCACAAACAAACTGTCCTTTTTGAAGGAAAACACACATAGGTGAGTATAATTAAAACACAAATTCCTTTATTAAGGGCTCATAACCAAACAAAGAGGAAGGCAACGCTGGATACACAGCAGAAATTGGCGAAGCCTTTGACCCCCAGGGCACACATCAATTATTTGACTGCAAAATTGGTGGCCTGAGGAGCCCATATCTAAGGGAGTTCAATCTGGTCCAGAAGTCCAAGAGATCATGATAGCTGCAGATGACATGTATTGTCTCCAGGCTGTGGTCATACAAGAGCCTGCATCTTTTGCCAGACCAGACTGAACCCAGGCCATCACTCTCTGGTCTTCCTTACACGCTTCCTTCCCAGCTGTGGCTCTGGTGTTGGAGGTGTGGCAGGAGGAGGAGTAGGACCTGGAGGAGGAGGACCTGGAGGAGGAAGACCATGGGTGAGCTGACAAATGTGGCTTTCGCATGTGAGTTGGCCCCTCAACCCCTTCTGTAGAGCTTCTAAAATGACACACTCACATAAGAGGCGTTGGCCCTCCTCCATTTGCAGCATTTTGCAGGCTGTTATGGCAGCAAAATCCTCTTCCACACTGTGGGGTGTTCTGAGGGCCTCAGTAGCCTTCCAAAATAGGCCAATTGATGCCTCCTACAGGTTACTCCTCTTCCTGCCACTTTGTCTTTGAAGGCGGAGGGGAGGGACCTGGCTATCGGGCACCCTGCTTGGCCCGGCCACCTCCTGGCTGAGACTTTCCTGTGCATGAAAAAGGGACATGATTTTAGTTTGTGGTTCATCAATAGGGATGAGCTTCGAGTTCGAGTCGAACTCATGTTCGACTCGAACATTGGCTGTTCGCAAGTTCACCGAACAGCGAACAATTTGGGGTGTTCGCGGCAAATTCGAATGCCGCGGAACACCCTTTAAAAGTCTATGGGAGAAATCAAAAGTGCTAATTTTAAAGGCTAATATGCAAGTTATTGTCATAAAAAGTGTTTGGGGACCTGGGTCCTGCCCCAGGGGACATGGATCAATGCAAAAAAAAGTTTTAAAAACGGCCGTTTTTTCAGGAGCAGTGATTTTAATAATGCTTAAAGTCAATCAATAAAAGTGTAATATCCCTTTAAATTTCGTACCTGGGGGGTGTCTATAGTGTGCCTGTAAAGGGGCGCATGTTTCCTGTGTTTAGAACAGTCTGACAGCAAAATGACATTTTGAAGGAAAAAACTAATTTAAAACTACCCGCGGCTATTGCATTGCCGACAATACACATAGAAGTTCATTGATAAAAACGGCATGGGAATTCCCCAAAGGGGAACCCCGAACCAAAATTAAAAAAAATTTTGTCACGGGGAATGCCACAGGGAAGTCCCGTCAAGTCACCGTGCGTCAGAGGGGGGCGGGGTCACCGGGTGGCCCCGCCCCCCGTTATTTAAGAACTGTTAGACGAGGAGCGCCGTCACACAGCGGGAGCCTCCCTCCATGCCAGCATGGATTGCGTTTTTAAAACTTTTTTTTGCATTGATCCATGTCCCCTGGGGCAGGACCCAGGTCCCCAAACACTTTTTATGACAATAACTTGCATATAAGCCTTTAAAATTAGCACTTTTGATTATTCATGTTCGTGTCCCATAGACTTTAACGGTGTTCGCATGTTCGAACGAACTTTTTTCCTGTTCGCATGTTCTGGTGCGAACCGAACAGGGGGGTGTTCGGCTCATCCCTATTCATCAATAACAATCAGAAATTATTACTCCAAACTAACATAGATTTAACATCATTAATTTGACAACCAGAAATATTTAGAAGAATGCTATACCTGGCTCAAGCTGGCCTCCTCCACATGTTGCTGCCTGGAAGGCCCAGGTTGGACTTCAGAAGCCTCAGCTGGGGGTGAAGGAAGCGTGGAAGGAAGAGTGGAGAGTGCTGGCCTGGGTTTAGTCTGACCTGCAGAAAATGCAGCCTGTCATAGTACCACAGCCTGGGGACATAAATGTCATCTACTGCTCCTGATCTCAGGGAATCCTGGACCTTCTTGTGCTCCCTTAGATAAGTGCTCCTCATGCCACCAATTAGGATCTTCAAATAGGTGATGTCTGCCGTGGGGATCACCGGCTTCACAATTTCCAGCAATTTATCCAGCACTGCCTTCCTCTTTGTTTGGTTCTTATAATCAGGGTGGTTCACCTGCCACAGACAAGGCAGCTCCCTGAACATATCTATGAATATGCATATAAAATCCTGATTCTTCAAGATATCCATTTGCACTGCAAGACACAACACAAGACAAACCCTAATGTCTGTCTAAAGTCTCCTAATCTCCCAATAATGGTCTCAATCTAGAAGCAGTATAGGCCCAATTTTAAATCTTACCTTTGCTATCACGATCGGCGCCTCCGATACTCCTTCCTCCGCTCACAGATCGTACGTACTATGCACGCGTGTTAGGCTTTATATACACTGCGCATGCGTGAAACTCCACCCGCCCCTGACGTTCTTTCTAGTCTATTCCCCACCCCTTCTCGTTCGGTGCAGTGGGGGAAGAGCACATGGCGGAAACACAACAGGTGCGTGCTAATTACAGCAACGAGGAGGAGGAAAGCCCGGAGACAGAAATGTCCCGATCCCGGAAGAAACGATTTAAGGCCTCAAATATGTCCTTTGGGGAGATGTTGGTGATGGTGGACATCCTGAAGAGGGCTGACTATGACGGGAAGTATGGACCTTACCCCAACCCCAATGTCAGAAAGGCCAAGATCATGGCGAAAGTTGTCAAGAGTCTGCATAAGAATTTTGGGGTACGTCGATCAAAAGATCAACTGAGGAAGTGGTGGTCGGACCAAAAAATTAAGGGAGCACGAGCAGTACAGGATGATCAGGAGAGTGCTGCAAAAAAGTAAGTAGTTGTGCTGTGTTCCTATTCTTTATTTTCCTAACGTTCCTGCTGCTCCATGTGCTTTTCTTTACTGTTGTACAGTTTAAAATGGCAACTTTCATTTTCATGGGCACATTATTCGTTCGTGTGAAACATTGTTCGTTCGGCATAGAAAACACCATGTTTTGGACATATGCATTTGAATACATTTTTGCTAGCCTACTTCTCTTCAAATAATTTTGTTGTCTAGATGGGTTGTTAACTAGAATGAAATGCAAACTAGATTCTGTGTAAGGAGAGGACACTCAGCAGCTGTTTACACATCTGGATGCTGGAGCACTAGTGTGGGACACAAGAACACCCTTTTTATTAGGGGCCCCACACAGGTGCTCCAGTGTATACTATAGGGGTGTCTCCATCTGTGAAGCTTGTACAAAACAGGTAAATATTCAAGCTTGACAAAGTGACAAAAGTAATTCTTCAGCTTGGAACTCTGCCAAAACAGACAATTGTACCCCACTTCCAAGCAATGTTTCATGTTCCTATTTCTGCCATCAAATATCTGTGTGCTAAGTATACCTTTTTCTTTACATAGGGGAGAAAAGACTCAGAGGACACCACTCATCAGAGGAGAACACAGACCCCCCCACCTCATGAAGAAGTGGAAATCCACCAAAGCCAACAGAAGGAGGAGTAGGGAGACGTGGTGGAAATAGTCACCACAACAGGTGAGTGTCTGCGACCACAGGCTCAGGTAAGAGATGTATGCCTGCATATTTATAATACATGGTGTGTTTTTTTTTAATACTTTTAGGTGATCGTGATATTGTGGATGAAGGACATTTCACCAGTGAGAGTGCCCAGATCCTGATCAGTGAGATCATGGGGTGTAATAGGGACATGGAAAACATCAGGAAAAACATCAGTGATGTTAAAACCAAAATGAAGAACATCATTGATGTTTTAGGGAGAGTTTAAAACACCTCCAAATCCCTTACTTTTTTTTGGTTTTTTGAATTGAAAAATTTTTCAGATTTTTGGACATATTCGAGAAAAGCCAAATTTTGAAGATGCACACAGTGAGTCAACATGTGCTATCTGCCATCACGGGAGATCAATGTATGCGTTTTGGGGGTGCAACCCCTTCCTCAATAATAAAGTAGCTGAGAGGAAGGGGTTGCACCGACAAAACACGTCCCTTGATCCCCCGTGATGGCAGCTAGCACATGTTGACATTCGTCAACTTGTGTGCATCTTCAAAATTTGGCTTTTCCAGGGGTGACTTCACCCCATCTGAACGCAATATCAAACAAAGTTTATAAATACTCATGTCTGATATTGCCTTCAATTTCTAACAAAGTTGAACTTTGTAAGTTCCAGATTTGTGTATTTCTTGTTGCTTTTAAACATGCCTGTTTTACCTTAAATGGACATTTCTATTTTTATTAATGTGACCCAAAAAATTGTTATACAACAAACATGTTGGTTTGTTTTAAAAACCTTTTCAAAATGCACATGTGATTGTGCTGGTATTAAAAAGATTGATAATCAAGAATGTGTGGATTATTGTTTCAATGCTCCAAAACTTTTTTGTGTTCAAATTGGTGTTTTCTGTGACAATGGTGGTTATTTCCTAAGGGCAAATCCACTTTGCACTACAAGTGCAGTTTCAGTGCAGTCTCAAGTGCACTTGTAGTGCAAAGTGTATTTTCCTTTAGTAAATAACACCCAACAGTGCTTTCTAATGTTACACAATCATGCCATTTTCAGGACTACCCACATTACAGTCAGGGTCAGCTAAAAGAAACACAAGAAGTAAATGTCAGCAAATATTTTAGTAGTTAAAATTAGTTTTTTATTTAAAAAAGGTCTCAGATATTGTCTGGCATATTGATGGCCCCCCTACCCGCAAAGTATTCAAGGTATCTTAGACGGGCCTCGCGGGCACTCAGGGGGGGCAAGCCAGGACGGCCAACTTCAAGCGTCGTCAGGGTTGGTTCATTTACATGAATTCCGGCCTCAGGCCCAACTGAGGCAGCATAGTTGGCAGAATTTCTCCTTAAAAAGTTGTGGAGAACACAGCACGCCAGGATGATGTGATTCAGTTTATACTCCGCCATGTGTATGGGTGTAAGAAATAGGCGGAACCGGCTGGCCATGATTCCAAATGTGTTCTCCACCACTTTTCTGGCTCTCGCCAGCCGGTAATTAAAAACCCTCTGGTCTGGGGTGAGGATCCTCATCGGGAATGGCCGCATAAGTTGGTCCCCCAGCGGAAATGCTTCATCCGCAACGAAGACGAATGGGAGTCCTTCCACATTGTCTTCTGGAGGTGGCAAGTCCAAGCTGCCATTCTTGAGAGGCCTATAGAACTCCGTCTGGGCGATGACTCCACCATCTGACATCTGGCCATTCTTCCCCACGTCCACATACAGGAACTCATAAGTAGCCGACACCACCGCCAAACTTCATAATACTAGTGAACCCCTTATAATTATAATAGTATGACCCCGAGTTGGGTGGTGGGACGATGTGGACGTGTTTCCCATCAATTGCTCCTCCGCAGTTAGGAAAGTCCCACGGATGGGCAAAGTGGGAGGCCACAGTCTGCCATTCCTGTTGGTTGGAAGGAAACTGTGGAGTCAAACAAGAAAAATAAATTAATCATTTTGCACATAAACATGGAAAGCAGATTAGACACAAACATTCTTGCCCAACATCAGTATAACATTTATTTTAGGGCGTATTTAAAGGCAAAGGTATAAGGTCCACTTATCAGATTTCCCCCCATGGGCCATTTGTAAAATTTTATTGGGGGGGATGTTTTGGACAGGTAATCCCCTCCACTTCATTGAGAGATGAATGCCTAAATAATGTGTATTACTTTGGTCAGCCCCTCCTTACTTTACACTATTGGCAGCCCACTGGACAGGTAAGAAGTGTCATAATACAAAGATATAAATACACACTGTACACATTTTAGCACATTTTTACATTCTGCTATTACCTATTAAGATAATAATAAGATACAAAAAGTTTAAACAGTACCATTTGAAAGTATACAGGCAGGCCCTTGCACTACATGCTTTGGGGAATTCATCCATAAATCTGACCACAAAAGAGGTGGGTATAGTGTGTATGGGTTTGGCAAAGTCAGCAGATAGAGGATTGGTATCAGCTGAGTTAGCAGTTGGGGAGAGGGAGGGTTCCAAATGATTTTGGGACACCAAAAAAAAAGCCTATGGCACTCTGTCTGAATTTAAAGCACAAATCACAATTTTACACATTTTAGGGGGTATATAGGATAAAGCGCTACTATGGAGCTGACAAAATACATTGTTAAGTGACTACACAAGGTGAATATAGGGTCAGGAGAGCTTGCTGGGGAGGTAAGTGAAGGAAAATATGTATGAAGGACAAAAAAAAAATTAATTAAAAATCCAGCATGCATGAGGACAAAGGGGACATTCACAGCATATTACAATCATGGTAATTAGGGAATGAGGAAAGAAATACAATATATTATCAAACATTAAATACAATAAAATGTGATGTTAAAGGATAAAAATCTTACCTTAATATACTCCTTCTGCAGGACCTGAATGATGGCAGAACAGGTCTCTGGGATAATGATCCCCAGAGCCTGGGGGGAGATGCCTGTCGAGAACTTAAGGTCTCGCAGGCTTCTCCCCGTCGCCAAGTACCGCAGGGTGGTGACGAGCCTCTGCTCCGGAGTGATGGCTTGCCTCATGCAGTTATCCTGCCTGCTAATATAAGGGGTCAGCAAAGCCAACAAACGGTGAAATACGGGGTCCGTCATTCGGAGAAAGTTCCTGAAATCAGGATTATTCTCACGGATCTCACGGAGCAAAGGCATGTGACAGAACTGGTAACGCTGGAGCAACCAATTCTTGGTCCATGAACTCCTCCCCACTCCCCACCCTGTTCATGGACTGGGCTTGTGTCAAGGTAAGGACCCCAACACCAAGCCCCCACACAGCACGAACTCTACGAGGAGTATGTATACGCAACATGGCTAGAAAACGGTCGGCTGCTCAGAACAAAGTAACAGAACGCACTGAAGAACAGCAAGGCCTATGAAGAGCGACCTGAAAATCAGTAACGAACGAACACAAACACAATGACAAGTCAATTGTACTCACTGCACGCACTAAAGACCAGATACACACCCACAAGCACAAACTGAACAGCAGAAAACGATCTGAAAACCACGAGTCTGAAAAAGCACGAATCGTCTCTCACCAAACTTTTACTAACATGAGATTAGCCAAAGGAGCCCAAAGGGTGCCGCGCTTGGTTCTGAACTGCCCTTTTATAGTCTTGTCGTACGTGGTGTACGTGACCGCGTTCTTGGCGATCAGAAATTCCGACAACTTTGTGCGACCGTGTGTATGCAAAACAAGTTTGAGCCAACATCCGTGGATTTTGTTGTCGGAATGTCCGATCAATGTCCGACCGTGTGTACAGGACATTACAGTGTTGCCGGATGGCTTAAAGATTCTCACACTGTGAAGCTAAATCCTATTCTACAATCTAAATGTGGTAACTAGCTCCTGGCTGCTAAGTCTGCGAGAGAGACTTATCCAAGAGTGCTACTGGCTGCTAAGTCTGTGAGAGAGGCTTGTCCAGAAATTCTACCAGCTGCTAGGTCTGTGTGAGAGGCCTATCCAGATATTCAAGATCTGCTAAAAGAGAAAGCTGTTTTGCCTTTGGATTTAAGGAGTCTGTAAGTGATCTGCAATTGGTATCTGAAACCTCCCCTAACCCTCTCTCTTACTACTTCTTCCAAGTTCCTCATTAAAACATTACAAATATATAAAGTGACTGGCGCCCAAATTCTGTTCTAACTTCCCATTATAGCCAAAGACTCAGCCCTGGGGTGAATGCCTCTGGAGATACCCTCCTTGCTCCCAGTAGACCCAGGGGGTGCTACATTTTGGCACCCAATATGGGGTCTGGCTGAATAAGTTAGCTGTTGTCCCTAGCAACCAACTGCAACTCAGGAATTTCGTCATGGCACCGTGGGGATTGTGAACTGTGATCTCAAGTAAAGCCCTTGAGACTGTTTCCAAAGTGCTACACTAATCACTGAGGAAGAACCCGAGAGTCTCTGCTAAAGAGGGGCTCCTGGACTTTGTCACTTTCTCCAGGAAAACAGGGGTTAATAGCAAGATCCCATTTCTGACTGCGTGAGCTGTGGGTGGAGTGAGAGAAGCCTGTGAGCTACGTGATCAGAAAAGCTGTCATGAACAGGTGTGACCAGAACCGTATATAAGTGAAAATATAATAATTTATTAAAAGTAAGTGAATAATATAGTACAACCACCTCTAATATGACACAGTGCAATAACCAACCACAGACAGAGACCCACAAATAACAACAGACAGATAAGTACAATAAATGGGAAATACCAGGATCATAAACAATAGCCAGGCCAGGGTCATACACAGCAGATCAGTAGATGGACAGGGGATGTTCCAGAGACATAAACGTAAGCCAGGCCAAGGTCATACACAGGGAGATCAGCAGATGGGGTATGGAACACAGGACAGGGAGAGGATGGATGGATCAGACTGCAGGCAGGGATGCAAGGTAACAGGTGGGACAGGATAGGGATCGGGACAGGGAGACAGGATCAGAAACTCGGGTCACAGGTTCAGGGCACAGGAACAGATTCAGAATCAGGATCAGATCACAAGCTAGCAGGTCAGGGCGCAATGAAGAAACCAAGGCAAACATGTGAGTGCTTGCCGGGTATTTATAGGCTTGTGATTGGCCTCAAGTGACACCTGATTGTAGGAGGTACTGTCTGCTCCTCACTGCCAGGATCCATCCTGGTGGACGCCAGTACTGCGGCCCAAAGATGACATAACATAAAGGTGTTCTGACAGGGGACATGACAGAGATCTACTGTTCCCAGTCATCGGGTACAGTGATCTCTGTCTGTCCCTGCCTCGCCACGGCACCCTGGTATCTGTGGTCCTATCACTAGCTTATGAGTGACTCCACAATGGAAGCACATGCATTCTGATGAATAGGTGGAGGGCAGGTGGACTGAAGGGAGCCCACCCCTTCTTAAAGGTACAGGGGCACACTGAACACCCAGCAAATCGCACAATGACTGCAAAGGTGTCAGTGCGTTGCCTGACCAATATAACAGTAATACAAAAAAATAACTGGCCATTGCAGCAAGTAGCATTGAAAGGCAACATATGATATAAACAAGGCCAAGGATAAATCCAAGGAAAGATCCAAGCTTACTCACCGACCAGCCCGCTGACAACCGATTCAACCTATCTAATAGTATGCGTTAAAACAGGGGTTTAGTCTGCACACATTTGCAAATACATGCTGCAATGGCCAGTTATAGGTGGGGGTAGTGGACACCTTTCTTGTGTTTTTTGCACACCCATACACTCACTAGTCCACAAGTGTATGAGCATGTCCATGTGTAAATGCACACATGTGTAGTGCACACACACATATAAGCGTACCTGTGCACCAAATGTGATCCTGGACCCAGAGTGGAACATGACCCGTTACAATGATGCCCAAACTGAAGGGGACAGGCAGGGATAGAACCGGTACTTGGCTTGGGAGGGGATAGAGGAGGTGGGAGGGTCAATGGGGAAACTTAAAGGTTGAGATACATGATAACAGCACAAAGCTATTCTAGAGAACTTAAAAGACGCATTGGGGCTAAACCACATTATGCAGTTTAATCCCTTCATTAAGACCTTTAGGGGCGAGAGATCCCAGAGTGAAAATCCAGAAAGCCTCTCTTGTACATAATATTTGATGTTTTTTGCCACTATCTAGGTGTCAGGGACAGGTAAGACCAGAAATGTGTGGACTGCAATAGAGTGAACCAAACACATATTGGGCTGTGACCAGCCATATATTAGATTGGCCATAGGGCAAACCAGGCACTTGCCTGGTGTGCCGAGGATGCCGCGTCCGCCAGGCTGCAACCCCTTGCGGGGCCCAAGGCTTGAGCTTGCGCCGCTCATCCAGCCTCTCTGCGGCCGCCCAGCTGCCAGTTAAGCACAACCATCGGCGCAGGGGGGTGGAGCTAGATGAGACGCCTTCGGCCTCTCCGTGGCTGCACGGCCGCCCTTATAGGTCAGCCGTTGGTGCTGGGGGGAGGAGCCAGAGCAGACACCTTGGAGCCGCTTTTCTGTCGAGGAGTGCCGGATAACAGAAAACGTGAGTTCAGCCCCCCTGTGACCTGGATAGAAGGAGCAGTGGGGCGGATGCATATACAACAATCATTATCTCTATCTTTCTCCTGCAGTATCGGAATGCCTGCGAGGGGTAGAGGAGAAGCAGGCATTCCGAGACTGCAGGAGGAGGATGGAGAGAATGATTGTTCTATATGCAGCCGCCCCCACTACTCCTCCTATCCTGCTTCTCTCTGCTGCTCCCCCTAGGCTCTCTGCCACCCCCCTATGCTCTCCACATCACCCCCACACACTCCGCTGCCCCCCCGTGGTCTATGCCACCCCGCCATACTCTCCACCCCCCCATGCTCTCTGCCACCCCCCCACACTCTCCACCTCCCCCCATACTCTCCACCTCCCCCCATGCTCTCCACCTCCCCCCATGCTCTCTGCCACCCCCCCAATGCTCTCTGCCACCCCCCATACTCTCAACCTCCCCCCATGCTCTCTGCCACCCCCATACTCTCCACCACCCCCATGCTCTCTGCCACTCCCCCATACTCTCCACCTACCCCCCTTATGCTCTCTGCCACCCCCCCATGCTCTCTGCCACCCCCCCATTCTCTCCTCCCCCCATGCTCTCCGCCACCCTCCCTGTGCTCTCCACCTCCCTCCATGCTCTCCGCCACCCTCCCTGTGCTCTCCACCACCCCTATGCTCTCCACTGCCCCCCTGTGCTTTCCACCTCCCCACGTACTCTCTGCTGCCCCCCTGTCCTCTCCTCTTCCTCCCTGTGTTCTCTGCCTCTCCCTTGTGCTCTAACCCCACCCCATGTTTTCAAGGTTCTTCCCTGTGCTCTCCAATCCCCCATACTCTCCACCTCCCCCATGCTCTCTGCCACCCCCCATACTATCTACCTCCCCCCATGCTCTCCACCTCCCCCCATGCTCTCTGCCACCCCCCCCATTCTCTCCACCTCCCCCATGCTCTCTGCCATCCCCCATGCTCTCTGCCACCCCCCATACTCTCCACCTCCCCCCATGCTCTCTGCCACCCCCCCATACTCTCCACCTCCCCCCATGCTCTCTGCCACCCCCGTGCTCTCCACCTCCCCCCATGCTCTTTGCCACCCCTGTGATCTCCACCTCCCCCTATGCTCTCTGCCACCCCCCTGTGCTTTCCACCTCCCCCCTATGCTCTCTGCCACCCCCCTGTGCTTTCCACCTCCCCCTATGCTCTCTGCCATCCCCCTGTGCTCTCCACCTCCCCCGTGCTCTCCACCTCCCCCCGTGCTCTCCACCTCCCCCCGTGTTCTCCACCTCCCCCCATGCTCTCCGCCGCCCTCCCTGTGCTCTCCACCTCCCTCCATGCTCTCCACCTCCCTCCCTGTGCTCTCCACCTCCCCCCATGCTCTCCACTGCCCCCCTGTGCTCTCCACCTCCCCACATACTCTCCTGTGTTCTCTGCCTCTCCCTTGTGCTCTCGCCCCACCCCATGTTCTCAAGGTTCTTCTCTGTGCTCTCCAACCCCCCATGCTCTTTCCTGGTTCCACCTCACCTCCCCCCCACAGCTCTGCTGGGTTCCCCCCTTCCCTCTCTCAGGGGATCTGTCAGGGTGGAGAGGGGGAAGGAGCCGGTTAACATGTCATGGGCTGCTCAATCTAAAATGCCTGGGCCTATTTTTTGTCCCAGACCAGGCCTGGCTGTGACTGTGATTGCTGTGGGTGGTGGAGAAAAAAGACATTTGAACAGGCAGGTGTCTGGCAGCAGAAATGGGTTGTTGCAAGCTGACTGGGACTGGGTGCAAGATATCTGACCATGCCTGTAGTAAAGGTTGAACAAAATTCAGTTTACATGCTGTCTATCTGACAAGAGACTACAAGAAAAACAACTGCTGCTCCAGGTGTATAAAGACAAGGCTGATTGGAGTATCTTGCAGAGTGCTAGCCCCGGCCCACCTCTGTGGGAAACTTGGAAATAAGAAAGAAATGGCTGCACATCCAGAACTTCCGATTTCCTTTTATTTTGCTTCACAAAGATAACACCAGAGACACCAAACTGTGGTCACGTGGATGCGTTTTATACACATTGTGCTTAATCATTACTGATTACTGATTAAGCACAAGATGTATACGCGTCTACAGGACCACAGTTTGGTGTCTCTGGTGTTATCTTTGTGAAGCAAAATAAAAGGCAATCGGAAGTTCTGTATGTGCAGCCATTTCTTTGTCCTGACAAGAGACTGCACAGCGTTAATACACTCCACTACCACCTGTTGGAAACATGCTGAATAATGTTTAAAAAATACGCAGATTCAATCTCCAATAGCAACACTAAAGATTCTACCTGAGCCACACTGAAGGGGGGAGAAAAGTTACCACTGCCTTTAGGAGTACTGGATAAAGCTAACTCTGCACAGACTTGAATCAGCGGCTGAACATCTTCAAACAACATACTGCCCTGATTGACTATGGAATGAGCCAAACGAATGCATTCTAACAGCTGGTCACTGGTCCCCTCCTTCAGTATCTGGGGGCAATATACTTTTTCCTCTGTCACTAGCAAAGAAAAGTATATAACCTCCTTAGGATGCATTTTGCCAACAGCAGAGCCACAATGGCTTCCCTGTGCAGCCACTTCTGGTCAGGATTGGCCTTGGTATTATGTCAAGGACCGGTGTGACCAGAAATGTGTGGACTGCAATAGAGTTAACCAAACACATGTAAAGTATAAATAATATGATTTATTAAAAGAAAAGTAAATAAACAAAAGTAAACACACCTCCAATATGACAAATAGTAAACTAACCAGCAACCAACCACAGTGACACACAACTGAAATCTATATACCAAAATTGAATCTATATACAGATGTGGAATATAATCGTAAATGTAACAAGCCAGGGTCATACGCTGTGAGCAAGACAGGACAGGGAGTGGGTAACAAGGGCAGGGGTCCAGGAACTGATGCAGTGTTCAGGAACACAGGATACAGGGTTTAAAGATACAGGTTTCATGAGTTCAGGATTCCGGATGCAGGGTTCAGGATACAGGGACACAGGATTAGCAAATACAGGTCAGGGCACAAGGAAACACTAAGGCAACGTGTGCAAGTGATCACCAGGTTTAAATATGCTTCCTGCTATCGGCATCAGGTGATGCCTGATTGCAGGAGATGATGTCAGCTCCTGACTGCTGAGATCCACCCGCTGGTGGATACCAGAACTGCAGCCCATAGGTCTGGGAGCTAAAGTGCCAACAGCAGGTGAAACCTTTCCTGACATTTAGTCCTTAGTTATGGCCTCTATTCCAAAGACACCTAAGCCATTGGTACTGCTATCGTGGACCTCCTTAAAATGCCGTGACACTGAGTAATTGTCCTTCTCTGTTGTAATGCTACTCCTATGTTCCCCCATTCTTGTCCTCATAGGTCGTGAAGTGCGTCCAACGTAGATGAGTCCACAGGGGCAGAGGAAACCATATATAATGTAAGAGGTTTCGCAGTTGATAAACTGCTTGATTTTATGACTTTTGCTGTCCACTCCAGTTACCTCCTTTTTCCGATTACACATGTATACAGTTGCCACAGTTACTAGTCCCACATTTGTAACTCCCTTTTTGATCAAAAACCGTGTTCCAGCATTTGTTCAGACCTTTTGTTCTAATTTTCTTTACTTGGAGCAATGATACTTCTTAAATCTTTTGGTAGGCTAGTCTTCAAAATTGGGTCCTGTCTGAGTATTTTCCAGTTTTTGCTGAAGATTTTCTGTATTATAGGAATTTTGTTGTTGTACCTGGTACAGACTCTCACTTGTGGTCATTCATTGTCAACATCATGCCTTACAACTTTCTCCACTTCTGAGGAGGTTTTCTCATAGAGCTGCAAGTATTTCCAAAAGGCTTCTTCGATATGTATGTTATCATATCCCTTTTATTTGAATTTATTCTTCAAGACCAGTCCCTGCTCCTCATAGTCTTTCTTAAAGGTGCAAGTCCACCTAAGCCTACAGAACTGAAAAAACGGAACATTCCCAATCCATCTAGGATGATGATGACTGCGGGCATGGAGATAAAAATTCCCTGCACTTCGTTTGAAGTGTGTCCTAGAGTAGATCACTCCATCATCATACGCCTGCAGTTCCAAATTCAAGAAAACTAGAGACTTCTCATCAATCACATGGGTGAAGGAAATGCCAAATGGATTCCTGTAACAATGAGCCAAGAATCCTTCTAGTTCTTCATCTGTGCCATTCCAAATTATAAGGATATCGTCTATATAGCGTGTATAGAGGACTAGGTTGCCCCCATATGGATTGTTTGCCCAGATGTGTTGGAGCTCCCAGTATCCCATAAAGAGATTGGCATACCTGGGGGCAAACCTTGCCCCCATAGCCGTGCCCTTAACTTGCCTGTAATAATTGCCCATATATGAAAAATAATGATGGGTTAATGTGAACTCAATACACTCATACAAGAACTGTGCTTGTACAGGGTTAAATAGATAAGCTTTTGCCATATAGTATTCCACTGCTCTGAGACCAAACTCATACTGAATAGATGTGTCTAGAGATGCTACATCTAGTGATAACCATCTGTAGCTTTTATCCCACGTATAGGAGGTTAGAATTCTAGAGCATGGCCAGAGTCTTTGATGTACGAGGGCAAGCTGGTTACTAGACCCTGAAGGAAATGGTCGATGTAACTGCCTAGATTACTGGTTGGGCTATCAATTCCTGCAATAATAGGTCTTCCAGGACGCTCCTCCATATCCTTATGCACCTTGGGTATATGGTAAAAGTTGGAGACCACCAGATGTTTAGAAAACAGGAATTGATACTTTATTTTTGTCAGGACTTTGTCCAATAGTGCTTTATTCAGCAGACTTTTAAGCTCACTATTGTATGTGCCAGTGGGATCCCACAAGAGTCTTTCATATGTGCTAGTATGTCCAATTAGTCTGAAGGCTTCCTCCAGATATTGATCCTTGTCCTGTATTACTAGGCCCCTGCCTTTGTTAAAAAGGGTACACCCAAAAGAGTGAAAGACATGGACTTTGTAGGCACCAATCATAAAATTAAATACAAATTTTATTTATACAAAGAAATACACAAAAAGCAACAAACATAGACATTTTTAAAATCGCAATACATTGCAAAAAAGGTAATAGGTGCTACCACATAAATACATGGAAATAGATCGGGGGGTAACCCCTACACAAGAGGAGGGGATCCAACCCCTCTATTTCTACTAAAAAGACCTCAAACTGATATAGCTCAGTATAGCTCTACATGTTTCGCAATTTGAATGCTTCTTCAGGAGCTTGTTTGAGTTACCTATAATAGGGAAAAAAAATGGAAGAGGAGACATACACCAAGACAGGAAATAACATGTTAATGTCGTTTTTTTTTACCAACAATAAAACCTTTACAATAATGCGTCTCAATCAAAAACGCTGAGTACCATGAGGTAGCAAACCCAAGGGCCCAAGAATCAACACGCATATGGTGAATACAATCACATGCGGGGACGTGTCTGGTAGAAAATTCATAGCACCAATGGAGTCCAGAGGGATAGTGAACTGAAAAGTCCCAGCTGTCCGAAAAAGGGATAGTCAAAAACTATGCATATGTAATGAAAGCAGAGCTGCACCTCAGTGTGTGAGAGGAGGTAGAAAGAGGGGGGGGAGGAAAAGGGGGGGGAGAAAGGGAAGTGACAGAGAACAGGGAAAGGACTGGGGGGGAAAAAGGGAAGGACAGAGGGAGAGAAAGAGAAAAAAGGGGGGGAGAGAAAAAAGGGAGTGGGGGGAAGGGGGGGAGGGGGGAAGGGGAAAAGGGAAAGAGGAAAATGGGAGGGGAAAAGGGAGAAACAGAGGGGAAAAAAGGAAAAAAGGGGGGGGGGGAAAGAGGGACAAGATCAGTGAAAAGAAAAGTGGGTAAAATGGAAAAAATATATGATGATATACCAGCTAGGATAATTGGATCTATCTTCAAGCCAGGTAGGGGCTGTAAGTAGTTGAAACACATAAGCTCCAGGGTTTTACCTCCAATAGCCAAGGTGCTTACAGAGATTCTGATCTGGAGAATGTAAATAATGTTGAGTCAACCAGTATTTATACCAGCTCCCTATATATGTGCCATGACAATGGTAAGTCCGATGGCACAGTTAGATCCATTAATCAAAAGCTATAAACATTCACCAACAAGGCCAGAAAACTACATATGGAGCTGCTCCTACCTTGTAGGGTGATACAGGTTGAGCGGATCCTACAGCCAGCATACATAAGCTGGGGAAATTGGCGCTGCCCTATTAATCAATAGAAATTTACCAAACCTTATAAAATTATAAAATTGTGTGTAAAACAAAAAAGGTACTTTTATAGGTAACTTAACCCCTTCGTTGGTGCCAAAATTTATAAATATATAAAAAATGTTTCTTTAAAGTGAACGTGCTGATCCTCTGTGTTGCTTAAATAATTATCACGGTGTGTGGGTTTGGTTTAAATTTGCTCCACCTCTGTTACAACATATCAACTTTGTTAAAAATTGTCATTCAGTAGCCTCCTATAGTATTAGTGTCACAAAATTAGGGGCTAACAGTAACCATATGAGGGTCTCCTTATATCCCTTTTAAATACGGTACCAAAAGTGCACTGTGCATGAAGTGAAACAAAGGTGCATTGAACTATAAATACTAATATACATATAGACTAAATTCATATAAACAAATCCATAAAGACATAAGTCCAGACCATTAGTATTCTTATAAAAAGTACATCTGTGGGAAATGAAAGTCCCTGAAATAAAACCCAAACAGGGTAAAAAAGTCTTAATATTAGAAGAAAGGATGTTTAGGAACGTCAGGATCGGTTAGCATGCATTCACAGCTGTCCAAGGGGTGGTAATAGGTGACTCCTGTGCGTATAGAAACTGGTGACTCCAAGTGCTCCCCCCGTGCTCCCCCACTCACCAGAATCCGTCACCCTCAAAGGGGTATTAGGCAAGAGAGTGGGTGCCTCAGGATGACTGCCTCTGTTGGATGTCCCTCTACCGCTCTGCTCATTTATGGGTTCCTTCTTATGTGCTGGTAGTGAGGATCCCCTTCTCCGAGTCTGGATGTTTCCACTATTTTCCACCTCCGTGCTGTTAAATCCTCCTCTATATAGTTGAAGTCTGAGTAGAGATCAAATAGCTCCTTGCTACAAAGTCAGGGTGTGCAGCCTCAGACTTTGTAGCAAGGAGCTATTTGATCTCTACTCAGACTTCAACTATATAGAGGAGGATTTAACAGCACGGAGGTGGAAAATAGTGGAAACATCCAGACTCGGAGAAGGGGATCCTCACTACCAGCACATAAGAAGGAACCCATAAATGAGCAGAGCGGTAGAGGGACATCCAACAGAGGCAGTCATCCTGAGGCACCCACTCTCTTGCCTAATACCCCTTTGAGGGTGACGGATTCTGGTGAGTGGGGGAGCACGGGGGGGGAGCACTTGGAGTCACCAGTTTCTATACGCACAGGAGTCACCTATTACCACCCCTTGGACAGCTGTGAATGCATGCTAACCGATCCTGACGTTCCTAAACATCCTTTCTTCTAATATTAAGACTTTTTTACCCTGTTTGGGTTTTATTTCAGGGACTTTCATTTCCCACAGATGTACTTTTTATAAGAATACTAATGGTCTGGACTTATGTCTTTATGGATTTGTTTATATGAATTTAGTCTATATGTATTTTAGTATTTATAGTTCAATGCACCTTTGTTTCACTTCATGCACAGTGCACTTTTGGTACCGTATTTAAAAGGGATATAAGGAGACCCTCACATGGTTACTGTTAGCCCCTAATTTTGTGACACTAATACTATAGGAGGCTACTGAATGACAATTTTTAACAAAGTTGATATGTTGTAACAGAGGTGGAGCAAATTTAAACCAAACCCACACACCGTGATAATTATTTAAGCAACACAGAGGATCAGCACGTTCACTTTAAAGAAACATTTTTTATATATTTATAAATTTTGGCACCAATGAAGGGGTTAAGTTACCTATAAAAGTACCTTTTTTGTTTTACACACAATTTTATAATTTTATAAGGTTTGGTAAATTTCTATTGATTGATAGGGCAGCGCCAATTTCCCCATTTTTTCTTTTCTAATACATCCAATTAACTCCTAATTAGGAATTAATTAAGGGGAGGCAGCAGCCCTTCTAATATCCTAAGCGCAGACTCTCAATTTATTAGCATACATAAGCTGGTTCCTTGTGAGCCTAGCCCCAGACAAAGCTTCACTAGCAGGGCTGCAATGGAGCTCTAATCAAACCCAAGAAGACAGCTATTTAATAAGGTGCCAGAAGCGCCATCTAAAGAAGAGGTAAAACAGACATCAAATAATCAATCCACCCACACAGGCAGGGTGCAGTCACAAAGAGTTTTGTTAAATTAATGCAGGCAGAACATGTTCTTACCGGACAGCTTGTAATAATGAAGGTAACGCCCAGGAACCCGAGCGCCATAGAAGGTGGTGACGTGGCACAAGGCTATACTGATAGCCTTAAGTACACGCCCCAATCAGGTGTGCAGCCCATGCACCACCTGATTCAGCCGGACAGAACTGCGCACGCACTCGCATCATGCCGCGCATGCGCAGTGGCCAGTGCGGCCCTTTGTCATGACTTTGGCGCATGGAGGGAGCGCAGCTCTGAAGGTAACAGATTCGGGAGCTCCCCCCAGTGGTCCCTCTTGTGTACAGCGTGTGGAGCGCTGTAAAGGCTAGATCAGGCAGATGTAATGAACCTGGAAATGTCAATGCACATAATCAAGAGGTGCACAGTACACATCCAGGGGGAGAGGGCAGGTCTGAACCAAAAGCCGCAGACACCATCCCTTGAAGTAGGGGGGCAGAATGCGGCTGCCCGGCCGCACATGTGATCAGTACACCGGCAAGTTGATAGGGTCCAAGGGTTAGTCTGCCTCAATCCTCGTTACAGGCCTGAGGCGCAAGGCCAGTAAGCATAAATAAAAATGTTAACTACCATGAAGGGAATATGCTCATTCATGGTGCATATATATCAAAAAATATATAAATCTACAATTGGTATTAATTGAGTAAATACATGCATATACATTTTGCAAACAACAGTGTGATTAAAGATTGAAACTTCCTGTAATTACACAACACTATGAATCGACAAAGTCGCTGAATAACTATAAAGTACAGTCACAGAGGTATAGTTATCTATAGTTGTCAAAAAAAAAAAAAGGGGGGGGGACTACAGTGGGCAGGGCAGGGGACAGGAGGGTCTCCAACCTAGAGAGGGAAAGCGAACACGCATGTTGATGGTACATAGCTATAGTGTAGGTATGCTGAAATCAATTACGTACCAAATAATTACTGAAAACCATTGGACATTATTACGTCATCGTATAGGTCAACCTACAGTCCTTATCCAAGAAAGGATTTGTAAGATTGTACTTCATTAATGCCTGGCCACCGTGTGGCATTCAGGCGTTCAATCCACTTTGCCTCCTGTTGGAGTATCCTCCTGTCCCAGTTGCCCCCCCTTGAGTCTCGTGGGATAACTGCTAACACAATAAAGGTTGCAACAGAAGTGTCAAATCTGTGGCACAAATCGAGATGTCTACTGATGGGACTGAGCATCTTCCCATTCGCTGAATAATAAACATGGTCACGTATCCTTTGCCAGAGATGGCGGATGGTATTGCCGACGTAGAATATCCCACACTTACAGGTCATCAAATATATCACACCCTGGGTATTACATTCAGCCCGAAAGCGTGGACAAAATGTCTCGCCATTCGGTAGTTGGAATCTAAGACCTGTAGATATCCAGGGGCAGAAGGAACAGTGCCCACAAGTGTACATACCCACTCGGTTGATCGTATGAGCCTGTAAGGGGACAAAATGGCTGCTGGTCAGTTTGTCATGCAAATCTGTGTCTATTATTTGGTCTTTGTGAAAGAGTCCACAAGCTATGGTGCCAGTCATTGAAAATTAATCACACCTGATGTACTGACTCTTAAGACACTAACAAGCCAGGAGAGTACAACTACCCCCCAAATGACCCCTTTTTGGAAAAAAGAGGCATGATGAGGTTTTTTTTTTAAGTTGTAATTTTTCCAGCAATTCTTTGCAAAATTATTATTATTATTACTATTATTATTTATTTATTTATTTTTTTACAAAATTGTCATATACAGGTTATTTCTCTCACATGGCATATGCATACTTGCAACTACACCCCAAAACACATTCTGCTACTCCTACTGAGTATGGCGATACCCCATGTGTGAGACTTTTTCACAGCCAGGCCAAATACAGAGGCCCAACACGTAGGGAGCACCATCAGGTGTTCAAGGGACATAAATTACACATATAATTTCTTGACAACCTACTGCACTTTTGAAGGCCCTGGAGCATCAGGACAATGGAAACGCCCACAAAATGACCTAATTTTGGAAAGCAAACACCTCAACACATGATTTATGAGGCATAATGAGTCTTTTGAAAATGTCATTTTTTTCCACGTTTTTGGAAAATGTGAAAAGAAAATGAAAACACATTTTTTTTTACACAAAGTGCTCAATTTATGATATTTCTAACACACAGCATATCACAAATTACACCCCAAAATACATTCTGCTACTCCTCCTGAGTATGGTGATACCACATGTGTGAGACTTTTACACAGCCTGGCCACAGAGGCCCAACATGCAGAGAGCAGGATGCTCTCTGCATGTTGGGCCTCTGTGGCCAGGCTGTACAATGATATGGCATGGATGTGGCACGGATGTTGCACAGATGAGGCATAGATGGGCACGGATGGGCATGTGTGAGACATGGATGAGGCATGGATGGGCATGTATAAACCACGGATGGGCATAGATGAGGCATGTGTAGCACTGTCCCCGTAGGGCTTGCTGATTGTTGACTTCATAGGCCTCTGTCTGGTTACCTGCAGCTGGTTGTTAATGGTTCCAACTTAGTTGCAGAGGATTCCCACTTAGTTGCTGAGGATTTCTCACTCTGTTGCTAGGGGTTCCCGCTTGGTTGCTAGGGGGGTTCTGCTTGTCCCGCCCTTCTCCCGCTTCCTCGTTACTCAATGATCAGTCAAGGGTATTTGTGTTTTTGTATTTTTTTTTTTGGAACTTGGATAGGAGAAGGGATGAGTGGGATACTCCAACTGGATCTATTCACAAAGGATAAGGACAAGTTTCACTTGACCTCTCCGGATTAGTTAGCAGAAGCAGTCACACAGCTTTGACCATACAGCCACATGTATGGAGGAGTTAAGTCTTCTTGCCCTCTCTAGCAGCAGACTTGATGCACTACATTATCTTCAGGACACTCTCTAGCATCACATTTACTGACACCCGTCCACTGACTCTTCTTGCTAAAGGGGGCGGCCCTCACTCGACAGACCCCAAAGACACAGATCTGTACTCACAGTAGGCAGAATCAGATCCTTCTTGGAGTCTCCCTTCCAGTCAGCTCTGCAGGACCTCTGGGTTCAGCTTTCTCTCTCTAGGCCCATGGGTTGACCACCCAGGGCCGCACACCCTCTTCTGCGGAGGAGAGGGCAGCTGCCCTCTCCCTCCTGGACTCTGTTCCCCAGCTCAACTAACTCTGAGCACTTTTACTCTGGCTTTATATACAGTATCCCAACATGCAATGCAGCACCTTCTCTTTGCCAAATGCCAGGGCTGTAACAAATCCTGTGCACTCACTTGTCAGGTCCCCTCCCACGGTCCAATATGCCTCCCCATTGGACCAGTGGGGGACAGTCAGAACAAGCTGAGCTGCACCTGAGTACAATGAGCAGACCTAACCAATAGATCCTGCTCCCTGGTAGGCAGAGAGCACTCTAAGTTTTACCTGACCAAAAACTTAACTCTCTTCTAGCACCTACCTAGGAGGGTTCTACATATGTATGAGGCATGTATGAGGCACGGATAGGCATGTATGGGGCTCGGATGAGACATGTTTGTGGAATGGATGGGCGTGTATAAGGCATGTTTGAGGCATGAATGGGCATGTATGAGGCCGAGATGGGCATGGATGAGCATGTATGAGGAATGGATTGGCATGTATGAGGCATGTTTGAGGCACGGATGAGGCATGTTTGAGGCACGGATGAGGCATGTTTGAGGCACGGATGGGCATGTTTGAGGCACAGATGAGGCACGTTTGAGGCACGGATGGGGCATGGGTGAGGCATGTTTGAGGCACGGGTGAGGCATGTTTGAGGCACGGGTGAGGCATGTTTGAGGCACGAATGGGGCATGTTTGAGGCACGAATGAGGCATGTTTGAGGCACGGATGGGCATGTTTGAGGTATGAATTGGCACAGATCAGCGCACTTCAGAGACAGCCCACTCTCGCTGCTGCATTGGCTCCCTCCTCTCCTCACACACTGTACCGATCACATGTGAGGAGAGGGGAGGAGCTGAACATGCGCCGGTTTCTTGACAAGTGATCGCTCCGTCATTGGACACGCTGTAGCCATTCGGCTATGGCCTGGTCGGCAAGTGGTTAAGCTCATGCCTACTGCTTGCTATAACTGTCTTCCTAAAGCCGGCCATAGATGGAGTGAAATTCTTGCATCTAAACAGCCAGTGTTGGTGGGGTTATCCCTCCTGTGGAGCTGTTGCGTCCTCCCGGCAAGGGGGAACAGGGTGTCGTCCCGGGCCAGGAGAACACACAGTGATTACTGGTAGCGGCTATAGTTGCTGGCAATAATCATATGAAAAATCTGACAGGCTGGTTGTACTCAGGTTGATCAATTGATCAACTTGCGTGCAATCAGCCTGCCCATACATGGTTCAAATCTCGGCCGGTCAAGGCGGAACCAGCTATGGCTGGCTTATATAGTTCTCAGGGGCAGGGCACTCTGTAAATGTGTTTTATTTTTACCATACTGTTAACTGCAACATTTGAAAAAAAAATGATTTGTAATTTTACATTGTGATATGTCATGCAATTATATGTGTGATTTTTTTCTTACCACACTTCATTTTAAATATTATTGCAGTCATTTTGTGCAGATACTAAAAATATAGTGACTATAAAAATGCACATATTTACTATAAAAATATAAAAAAAATCATGTTACAATAAAAAAAATCATTTTTCTTGATGCTGCTTTATAAGCAAATTCATTTAAACTCCACTTTGAATTCTCTTCAAGAAGTATTCTAAAATGAAATCCATCTGAGAGAAATCTGATTCAACTTCCTATTTTACAATGTAGATTGGGCCTAGTTAATTATTAGAGCAGAGCGCCTAGCATTCCAGGGAGCAGATGTTGTGTACTGCATATAAAAGAAAGAGATTAAGTTCAAATGAATGCAAATTACATAGTGAAGACCACTATCATATGCTTTCAGTGGAGAGGAATTATACACTTTTTAGTGATGTTTTGTACTGTTGCTCCAGTGCCATACACAGTGTCTTTTAGAAGCTTTCTCAGTTTGGGAAAATGGTACAAATACATTTTATTTTTGCTTTTATTTCATTTAGACTTAGACTGCATGTTGCTTGGAGACTCACTATTACCAGCATAGTAAAGAGAGTAGTCAAGCCATTAAAACAACTTATTACGCATCTACAATTTTGTGGCTAACCTGCAACTCTTGCAGACATCTGGTGTCATATTTTAAAATGTCTAAATATGCAAATTATTAAATACGTTTGTTTTTGTACTTTGTTAAATATATATCCATTAATCATGAAAATCTGTCCTATTGTACAGACAAATGCCATTGTTTTGACTAGTTTAGGCTTTGTATTTTTCATTTTAGTTGATTTGTTTGCCTTTATTTAGCATAATGTATGGTACCATGCAGAAAATATAATATATAGTGCTTAAAGTGTATGTCAAGTCCATTTTTAGATAGAACGGATAAAAAATTAGAACCCCATCAGGAAGGTCTGTTAGAGTTTTACCTTCACTTTCTTTCCTGCTAACAACAGTTTTACCAGATCGGAAGTGATAAGAAAGTTGCAGTAGGGACACAGATAGTACGTTGCTAAATGTTATTAGCAGCACAGGAGATGAGAAAAAATCTCTCTAATGATAGCAGGAAACCCAACTGGGGATATAACCCTTCACCACTATATCCAAAACTAATACAGCGTACACATGGGTGGACAATCCGATAGTGTGTGGGCTTCATCGGACCTTCAGCGGACTTTTCCAGTCGAAAATCTGACGGACTTTAGATTTGGAACATGCTTCAAATCTTTAAGTCGTAACTCCGCCAGACCCAGTCTGTATGCTAGTCCTATGGACAAAAAAAACGACGCATGCTCAGAAGCAAATATGAAACGGAAGCGCTCGGTCTGGTAAAACTAGTGTTCATATTGTAGGTAGCACAATCCTCACGCTGCAAATTCTGTGATCGTTGAATGCAGCGCATTAATTGTCTTCTTTATAATGCTAGAAGAACGAAGTTGTTTTACTGTTCATATTCACACAGAGTTCTCACAAACTGATTTCTGGATTATTTCTCTTGATCTCATGAATTATATTGTATTTGTTAAAAGCCATATCTTCATACTAATGTTTACACAATTGTTTTTTGGAGTTATCTTTTATTATTTTTTATTTTATCAAGATCTTTTTTTAGGATTTATCTCCATATAGATTTTTTATTTGTTTGTATAGTTACTACAAAGAACCATTTCTTTTTATTTGTTTCTATTTTTTTTTGTTAAGTTACCACAAAGAACCATTTCTTTTGTACATTTTTAATTTTTGTTTTGGTATAAAGTTACCACAAAACCTTTTTTTTGGTATATTGTTTATTTTTTTTATTTTTTGTTGTTAAGTTACCAAAATAACATTGTTGTCCCTTGTTAATTTGACATTGTCTATAAAAAGTTGATGTTAATAGAAACACATAAAGTATTTTCCTAAAATAAAATATCCATTTATTTATGGTAAACAAAATAAAGATGAAGTCAACGCTGGAGAAACTTTTTGAATTTGTGAAGACTTTTGGCCCCAGGGCACACATCAGGTCGGTGGAAAAGAAAATTGGGATCTTGAGGAGTCCATATAATAGGGAGTACAATCTGGTCCAGGAATTCCAGAGATCAAGTGCAGCAGCAGGTGACATATATGTCCCCAAGCTGTGGTACTACACCAGCCTGCGTCTTCTGTCAGACCAGACTGAAGCCAGGTCATCACTTTCTTCTCTTCTTTCCAGCCTTCCCTCGACGCTGGCCTGCACCCTTTTCTGCAGCCTTCCTTGTAGGCTGGGGCTCTGGTGGTTGACTTGTGGCAGGAGGAGGAGGAGGAAGGGATTGCTTGTTTATTTGTGTGTTGACAATTAACTCTCCCTTCAGCCCCTTGTGAAGGACATCAGAAAAAAGTTTTTCACACAGGAGGCGTTGTCCCTTCTCCATTTCCAGCAACCTGCTGGCTATATAGGAGCCAAAGGACTCTTCAGCTTCGGGGGGGCTCTTGAGGAAATTAGTTGCTTCTCTCATGAGGCGCAGTGATGCCGCCTCTGTCACCGTCCCCTTTCTGGGCCTTTTTGTATGAAGGCGAAGGGGAGGAACCTGTGATTGTGTGAGGCTCCTACTGGGCCCAGCCACCTCCTGGCTGACACTAACCCCTGCCTCCTCCTGGATGACACTGGGCCCGGCCTCCTCCTTGATGACACTGGGCCCAGCCTCCTCCTGGATGACACTTTCCACACCTTCCTCCTGGCTGATCTCATCCTGTGTATAAAAAAGGGACATAGTTTGAGTTGTTGTTTCATCAATGACACACAATTTTCAGCTCATGACTTGCAAATTCAATGTTAATACATATAAAAGAGTATCAATCTGACACCAGCATTTTTTAAAGCTGGTGACTGTAACGATATCACGTACTGGACATGAAATGCTGTAGCTATCTGCCATGTTGCTTGGAACACAGCCATAGCAGCTTGGCTAACCATGTACATTACAGGAATTCAAAGCTTTTAAGTTCAACAGAAAAGGTTATCTCAACAGAGAAAACAGAACCAGGCTAGGTCAGTAAAAAACAGCTTGTTGAAAGGGCAAAGTGTTCAGGCCTGTCGTAAAACTGTCACCCTCTCCATTCAGAGACCCAACAGGCCCCGGTTGTAAAATGTCTGAATACACATCAAGCTTAAAACAGTGGAATAATTATGAAATTTCAGCATGTTTCATAACTTCCGACTTAGTAATAGCACAGCCATTATATGGACATATTTAGTTTCCTCAGATAATTTGTAACGTTTCAAGTCCAGACACCCCTATGTCAGGTCATATGGGAAACCACTGGTACCCCTTATTCCTCCTAAGCAGACTATACACTGGAGATATGACATGTTTAGATTTGTTTTGAAGGAAATCTCACGCTGAACAATAATATGGATATTTGCAGTCTATAAACAGTAGAGATGCAGAGATATGAATATCTATCACAAAGTGTACCTAGGACGTGGTCATAAGTGTAGACACCTCCCAGTAACCAACCCCTAAACAAGATGACCAGACGATTGGTTACTGGTCGCTGTCAACACCCCCTTTGATTTGACAGAAAAGAGGAGATGCCAAGACAATGGGCAGTTCTCCTTTTACCATCCAAGAAGAAACATCTGCCAAGTTGAGAACCGATTACCTAGCTCGAATTGAACTCTGATCAACCCTCGGACATTAATTGCAAGTATTCTTCCTTCCCAATTCTACCTTATTTCTTTGTGGCTGTATATTGTCTTTATCACACGCGATTGCCCGTTAACCGGGCCGGACCGTGGATCTGTGTGTGTAAACAGGTGAGAGGAGACCGATCTGTGTTCCCAGAACGGAGGAACACTGATCGGTCTCCTCCCCTTGTACGTCCCCTCCCCCTACAGTTAGAAGCATTCCCTAGGAAACATATTAACCCCTCCCCGCCCCCTAGTGGTTAACCCCTTCACTGCCTGTCACATTTACACAGTAATCAATGCAATTTTATAGCATTGATCGCTGTATAAATTTGAATGGTCCCAAAAATGTGTCAAAAGTGTCCGATGTGTCCGCCATAATGTCGCAGTCACGAAAAAAAATCGCGATCGCCGCTAAAAAAATAAATAAATAAAAAAAATTTTTTTTTAAATGCCATAAATCTATCCCGTATTTTGTAGACGCTATAACTTTTGCGCAAACCAATCAATATACGCTTATTGCGATTTTTTTTTACCAAAAATATGTAGAAGAATATGTATCGGCCGAAACTGAGGAAAAAATTTGTTTTTTTAAAAAAAAATTGGGATATTTATTATAGCAAAAAGTAAAAAATATTGTGTTTTTTTCAAAATTGTCGCTCTTCTTTTGTTTATAGCGCAAAAAATAAAAACCGCAGAGGCGATCAAATACCACCAAAAGAAAGCTCTACTTGTGGGGAAAAAAGGACGTCAATTTTTTTTGGGTACAACGTCGCACGACCGCGCAATTGTCGTTTAAAGTGCGACAGCGCTGAAAACTAAAAATTGGCCAGGGAAGGAAGGGGGTGAAAATGCCCTGTATTGAACCGGTTAAAAAAAACTGAATTTTTGCTTGCACATGATTGGATGATGGAAATCAGCAGAGCTTCTGCTAATTTACTAAGTCCTGGAGCAAATGCAGTTGCAGAGTGCAACTGCATTTTGCAAAGTGCAACATCTATTTGCTTTTAGTAAATCAACCCCACAGACCATTTAAATAAATTTTAAGGGGGGGTGGAAGGGGATTCTAAATCAAGTTAAGGACACACAGACCATTTTGATAAATTTTAGGGGTGGGGGAGGGGATTCTAAATCAAGTTAAGGACATACAGACCATTTTGATAAATTTTAGGGGGGGGAGGGGATTCTAAATCAAGTTAAGGACACACAGACCATTTTGATAAATTTTAGGGGGGGGATTCTAAATCAAGGTAAGGACACACTGACCATTTTGATAAATTTTAGGGGGGGGGGGATTCTAAATCAAGTTAAGGACACACAGACTATTTTGATAAATTTTAGGGGGGGGGGATTCTAAATCAAGTTAAGGACACACAGACAATTTGGTAAATTGTAGGGGGGGGGATTCTAAATCAAGTTAAGGACACACAGACCATTTTGATACATTTTAGGGGGGGGGATTCTAAATCAAGTTAAGGACACACAGACCATTTTGAAAAATTTTAGGGGGGGGGGGGGATTCTAAATCAAGTTAACCACTTGACACTTAAACCCCCTTCCTAACCAGACCAATTTTCAGCTTTCGGTGCTCTCACATTTTGAATGACAATTACTCAGTCATGCAACACTGTACCCATATGAAATTTTTGTCCTTTTTTTTCACACAAATAGAGCTTTCTTTTGGTGGTATTTAATCACCGCTGGGTTTTCTATTTTTTGCGCTATAAATCAAAAAAGATTGAAAATTCAAAAAAAAAAAAATTCTTTGTTTCTGTTAAAATTTATTGCAGAATATTGGCAAGTATTGGTGGAGTATTGGCGAGTATTGGTAGAGTATTGGCAAGTATTGTCAGAGTGTTGGCGAGTATTGGCAGAGTTTTGCAGTGTTGCAGAGTATTGGCAGAGTATTGCACAATGTTGCAGAGTATTGCACAGTGTTGCAGAGTATTGCACAGTGTTGCAGTTTTGCTGAGTATTGCAATGTGGCAGAGTATTGAAGTTTTGCATAGTATTGCAGTTTATTGGCAGTGAGCAGCGCTGTGGGCACTAAACATCCAGCCCACAGCGCTGCTGCCATCTCTCCCCCTCTCCCGTCGCACTGTACTGATCGGTACACAGAGGGGAGGGAGGAACCGGCGTCATGACATTTTAGGGGGGGATTCTAAATTAAGTTAAGGACACACAGACCATTTTGAAAAATTTTAGGGAGGGGGATTCTAAATCAAGCTAAGGACACGCAGACCATTTTGAGACATTTTAGGGTAAAGCACTACAATGGAGCTGACAAAATACATTAAGTGAGTAGACTAGGTGGATATGGGCCCAGCATTGCATGAACCTGGGGAGGTTAGTGAAGGCAAATATGCATGCAGGACAAAAAAGAGCACGAGGTGTTCTCGTCCGGCATCTTCCTCCGCAGCGTCTTCTTCCCTTCTTCTTCTCGGGCTGCTCCGCATCCACCATGATGGGAGGCTCCCACTGTGTGACGCTTCTCCTCTTCCGACAGTTCTTAAATAACGGAGGGCTGGGCCACCCGGTGACCCCGCCCCCCTCTGACGCACTGGGACCTGACGGGGACTTCCCTGTGTCATTCCCCGTGACGTCAGAGGGGGCGGACAGAGAAGTCACCGTGCGTCAGAGGGGGGCGGGTCACCGGGTGGCCCCGCCCTCCGTTATTTAAGAACCGTCAGAAGAGGAGAAGCGTCACACAGCGGGAGCCTCCCATCATGGTGGATGCGGTGTGGCCCAAGAAGAAGAAGGGAAGAAGACGCCGGCGCCACGGAGGAAGATGCCGGATGAGAACACCGGAGGAAGAACCAGAAGAACCAGAAGAAGAAGAAGATGGAGGAAGAAACCGAAAGAAGATAGAAGAAAGAAGATAGAAGAAAGAAGAAGCATTTAAATAAAGGAATTGTCAAAAACTGTCTCTTGTCATTTTTAACATTTTTTACAGTTTTTTTGTAAAATGGTAGGGGTAAAGTACCCCCTTACCATTTTACACAGGGAGAGGGCCGGGATCTGGGGGTCCCCTTGTTAAAGGGGGCTTCCAGATTCCGATAAGCCCCCTGCCCGCAGACCCCCACAACCACCGAGCAAGGGTTGTGGGGATGAGGCCCTTGTCCCCATCAACATGGGGACAAGGTGTTTTGGGGGGCTACCCCAAAGCACCCTCCCAATGTTGAGGGCATGTGGCCTGGTACGGTTCAGGAGGGGGGCCGCTCTCTCATCCCCCCCTCTTTTCCTGTGGCCTGCCATGTTGCGTGCTCGGATAAGGGTCTGGTATGGATTTTTGGGGGGGACCCCACGCCATTTTTTAAAAAATTTTGGTGCGGGGATCCCCTTAAAATCCATACCAGACCTGAAGACCTGGTATGGATTTTGGGGGGGGCCATGCTGTTTTTTTTTTACATTTTGGCATGGAGGTCCCCTTAAAAGCACCCTCCTTATGTTGAGGGCAAGTGGCTTCATATGGTTCGGGGGGGGCGCTCACTCCCCCCCTTTCCTGGCCTGCCAGGCTGCTTGCTCAGATAAGGGTCTGGTATGGATTTTGGGGGGGAACCCACGCCAATTTAAAAAAAAAACTTGGCATGGAGTTCCGCTTAAAATCTATGCCAGACCCAAAGGCCTGGTATGGATTTTGGGGGGGAACCATGCTGGGTTTTTTTTACATTTTGGCGTGGAGGTCCCCTTAATATTCATACCAGACCCAAAGGACAGCTGTGAGCAAGTTTAAATGACATTTTTTTCCTTTAAAAATGTCATTTTGCTGCGGCACTGTTATACACATCACACAGATGCACCACTTTACAGGGGACCCCCCAGGCACCATATTTAAAGGAATATTTCATTTTTATTGTTTCACTTTAAGCATTTTTTTTAAATGATTTTTTTTACATTGATACATGTCCTCTAGGGCAGTACCCGGGTCCCCATACACTTTTTATGGCATATAAGCCTTTAAAATTAGCACTTTTGGTTTTTCATGTTCATGCCCCATAGACTTTAATAAGGTTCGCAGGTTCACACAAATTTTTTGCTTGTTCGCATGTCCTGGTGCAAACCAAAACGGGGGGGGGGGGGCGGGGTGTTCGGTCCATCCCTAATTGACATAGACCTTAAAGTGTATTTCAAAAAATCTTTTTGTTGGGGGGGGGGGGGGAGGGGGATAGAGTTGGGAAATGTTAGATCCTTTCTCCGGATTATTTTTCCGCCTGTCTGTATCTCTACTAGGGAGATTCACCCTCTCTATATATCCTGATACCATTTGTCACCAGAACTGTTAGTGAGGACTCTGATTGTGGTGACAACTATCCAAGAAAGGATTTCCCACCCTTTGGAGATATTTCCTCTCATTTAATACTGTGCTTATGGGACAGAAAATGAAAATCTCCCCAATGGGAAACAAATGGCATAAAAAACTGACAGGAATTTTAATTCTTCCCTATGCTAGTCAAAAATTCCCTTACTGCCCTCTGCATTCCAATGCATTATTCCAGTACATTGTTCAGCATGGATAGAGCACTGTTAATCACATTACATACATAGGCCTTTCTGGCAGTTTTTATCTGCCTTGCCAGATGATTCATCACAATCATCGCCTTGCCAGATGATTTCATTACAAGGCCATATTTCAGTTTTCAGTGCTGTGATAGTTTTACTGGCAATGGTCATCATTATTATTATTATTTTTTTTTTTTTTTTTTTGACAGATTGAGGTTGATTTACTAAAACCTGGAGAGTGCAAAATCTGGTGAAGCTGTGCATGGTAGCCAATCAGCTTCAAACTTCAGCTTGCTCAATTCAGCCTTGACAACAAAACTTGGAAGCTGATTGGTTTCTATGCAGAGCTGAACTCCCCAGTTTTAGTAAATCAACCTCACTGTGTTTTCTTTTGGTGGCAAATAACCACTGCATTTTTCTTTGTTTTGTTTTTATTTATTTTTTTACTATATAAAGAAGAAAAGACCCAAAATGATAAAAAAAATAAAATAAAAATGTTTTCTTTAATTTCTGCTATAAAAATGCCAGGACTTTGGGACTTTTAGCTTTGGGACAGGATCCCTTATACTGTAAATTAGAAACAGAATTATTATTATTTTTTTTAAGGGCCGCAGTGTGTGATTAAGTATTAACAAAAGGGGGTGATTTACTAAAAAATACATTTTCAACTTAGCTTTTGTTAACTTTAAATACTCAGTCATTGAAAAAAAGGTTCTTTTTAATTAATTGGCAAATAAGAACGAACACAGACAATGTTAAGATAAAACCAGGCTTTCTACTGTTTTCTACAGTGATCGCTCCGATTGGTTCACAAGGTACAGACCCACTCTGATTGGCTCTTTTCATTTTGCCTGTGATCTGCACTGTCTAATGACAGTATGCTCACACATTGTGTGCACCTGGAGCACACACACATGCACACACACGCACGCACAAGCTCGCTATTGTTAACAATGGCATTATGCTGCCTATTCTCCTCATCTCCACAGTATAGACCAGGGTTCTCCAAACTTTCCAAAGGGCCAGTTTACTGTCCTTCAGACTTTAGGGGGGCTGGACTGTGGCCATTGGGAGTAGAAAATGTCCTGACGTCAGTGGGGAAAAATGAATGCCCCATTGTTTGTTTCAGTGGGAGTAATTGTGCCCCATCATTGGGGTCATTGGGAGGAATTATGCCCCATCATTTTGGTCATTGGGTCCCATTGTTAGTGTCATTGGGGAGGAATAGTGCCCCATCATTGGGTAATTGAGAGGAATTGTGTCCATTTATTAGTGTCAGTTGCGGTAATTATGTCCCATTGTTGGTATCAGTGGATAAAACAATGCCCCAAGGCCCAGATAAAAGCAAGCAAGGTGCTGCATCTGGCCCCCATGCCACAGTTTGGAGACCACTGGTATAGACACTAATTAGAATCAAAGAAACCTAAAACAGTGACAGCCGTTTGCTTTTTGTTAACCTTTTTGTGTCTGATATAAACAAAGGAACACCAAATAGCACTTTGCTAAGTATAAGTACCAAAATATCTCACTACATGTGTTCAAAAAGTCACAGCAGATCCCAAAAAGGTCCGAACTACCTTGACATGTCATGGCATTCCCTATTTTTTGAAGAGGCCTTCCATAAGTTAATTTGAATGTACCACTTGCATTTACAATGTCTCAGGATTTCTTTCTATGGCTTTTCCATGGAGTCATTTGAATCTAGCATGCCAGTGTCATAATTGCTAACATTGTTTGTTGAACATTTCAAAATTCTCTTGAATTCTCTTGAGTTTTCTTGAATAAAGAATTATTTGACAAAAAGTCACAGTACTTACAGGTATATAAATATGATTCCACTTGCAGAACTAAACAGGGGCTTTGCAGCTTCTGATATTCCTTGAGATAGTGAATAGTTGAAAAAACAAAGGGAGAAAAAAGAAAGCGCAGGCCATGGTGCAGGTTAATCCTTTTATTATAAATCATGAAGAAAAAAATAAAATCATTGCACTCACTAAGCTATGGGGTCAAGCAGGTGCTTCAGCAGTGTTACACAAGCAAAGGTGATACACGGACTTCATATGGCTGGTAAGCACTCCTCCTAGATCAATGAACTAGACAGTGGATGAATGGAGACTCTCTGTATATCTGCACCTGTGTGATACATATAGAATTCTGGAAGCTAGATTGATACCTCCCACAGAAGGGCCATCAAAATCTTGCTCCAAAGATTTATCGTAGAGCAGAGTACAGACAAGCTGCACACTCACTGGGAAAAGCCACACATACAAATATGGGGAGGCTGAGCCAGCACACACTGTGAAGATAGATACAGACCGGCCGCCAAGGAAAATGCTACGTTACTCTAGGTTACCATGACAACACGTTTTGGGTGTGCCCCCCTTTGTCTAATCTACGACACTGCTGAAAGGACCTCGTGTATATAACAGTTTGCCCCATATACATGTTGACCCTTT
Organism: Aquarana catesbeiana; assembly: GCF_042186555.1. NCBI lineage: Eukaryota > Metazoa > Chordata > Amphibia > Anura > Ranidae > Aquarana > Aquarana catesbeiana. The sequence goes on along the minus strand of NC_133324.1, from coordinate 359,506,668 downwards.
ACAGACTTGCAAGGTGCATATTTCTTGAGTACTCTATATTGACTGGTATAATTCTGACAAATGTAACTAAAGGCTATTTATAAGTATACATATACTGCATAGAAACATTTTATGTGCAATTTGATTTATTAATTAATTGTAAACAGATTAAAACTTGTATAATTGCAATGTGCAATCCTTACATCATGTACTATACTATTTGCATGCATGGTTAATTCTACATGGATGTAAATACATATGTACATACAGTATATGGAGATATCGTAAAAAATATCATAAAAATTATCATGAAAATTATCATTTAAAAAAAATCATAAAAAATGGATATACAAAAAAATATAGATTATAATATAAAAAATAGTTTGAATAGATAATATGGTATAATATTAATATCTATTTAAAAAACAGAAATATACATTCTAAAATTAATTATAAAAATTATAAAAAATCTCCTAAAATCGAAATGAAGCCAGACTGTGACCTCAAAGCTTTTTCAATATATACTGCCTTACAGCATAAAGACAATGCATATGGTAATAATAGAATTACATATCCACTAAGGGAATATAATATTCTCTTAAATGATGGTGCTAATCTCAAGTTCTTTATTGACTCCCCCAGAAGACATGCTGTTCAACGTAAAGATCCAGAAGTCTGGAAAATCTTTCCGCTACCGGCATATACATGGGTATTGCTTCAATACCAAATAATATTGAACCCTGTGTGTCTTTTTTGTGATGTGTAACAAAATGACGTAGCACGCTATGTTTGTCACTACTTAAATAAATCTACGATGCTCATTAAATCTGGTGCAAACTGTACGGATGGTGGGGCCCATGTAATAGAAGCCACAGGAGCACTTCAGGCCATATACTACAAACTGTGTGCTACAGTTGATAAATTGTTTGATTTTGAATGCTTGGCCATCTTTATCTGTAAAGCTTTTTTCCCATGTTGAATAAACTTGCAGGCCTTACAGTTTGTCTTGTTGCACTGATAGGGACTTTGGATGTTAAAAAAGGTAAGAATGTCTTTAGTGCCTGAATAATGACTTTTTAATTTACTAGGTGCAATCAGAATTGTTATTTTAATGGGGTACCAAAGCAGAGTGATGACAAATCTCCCTTTAACAACTTTGGGGCCACATTTATCACCAAGATTAACAGCCAACATTGGTCAATCAAGAATATCATGACTAAACCTTGACCCATATTACTAAAGGAATCGGCTTTGCAAAAAGTTCTACTGGGAAAACCGTTAGAGGTGTTTAGGAGAGCTGAAAATATCAAAACTATGATTGCACCTAGTAAACTGAAAAGCCATAAAAAAAAAAGCCATAATTCAGGCACTCAGACATTGTTACCATTTTTAACATCCAAAGCTCCTATCAGTACAACAAGAATTGTAAGGCCTGTAAGAGCATAAAAGCTTATGCCCTGTACACACGGTCGGATTTTCTGACGGAAAATTCCATTATTAAGGGCTCATAACCAAACAAAGAGGAACAGAGGAAATAGGGAGTCCGCGCTAATGGGTGTAATTAGAAGCCTAGGTGGGAAGTATATTCCTAAATTGATAGACTGCTGCCCTCACATACGCTGACTCCACAGGGGGTGGAATGAGCGGAAAAAGTGAAAAAAGAAAAGTGTGTGAGTGTGGCGCTGTCCCAAAGTTGCAGAAGAAATGTCTGCATATATACAGTTTTATCAAACGTGTCACATGTGTATTCCTTTAAGTGAAATATGTATGGCAGTTATTACCACTCCTGTGGGTTAAAGTGACTGGTGATTTAAACATGAGAAGCATAATGAGTGCAATAAATCGCATCCAAGGTGTCTAGTGCTATATTCCCTCAAAAGGAAAAAACAGTATTAACCACTGCTAAGAGCATGAAGCGGTCTGTGTCTAAACACTAGAAAACACAAAGTTGCAATAAATACATCACACGTGACATGCAAAAAATTCTAAAGTGTCTAGTGCTAAATAAATAAATATTAAAATGTTGTTCTACAAACGTTGCAAATAACAAAGTGACAAGTGCCCTATGAAGAGGTCACTCTGAAAAGTGCTAAACACACGTGCCATGCAAATGGTTCTATGATAGTAAACAGTTCATATGGGTAAGTCCCCGGTGCACTATAAGTGAAAAAAGGCGTCCTTTGTGGGATTCCTCAAAGCATACAACAGGTGTTAATCCAGTGCTGGTGTCTCGCGTTGTGATTGTGCAGAGACTCACCAGCTGTATATCCCCTGCAGGGGTAACGAGTAGTCACAGTATGTGCCACTGTGCAGCAGTGCTTGGCAAGACCAGGACCAGGATGATATCATAAGGACATAAGAAGAAAGGATTCCATAGTGTGAAACCGTTTAAAACCACTATTTATTAGGTCAGATAAAAAGGGTACTCACATTGTAATGGAAAAAATGAGCGGTGTACAATGCTTACAAAGATGTTCCTAAGCGTCAGCTTTGCAGGGAGATGTCAGCAAGGCATTCAGTCAAAGGCCACGCCCTACGAACGTTTCGTCACTCGGACTTCTACGGGAGCGTGGTCCCTGCATCGTCTCCCCTATCTTTATATGCTGTGCGGTCCTTAGTGCACCTGTGTTCCAGCGGCCATATTTGGTATGTGTTTGTGTTCCAGCGGCCATGTTTTTGTGTGTCGGCGGCCATTTTCCCTGGGACAATGCAGACCGAAGCCCGCAGCCCCATACCAGCGGCCATGTTTTTGTGTGTCGGCGGCCATTTTCCCTGGGACAATGCAGACCGAAGCCCGCAGCCCCAATGAAGTGATTAAATCCCCGTGGAACAGCCTGATACAGCGCTGGTTTCCTGGTGACACCTTACTAATATATGGGTCCATTGCATGTGTGTCACAGTAGTAACTATTACGTTATTTATGCACAATTCTCCCGCACAGAATATAGGTGTGTAGTAAATGGTTTGCCCTTACTTAGGAAACCTAGACAATAGTAATATAGACAACAGTAATATACTAAACCATATTAAAAATATTAAAATTGTGGTTCTACAGAATTAATGACATGACATATATCCTAGCAATACGATATACAAACAGGCAAATAGTTATATTTAAAATGCTAAAAAATGCTAAAAATAAAATTAAAAAAAAAAAAAAAATTTTTTTATTAAGAAGATATATATAAAAATAGATAAAAATATGTTTAAAATTATGTGAAAAAGCGAGACAAGAAAATCATGTACCAGTTATAATCAGACAGGTAGTAGGTGTATGTTAGAATACTAAAAGTATTTTGAATAACTTGTTAGCCAATAAGGGGAGCATTATCATCAAAGAGAGGAGCATTATCATTAAAAAAGAGATAAGGAGCGTTTATCATCAGAAAAGGGGGGTTTCTTATAAAAGGCGTTCAGTAATTGGTAAGAAAACAATTGAGATCCACATCTATGTTCATTCCAGACGGTTGAAGTGTGTCTAGCTGGAAGATCCATCTGGTCTCATTTTGTGACACCTTTGTTTTCTTGTTGTCACCCCTCCAGTGTCCTTTAATTTTGTCAATTCCGTAAAAAAGCATACCACTGGGGTCCCTATTGTGATGATCTCTAAAATGTCTGGATACGCTATGTTTTTTAAAACCGTTCTTTATGTTTGTGACGTGTTCTCTAATTCTAATGTGCAGTTTTCTGGTAGTGCGTCCCACATACTGTTTACGGCACGGGCATTCTAGCACATAAGTAACGTGTGTATTGTTACACGTTATTAGGTCCCTGATTGTGTACTCTTTGCCGTTGCTTGTGGACTTGAACTTCATAATTTTTTTGTTTGTTTTTTTGGTTTCTCTACACGGTAGACATTTTCCACATTTATAAAAGCATTTTAAATTGTTGCCTATTTTAATTTGTTTCGGGGGGTCAAGTGCATTGTGCACTAGTTTATTTCTAAGGGTTGCAGCCTTCCTATAAATGAAGATGGGTTTTTTTGGTAACACTGTTTTTAAAACTTGGTCTGACTGTAAAATGGGCCAGTGTTTTTTGACAATTGATTCTATTGATCTGTATTGTGTGTTATATCCAGTCAGAAAAGCAAGACCCAAGGACTTGTTTTTATCCCGCTTGTGGGTGTTCTGTGTTGCTTCCATTAACTTATGTCTATCCATATTCTTTATTTGTTCTTTTAATGTCAGCAAATCCCTCTTTTTGTATCCTTTATCCACAAATCGCTTGATCAAATTATTTGTTTGTTCCTCAAAGTCAGTTATGTTACTACAATTTCTGCGTATCCGCATGAACTGTCCCTTAGGGATGTTTCCAATCCACTTTGGGTGATGGCAACTACTAGTGGGGATGTAGCCATTTCTGTCTGTATCTTTAAAGTGCGTCTTTGTGCTAAGGTGTCCATCTTCTTTAAATATCTGGAGGTCGAGGTAGTTAATGTTACGCCTGCTCCAGTTCCCAGAAAAGGATAAACCATAAATGTTATGGTTTAATTCGTCAAAAAACATTTGTAACTCTTCCTCAGTACCACCCCAGATAATTACAATGTCATCTATATATCGTCGATAAAATTTCAGATGACTTCTGTTGGTACTGTAAATTTGTTCTTCTTCCCACTTATTGAGTAATAGATTAGCAATGCTCGGGGCGTATTTAGCCCCCATGGCTACCCCTTACACTTGAGTGTAGTAGTCTCCCTTGTGCCAAAAATAGTTGTGGCTCATTGCTAATTTAAGTCCTTCTAGGAGGAATTTGATTTGTTCTTCTTTGAGGTCTGTCTGTTGGTATAGGGCCCGTTCTGCTCCATTAATGCCATCTGTTTGTACAATATTGGTGTATAATGAGTTGATATCGATTGTTACGAGTATATCTTCTTCTTTGACGTTTAGATTTTTAAGCTCAGTAATCAACTGTTTGCTGTCTCTTAGGTATGATTTGCCCCTAGTGACCAATGGCTGTAAATATCCGTCCAGATAGGCCCCTAGTCTTGAAAACAGGCCATTGATGCCACTTATTATAGGTCTTCCTGGCGGGTTGGTTTGGCTCTTGTGGATTTTTGGGACATAGTAGATCACGGGAGTTTTTGCTGTCTCTGGGATCAGGTATCTGGCTTCTTTTTTGTTTAGAATGCCTTTTTTCTCCCCTTTATGTATATAGGCTTTTAATTTCTTGTGATATTCCACCTTTGGGTTACCCTTCAGTTTTTTATATGTGTTTGGGATGTTGAGTAGTTTTCCCATCTCTAGCTCGTAATCCTGTTTATTTAATATAACTAGGCCTCCCCCTTTGTCTGCTGGCCGTATAACGATATTCTTTTTCTTTTCTATTCCTTTGATAGTTTTCCAAACTCTCGATTTAGTTTTTCTTGGGTTCATCTTCCTGATGTCTTGTTCCACCATTTTTTTGAAGGTTATCAGGCTCTCATTTTGCTGGGTATTGGGATTAAATGTGGAATTGTTTTTCAGTTTCGAATGTTTGTATATTGAATTTTCATTTTCTTTTTGTGGTTCTTGTTCTCCTTTTATTGCAAAAAATTTTCTAATGTTCAACTTCCTAACGAATTTTTGCAAATCTATGAATACTTCGAAGGGATCCAGACTTTTCTCTGGTGCATATTTTAATCCCAAATCGAGTACTCTCATTTCGTTTTCGTTGAAAGTAGCTTCACTAAGATTAAAAATGCCTCCGCCTAGTACTCTCTTCTTCTTTTTCTTTGCCCCTCCTCTCTTTCCTCTTGTCCGTTTTCTCTTCCTCCTCTCGGTATTCTGTACCCCTGATTCGTTCTCTCTTCCCATTGCGTGCCCTCTTGAGTTCTGTTTCTTATTCTTGTATCTACATTTCTTGTCACCCTTGGGTTCCACCACGATCTTGGATGCTTGTTGGAATTCCTGTCTGGGATCCTGAAAGGTCTCCATCCTTGGGGATCTCTTTCTCTTCTGTATGGTGACATTCTTTGTCTGTAGGCCGGTGGTCTTCCGCGATATTCCCTGGGAAAAAAACCCCTTCTCTGTTGGGGTTCTACATAAGGGGTATATTCTTGTTCATACCTCAAAGGTGAGTATCTGTTTCTGTACCTCAGTGTTCTTGGTGTGAAAGGTATGTTTTCTTGTTGTTGTCTTCTGTTGTCATACGTTTCATATTGTCTATTTCTCCTATATTCAGGACTATTCCCTCGCCTAACGTTTTCCGATGTTGGCGCCTGTCCTAATGATTCCCTTTGTGTCCTGTTAGTTATGGTGTTTGTCTCTTGCCATGTTGGTGCATCTTCTTCTGTTGAGCTATCATCAGCTTCCTCCAACATTGAAGTGTTGTGGTCTTCTTCCACATATGTCTCATCCGTTTGCCACTTATAGACATGTTGATTCTTATAGTCTAGTACGTCTCTTCTAAATTTCTTTTGTTTCTTTAGTTGTATCTCGTTGTCGTACTTTTTGACTATTTCTTGTAAGGTGTTGTCCTTGTCTTTGTATTCCCTTGAATCAAGGAATGGTATCAGCTGATCTCTAATTTGTAGGATTTCTGATTCAATGTTTTTCAGCTTATATTGTCTTCGTACGATTATTTTGCGTAATAAAGCGTTTTCGCTGTCATTGAAGAATCTATACCACTCTTCCATTAGGCTTTTATCGTTGATTGCGTCATTGGCGAGACATCCCATCTAAGCCTCCTGGGGGTGATTTTTTCAGTGATGTACATTTCAAGTGTGGCTATGTCCCACCAAACTCTAATTTGCTTCTCTATGGTGTGTCTTAATTGTTTAAAAAGACTATCCATGTCTTTTTTGTTTACTACTTGTTCTTGGTTGAATACTTCCATAAGATTTATATTTCTGTTATTAAGATATTTAAAGATATCCATTGCAGCAGACTACTACTTGGTATGAAATACCGAGTATAAGGTGTAACAGGAAATAGAGAGTCCGCGCTAATGGGTGTAATTAGAAGCCTAGGTGGGAAGTATATTCCTAAATTGATAGACTGCTGCCCTCACATACGCTGACTCCACAGGGGGTGGAATGAGCGGAAAAAGTGAAAAAAGAAAAGTGTGTGAGTGTGGCGCTGTCCCAAAGTTGCAGAAGAAATGTCTGCATATATACAGTTTTATCAAACGTGTCACATGTGTATTCCTTTAAGTGAAATATGTATGGCAGTTATTACCACTCCTGTGGGTTAAAGTGACTGGTGATTTAAACATGAGAAGCATAATGAGTGCAATAAATCGCATCCAAGGTGTCTAGTGCTATATTCCCTCAAAAGGAAAAAACAGTATTAACCACTGCTAAGAGCATGAAGCGGTCTGTGTCTAAACACTAGAAAACACAAAGTTGCAATAAATACATCACACGTGACATGCAAAAAATTCTAAAGTGTCTAGTGCTAAATAAATAAATATTAAAATGTTGTTCTACAAACGTTGCAAATAACAAAGTGACAAGTGCCCTATGAAGAGGTCACTCTGAAAAGTGCTAAACACACGTGCCATGCAAATGGTTCTATGATAGTAAACAGTTCATATGGGTAAGTCCCCGGTGCACTATAAGTGAAAAAAGGCGTCCTTTGTGGGATTCCTCAAAGCATACAACAGGTGTTAATCCAGTGCTGGTGTCTCGCGTTGTGATTGTGCAGAGACTCACCAGCTGTATATCCCCTGCAGGGGTAACGAGTAGTCACAGTATGTGCCACTGTGCAGCAGTGCTTGGCAAGACCAGGACCAGGATGATATCATAAGGACATAAGAAGAAAGGATTCCATAGTGTGAAACCGTTTAAAACCACTATTTATTAGGTCAGATAAAAAGGGTACTCACATTGTAATGGAAAAAATGAGCGGTGTACAATGCTTACAAAGATGTTCCTAAGCGTCAGCTTTGCAGGGAGATGTCAGCAAGGCATTCAGTCAAAGGCCACGCCCTACGTACGTTTCGTCACTCGGACTTCTACGGGAGCGTGGTCCCTGCATCGTCTCCCCTATCTTTATATGCTGTGCGGTCCTTAGTGCACCTGTGTTCCAGCGGCCATATTTGGTATGTGTTTGTGTTCCAGCGGCCACAAAGAGGAAGGCAACGCTGGAGAAACAGCAGAAATTGGCGAAGCCTTTGGCCCCCAGGGCACACATCAATTATTTCCAGGCAAACATGGTGGCCTGAGGAGTCCATATATAAGGGAGTGCAGTCTGGTCCAGAAGTCCAAGAGATCCTGAACAGCAGCAGATGACATACATGTCCCCAGGCTGTGGTCATACAAGAGCCTGCATCTTTTGTCAGACCAGACTGAACCCAGGTCATCACTCTCTGGTCTTCCTTCCACGCTTCCTTCCACGCTGTGTCTGTGGTGGTGGAGTTGTGGCAGGAGGAGGAGGATGGTCCAACTCACACAGGTGGGTTTTGTGTGTGATTTCAACCCTCACCCCCTTAGTTAGTGTTTTGTAAAGAAGGTCCTCACACATGAGGCGTTGGCCCTCCTGCATGCCCTGCAGTTTTGTGGCAGCCATGGAGGCAAAGGCCTCTTCAGGAGTGGGGAAGGCTCTGAGGGACGCAGAAGCCTCCTGTATCAGCCTGAGTGCTGAATCCTGCATGTTACTCCTCTTCCTGGGTCTTTTGGTTGGAAGGCGGAGGGGAGGAACCTGCGATTCTGTCAGGCTCCTACTGGGCCCGGCCTTCTCCTGGCTGCCACTTAGCCCCGCCTCCTCCTGGCAGCCACTAACCCCCGCCTCCTCCTGGCTGCCACATTCCACAGCCTCCTCCTGTGTGCCACATTCCAGAGCCTCCTCCTGGCTGAGGTTTCCCTGTGTATGAAAAAGGGACATCGTTTTAGTTTTTTCTTCATCAATCACACACAATTTTCACCTCATGATTGTTGCAAATTGAATGTTAACAAATATAACAGACTATCATTCTGAGCCCAGCATTTTTCATTATTGTCCCCATTTTTGGTGCCCACTACTGTCTATTGATATGTAAAACACTTTATGAAATCAGCAATTAGTGATCAATAATAACATCTAGTAAACATCATTTATTTATTGACAAGGAATCTGTAGAAGAATGCTATACCTGACTCCAGCTGGGCTCCTCCACTTCTTCCTGGCTGGAAGTCCCAGGTTGGACATCAGAAGCCTCAGCTGGGGTGGAAGATAGGGTGGAAGGAAGAGTGGAAGAAAGAGTAGAGAGGGATTCCCTGACTCCAGTCTGGTCTGACAGAAATCGCAGTCTCTCATAGTACCACAGCCTGGGGACATAAATGTCATCTGCTGCAGCTCCTGATCTCTGGGAATCCGTGACCTTCTTGCGCTCCCTAAGATAAGTGCTCCTCAGGCCACCAATTTTGGCATTTAAATGGGGGATGGTTGCCGTGGGGACCACCGGCTTCACCAACTCCAGCAGTTTCTCCAACGCTGCCTGCCTCTTTTGTTTATTATTATATTGTGGGTGTTTCACCTGCCACAGACAGGGCAGCTCCCTGTATTTGTCTATGAACAGGGGGAGGAAGTTGTGGTCATTGAAGCCATCCATTTTATCTGCAAGACACAAGACAAACCCTAATGTCAGGCTAAAGTCTCCTAATCTTGTTACAATATAGGCCTCAATCTAGAAGCAGTATAGGCCCAAGTTTAGATCTTACCTTCGTTATCACGATCGGCGCCTCCGATACTCCTTCCTCCGCTCACAGATCGTACGTATTACGCACGCGTGTTACGCTTTATATACACTGCGCACGCGTGCAACTCCACCCGCTCCTAACGTTCTTTCTAGTCTATTCCCCGCCCCTTCTCGTTCGGCGCAGTGGGGGAAGAGCACATGGCGGAGACACAACAGGTGCGTGCTAATTACAGCAACGAGGAGGAGGAGGAAAGCCCGGAGCCAGAAATGTCCTGATCCCGGAAGAGACGATTTAAGGCCTCAAATATGTCCTTTGGGGAGATGTTGGAAATGGTCGACATAATGAAGAGGGACGACTATGACGGGAAGCATGGACCTTACCCAAACCCCAATGTCCGAAAGGCCAAGATCATGGCGAAAGTGGTCAAAAGTCTGCAGAAGAATTTCGGGGTACGACGATCCAAGGATCAACTCAGGAAGCGGTGGTCAAACCTCAAATTAAGGGAGCACAAGCAGTACAGAAGGATCAGGAGAGTGCTGCAAAAAAGTAAGTAGTTGTGCTGTGTTCCTATTCTTTATTTTTCTTACGTTCGTGCTGCTCCATGTGTTTTTCTTTACTGTTGTACAGTTTAAAATGGCAACTTTCATGTTCATGGGCACATTGTTCGTTCGTATGAAACATTGTTCGTTTGGCATTGAAAACACCATTGTTTTGGACATATGCATTTGAATATATTTTTGCTAGCCTACTTCTCTTAAAATAATTTGGTGTCTAGATGGGTTGGTAACTAAGAATGTAATGCAAACTAGATTCTGTGTAAGGAGAGTACACTCAGCAGCTGTTTACACATCTGGACACTGGAGCACTATTGTGGGACACAAGAACACCCTTTTTATTAGGGGTCCATACAGGTCCTCCAGTGTATACTATAGGGGTGTCTCCATCTGAGAAGCTTGTACAAAACAGGTAAGTATTCAAGCTTGACAAAGTCAAAAAATATTTCTTCATCTTGTAACCTATTTCTGCCATAAAATATCTGTGTGATAAGTATACCTATTTTTTTTTACATAGGGGAGAAAAGACTCGGAGGACACCCCTCATCAGAGGAGACAACGGACCCCCCACCTCTGGAAGAAGGAGAAATCCCCCAAAGCCAACAGGAGGAGGAGGAAGGAGACGTGGTGGAAATTGTCACCACAACAGGTGAGTGTCTGCGACCACAGGCTCAGGTAAGAGATGGATGCCGGCATATTTATAATACATGGTGTGTTTTTGTTTCTATATTTTTAGGTGATTGTGATGATGTGGATCCAGATCATTTCACCAGTGAAAGTGCACAGATCCTGATCGGGGAGGTCATGGGGTGTAATGGGGACTTGGAAAACATCCAGAAAAACATCAATGATGTTAAAAACAAAATGAAGAACATCATTGATGTTTTAGGGAGAGTTTAAAAGACCTCCAAATCCCTGACTTTTTTGTGGTATTTGTAATGGAAACATTTTTAACATTTTTTGTCATTTTATAGAAAAGCCAAATTTTGAAGATGCACACAGTGGAGTTGATTTACTAAAGGCAAAGAGACCATGCACTTTGCAGAGGGCAGTTGCCCTCTGAAAGTGCAATTGCTCCAGAGCTTAGTAAATGAGGTAAGGCTTGACTTTGCAAAGAGTAACCAATCCTGTGTAAGGAAAATAAAAAAACAGCATTTTTGCTTGCACATGAATGGATGATGGAAGTCTGCCGAACTTCTGCTCATTTACTAAGCCCTGGAGCAACTGCTCATGCGGAGGGCAACTGTACTTTGCAAAGTGCACAGTCTTTTTCCCTTTAGTAAATCAACCCCAGTGTGTCAACATGTGCTATCTGTCATCATGGGAGATCAATGTAGGCGTTTTGGGGGTGCAACCCCTTCCTCAATAATAAAGTAGCTGAGAGGAAGGGGTTGCACCCCCAAAACACGTCCCTTGATCCCCTGTGATGGCAGCTAGCACATGTTGATATTCGGCAATTTGTGTGCATCTTCAAAATTTGGCTTTTCCAGGGGTGACTTCACCCCATCGGAACGCAATATCAAACACAGTTTGTAAATACTCATGTCTGATATTGCCTTCAATTTCTTTAAAAGTTGAACTTTGTAAGTTCAAGATTTGTGTCATTCTTGTTGGTTTTAAACATGTCGGGGTGATGACTCCACCATCGGACATCCAGCCATTCTTCCCCACGTCCACATACAGGAACTCGTAAGTAGCCGACACCACTGCCAACATCACAATACTATTGAACCCCTTGTAGTTGACAACAGACCCCCCACCTCTGGAAGAAGGGGAAATCCCACAAAGCCAACAGGAGGAGGAGGAGGAAGGAGACGTAGTGGAAATAGTCACCACATCAGGTGAGTGTCTGCGACCACAGGCTCAGGTAAGAGATGGATTCCGGCATATTTATAATACATGGTGTGTTTTTGTTTCTATCTTTTTCGGTGATCGTGATGTTGTGGATCCAGATCATTTCACCTCTGAAAGTGCACAGATCCTGATCGGGGAGATCATGGGGTGTAATAGGGACTTGGAAAACATCCAGAAAAACATCAATGATGTTCAAAAAAATGAAGAACATCATTGATGTTTTAGGGAGAGTGTAAAACCCCTCCAAACCCCTTCCCCTTTTTGTGCTTTTTGTGATCTAAAAATTTCAAAAATTTTTTGACATATTCGCGAAAAGCCAAATTTTGAAGATGCACACAGTGTGTCAACATGTGCTATCTGCCATCACGGGAGATCAATGGACACGTTTTGGGGGTGCAACCCCTTCCTCAATAATAAAGTAGCTGGGAGGAAGGGGTTGCACCCCCAGAACACGTCCCTTGATCCCCCGTGATGGCAGCTAGCACATGTTGACATTCGACAATTTGTGTGCATCTTCAAAATTTGGCTTTTCCAGGGGTAACTTCACCCCCTCTGAACGCAATATCAAACACAGTTTGTAAATACTCATGTCTGATATTGCCTTCAATTTCCTTAAAAGTTGAACTTTGTAAGTTCAAGATTTGTGTCTTTCTTGTTGGTTTTAAACATGCCTGTTTTATCTTAAATGAACATTTCTACTTTTTCTAATGTGACCCAAAAAATTGTTATACAACAAACATGTTGGTTTGTTTTAAAAAACCTTTTACAAATGCACATGTGATTGTGCTTGTGTTAAAAAGATTGATAATCAAGAATGTGTGGATTATTGTTTCAACGCTCCAAAACTTTTGTTGTGCTCTAATTGGTGTTTACTGTGACAATGGGGGTTAGTTCCTAAGGGAATATCCAATTTGCACTACAAGTGCAGTTTCAAGTGCACTTGTAGTGCAAAGTGTCTTTGCCTTTAGTAAATAACACCCAACAGTGCTTTTTAATGTTACACAATCACGCCATTTTCAGGACTCACCACATTTCTGTCAGGGTCAGCTAAAAGAAACACAAGCAGTAAATATCACCAAAGATTTTAGTAGTTAAAATGATTTTTTTATTTGAAAAATGTATCAGACATTGTCCGGCATATTGATGGCCCCCCTACCCGCAAAGTAATCAAGGTATCTAAGACGGACCTCACGGGCACTAAGGGGGGGCAAGCCAGGACGGCCAGCCTCAAGCGCCGTCAGGGTTGGTTCATTTACTTGAAATAACTCAGGCCCAACTGAGGCAGCATAGTTGGCAGAATGTCGCCTTAAAAAGTTGTGGAAAACACAGCGCGCGAGGATGATATGATTCAGTTTATACTCCGCCATGTGTATGGGTGTAAGAAATAGGAGGAACCGGCTGGCCATGATTCCAAACGTGTTCTCCACCACTCTTTTGGCTCTGGCCAGCCGGTAATTAAAAACCCTCTGGTCCGGGGTGAGGGTCCTCATAGGGAATGGCCGCATAAGATGGTCCCCCATTCTGGAGATGCCTGTAGAACTCAGTCGGGGTGATGACTCCACCATCGGACATCCGGCCATTCTTCCCCACATCCACATACAGGAACTCGTAAGTAGCCGACACCACTGCCAACATCACAATACTATTGAACCCCTTGTAGTTGTAATAGTATGACCCTGAGTTGGGTGGTGGGACGATGTGGACGTGTTTCCCATCAATTGCCCCTCCGCAGTTAGGAAAGTCCCACCGCTGGGCAAAGTGGGAGGCCACAGTCTGCCATTCCTGTGGCGTGGAAGGAAACTGTGGAGTCAAACAAGAAAAATAAATTATTCCTTTTGCACATAAACATGGAAAGCAGATTAGACACAAACATTATTGGCCAACATCAGTATAACATTTATTTTTGGGAGTATTTAAAGACCAAGGTATAAGGTCCACCTATCAGATTCCGCCCCCCCCTCTCATGGGCCATTTCTAAAATTTTATGGGGGGGGATATGTTTTGGACAGGTAACCCTCTCCACTTCATTGAGAGATGAATGCCTAAATAATGTGTATTACTTTGGCCAGCCGCTCCTTACTTTACACTATTGGCAGCCACTGGACAGGTAAGAAGTGTCATAATAGAAAGAGATAAATACACACTGTACACATTTTAGCACATTTTTACAATCTGATATTACCTATCAAGATAATAATAGGATACAAAAACTTCAAACAGGACCATTTGAATGTATTCAGGCAGGCCCTTGCACTACATGCTTCGGGGAATTCATCCATAAATCTGACCACTAAAGAGATGCAGAGGCGGCTCTCTAATTAGGCAAACTAGGCGACCGCCTAAGGCCCCGCACTGACAGGGGCCTCGCGGCCGCCTACTTTGCTTGTGCTCAATCACTGACGTCGACGCCGGCGGCTCCGCCTACCCCCGCTGGGGCTCTGTGGCTCTGGGGCTGACTGACGAATCGGGTACTGCCCGAGGAATAGCAGCTCCAGTACGGAGCGGTTGCATCCCGGTCCGGTGGCAGCAGGTGCGGACAGAGGGACAGTTGAGGCCTTTAGGTGGTGGCAGCAGCCGGATGACAGCACCCGGCTCCTGGTGCCATCTCTACAAGGCTTGTGTTGGGCGGCGGCATGTCCATGTGGGAGCCGCAGCTGGGCTGCTCCTTCAGCCTGCGCTCACCCGACCTCTCCGCACCTGCCTCCAGCTGAGCTGCCCCCTGACTGAACATGAAGGAGCTCCGCTTCCAATCTCCTGATGCCGCCTGGCCGACCAGAGAGAAGGTGAGTGCCCGCATAGGAGGAGCGGTGGGCGGCGGCATATAGTGGAATTGATCTTTCTATATTCCTCCTGCAGCCGCTGAATCATCTGCAGGAAGGAGAGGAGAAGTGAGCAGTCAGCGGCTACAGGAGGAATATAAAAAGTTCAATTCCACTATATGCAGCCGCCCACCGGTCCTCCTATCTAACTTCTTCTGCACCCCCTGTGCTCTCCGACCCTCATTGTGCTCCCTGGCTCCTCCCCCAGTGCTCTTCAGCTCCCCCTGCTTTCCCCTCGCATTCTTTCTGACTCCCCTCCTCTCAAGCTCCCCCGCTCTCTCCAGCCCCCACCCCTTCTATGCTCTCCACCTTCCCCTGTGCTTTCTGCCCCCACAACCCCAGTGCTCTCCAGCTCCTTCCTGTTATTTGCCCCCCTCTCCTGCTCCTGCCCAGTGCTTTCACAGACTGGGACATGGAACACAGGAGGGTCTGCAGACAGGGACAGGGCTAGGGATTTCTCTCACCCCCCTTTCCCTCACCCCCGCTTTATCACCT
Source organism: Aquarana catesbeiana (assembly GCF_042186555.1). Lineage (NCBI taxonomy): Eukaryota > Metazoa > Chordata > Amphibia > Anura > Ranidae > Aquarana > Aquarana catesbeiana. Next base: position 359,491,372 of record NC_133324.1, on the reverse strand, counting down.
TCTCCTATCTCTTTCTCCCCCCTCCCTCTTTATGTCACCCTCCTTTCTCTCACCCCTCTCTCTCTCCCTCATACCACCCCTCTCTTTCTCACCTCCCTCCTGTGTCACCCCCAGTCTCTCTCACCCCCTCCCACCACTCACTCCCTCTCTCCCCTCTCTCTCTCCCCCTCTCTCTCCCTCCCCCCTCTCTCCCTCCCCCTCTCTCTCTCCCCCTTCTCTCTCTCTCTCTCTCTCCCCCTTCTTTCCCTCTCTCTCTCCCCCTTCTCTCTCCCTCCCTCTCTCTCTCTCTCCCCCTTCTCTCTCCCTCTCGCTCTCTCTCCCCCTTCTCTCTCCCCCTTCTCTCTCCCCCTCTCTCTCCCCCTTCTCTCTCCCTATATCTACCCCTTCTCTCTCCCTCTCTCTCTCTCTCCCCCTTCTCTCTCCCCCCTCTCTTCCCTTCTCTCCCACCCCTCGTCTCTTTCTCTCTCGTGCCACCCCTCTCTTCCACAACCCTTCTTTCTCTCCCTCACCCCCTCTCTTATTCACCTCCCTCCTCTGTGTCACCCCCAGTCTCTCCCACCCTCACTCACTCCCTCTATCCCTCCCTCTCTCCCCACTTTCTCCCTCCCCCTCTCTCTCTCCCCCTCCCCTCTCTCTCTCCCTCCCCCTCTCTCCCCCCCCTCTCTCTCTCTCTCTCTCCTCTCTCTCTCCTCTCTCCCCCCCTCTCTCTCCCCCCTCTCTCTCCCCTCTCTCTCTCCCCTCCTCCCCCGCTCTCCCCTCCTCTCTCCCCTCCTCCCCCGCTCTTTCCCCTCCTCTCTCCCCTCCTCCCTTATCTCTCTCTCCCTCTCCTTCCTTCTCTCCCCCCTTCTCTCCCCCTTTCTCCCCTCTCTCTCCCCCTATCCCCCCTCTCTACCCCCTCTCTTCGCTTCTTTCTCACCCCTCCCCCTCTCTCTATCCCTGTCTCTCTCCCTCCCTCCTCCCTATCTCTCTCTGCACTGTGTTGGGATTCCCCCACTCTCCTTCCTCCCAAGGCATGGGAAATTCTTAGAGGGGTAGGTTGCCACCTTGCTGGGTCCCAGATGTTTTATTGGCTGCATATGTCTGATGGGTGAGGAGGGTGCCCTGGAAGTGGTGTTGATGAACTGTGTGCTAAATCCGTGCATCTTTCTGCAGCCATTTTAATTGCTTGAATTTTTTTTCCCATTATGGGCATGAGTGGGGCCTCATGTGTAAAATTCGCCTAAGGCCTCACAAAGCCTAGAGCCGCCTCTGAAGAGATGGGTATAGTGTGTATGGGTTTGGCAAAGTCAGCAGATAGAGGATTGTTATCAGCTGAGTTCACAGTTGGGGGGAGGGAGGGTTCCAAATGATTTTGGGACACAAAAAAAAGCTTCTGGCACTCTACCTGAATTTCAAACACACATCACAATTTTCTACATTTTAGGGGGTATTTAGGGTAAAGCACTACTATGGAGCTGACAAAATACATTGTTAAGTGACTACATGAGGTGAATATAGGCCCAGGAGAGCATGCTGGGGAGGTAAGTGAAGGCAAATATGTATGAAGGACAAAACAAAAATTACATAAAAATCCAGCATGCATGAGGACAAAGGGGACATTCACAGGATATTCCAATCATGGTAATTAGGGAATGAGGAAAGACATACAATATATTATCAAACATTAAATACAATAAAATGTGATGTTAAAGGATAAATCTTACCTTAATATACTCCTTCTGCAGGACCTGAATGATGGCAGAACAGGTCTCTGGGATAATGATCCCCAGAGCCTGGGGGGAGATGCCTGTCGAGAACTTGAGGTCCTGCAGGCTTCTCCCTGTCGCCAACTACCGCAGGGTGGCAACTAGCCTCTGCTCCGGAGTGATGGCTTGCCGCATGCAGATATCCTGCCTGCTGATATAGGTGGTCAGCAAAGCCAACAAACGGTGAAATACGGGGTCCGTCATCCGGAGAAAGTTCCTGAAAGAATCTCACAGAGCAAAGGCATGTGACAGAACTGGTCACGCTGGAGCAACCAATTCTTGGTCCATGAACTCCTCCTCGCCCTGTTCATGGACTGGACTTGTGTGAAGGACCCCAACACCAAGCCTCCGCACAGCACAAACTCTACAAGGAGTACGTATACGCAACATGGCTAGAAAACGGTCGGCTGCTCAGAACGAAGAAACAGAACGCACTGAAGAACAGCAATATCCCCATTTTTTAAAAATAAAAGCTAGAACAATATGTATTCTTCAACATATTTTTGGTAATAAAAATCGCAATAATCGTATATTGATTGGTTTGCGCAAAAGTTATAGCGTCTTCAAAATAGGGGAAAGATTTATGGCATTTTTATTATTATTATTTTTTTTTTACTAGTACTGGCGGTGATCAGCGATTTTTATCAGGACTGCGACATTATGGTGGACAGATCGGACACTTTTGACACATTTTTGGGACCACTGACAATTATACAGTGATCAGTGCTATAAAAATGCACTGATTACTGTGTAAATGTCACTGGCAGGGAAGGGGTTAACACTAGGGGGAAATCAAGGGGTTAACTTTGTTCCCTAGTGTGTATATTCTAACTGTAGGGGGATGGGAGTGACTGGAGGAAATGACAGATCGTTGTTCCTAGCTAGTAGGAACTCACGATCTGTCTCTCCTCTCCTCACAGAACAGGGATTTGTGTGTTTACACACACACACGTCCCTGTTCTGGCTCTCGTGCCTACGATCGCGCATGGCCGGTGGTTATTGCGACCGCCAGCCACGCGCATCGGCACCCCCACAGTGCTATCCCGCTTAGAGGGACCGACGTACAGCTAAGACTGTTCGTGAGATTGTGCCGACCTGCTGCAGTATAATGACGGCGGCTGTTCGGCAAGCGGTTAAAGCGGAGTTCCACCCAAAAGTGGAACTTCCGCTCATTGTACTCCTTTCCCCCTCCATTGCCACATTTGGCACCTTTGGGGGGGGGGGTGTGAGGATACCTGTCTTTCACAGGTTTCCTGTCCCCACTTCCAGGAGCCTCAGCTGCGGGTATTTGCGCCATGGTTGGGCCAGTAGGAGAGAGGAGTGGAGCATCACACATGCGCAGTTGGGTTCCCGGGGTGAAGCCGTAAAGCTATACACTGCTGGGTTCCCTTACTTGCAATGGAGGCGGCATGCACCCGACAGTTGATGGAAACATCAACTGCGGTGCCGACATCGCTGGACTCCAGGTCAGGTAAGTGTCCGATTATTAAAAGTCAGCAGCTGCAATATGAACAGCTGCTGGCTTTAAATTTTTGCAGCGGTGGTCGGACCTCCGCTTTAATTATCTAATTGCACACAAAATTTTGATATGTGGTATATGTACTGTATATTTAGCCATCAGTTACATTTGCCCCTATTATACCAGTCAATATAGAGTACCTAAGAAATATGCATCGTGTAAGTCCGTAAAGGGTAAACATGTATATGGGGCAGACTGTAATATACAGGAGGTCCTTTTGGCAGTGCCACAGAATGAACAAAGCAGGACACGCCCTCAAAATGCATTGTCATGGCAACCTAGAGACACTCCCTGGCAGCTGGTGTATCTATCGCCAGAGTATGGAGATATCCGCATGTGTAGCTTTTCCCAGTGAGTGTGTGGCTTGGCTTTACTCTGCTCAGTGGTAGATCTTTGGGGCAAGATATGGGTGGCCCTGCTGTGGGAGGCATCCATCTGGCTTCCAGACTCCTTATGTATTAGACAGGTGCAAGTATACCAAGAGTATTCATTCATCTGTTGTCCGGTCCATTGGTCTAGAGGTGTGCTTGGCAGCCATATGTAGCCCATGTATCACCTTGGCTTGTGTAACACTGCTGATACGCGTGCTTGACTCCATAGTTTTGTGAGTACAATGATTTTACTTTTTCTTTATGATTTATAATAAAAAGATTAACCTGCGCTAGTGTCTGCACCTCCTTTTTTCTCCCTTTGTGTCTGAGTCTAAATATAGATTGTTTGTCCCAAACTTATTTAAATCCACTTACAACGACGTGCTTAGTCACCATTTTTGCCCGAAGTCTGTTCTAAGCTTTAACTACTCTTTTGGTAAAATAATACTTTCTAAAGATAGCTTTTAGTAAGTTTTTGGTCATGTCCCTGTGTTCTTTTTTTATATAATCACTCTTTTCCTTTATTGAGACAAATTTTATCATACAACATAAAAATACACATTACAAAAATATCTATATAAATCTTTCCATTAACACAGACCACAATACCCCCCCCCCCCCCCCCACCCTGGAGAAATACACGGGATCCACGATCATATCATATCAGAAAGAGAGGAAAAAAAAAAAAATCTGCAACAATATACTGTATCTACTCAAACTCATAACCAAAACTCAATTCGTGCAACATATTATTCAATATAAAATTAGGAAGGAGGCTTTACAGCGACAGCACCCTATTACATGTGTCAAACAACAAAAAACAAATGAAGGGAAAAAAAAAAGATTGATTTTAAATTAATATTATCATGTTCTATAATATTTCGTGCTTTTATTCAATGTAACCTCTCTCTTCTACTTCTTAAAATAAAATATTTATTCCTCCCTCTTTTCATTTCAATGCTTCAATCCACCCTTCTTTATGTGCTTTAATTAAGTTTTTTGTTCCTTTTCTATATAACTGTATTGCAAGTGAATTGCATGCAGTGCCTGTTTATTGATAGAACCTTGTAGTATGCAACTACAATTGCACGCAGCTATATATTCATTATTATTGCTAGGATATTTGTGTTTTTATTTTTATTTACATATTTTTTATTTTGTTTATTTTATGGTTTTCTCCCCTTCTCTTTACAATTCAGAGCCATTCTCGGGCATAGTTTATATGCATTTATTCTTCCCCATCAATAGCGGTCTCCTCAACGGATACCCAGGGGCATACATCATCATAGCATGTTTTCAGCCTATACTGAACCCCTGTGGGGACAGGAGTGCTATGCATGTCCGAATCCATGGTGATGTCCTGGCCTGGCGCGGGTTTGGTCAACAATGACCGCGCCCACCACTCCCATGGCGACTGGCAACCCCCATTTGTTGCCACAGCGATTGGGAGGCGCGCATGCACCAGAGATGGGTGTGTCTAGTCCTCGACGCTGCGTGCGTCCATCAATCTCTGGTCAGTGTGTGGAGGTGGCTTCTGCCCCTCCACATGCGACACCACCTACACAGGTCCGGTGCAGCGCCGGGAGCGGCGTGACGTCATGCATTGCGTCACCAATGACGGACATATGGGGAATATAAATAAACCCATGCGGCAACAAACAGTCTGCGGGGCCCTTTAGGAGCCAAACGACCTCTTGACACTGCAATCAGGTAAATAAACAACCAATCTTCCGTTTCTAGAACTGAGACTTTTGCAGCTACTTTTGTGCAAACTATGGGACAACACTATTGGGGAACAATGTATGTACTCATCTGTTTGTTGACAGAGTTTGCGATCAAGTATGACCCAAATAGCACTTTAAAGCCTGGGATTCTTCTTGCATCCACAGGATTCAATACCAACAATTCATTAAAGAGGTAATCAAATATCAATATATGGAATGTGGCTCCTAAGTTGATGACACTATTCAAACACCTTAAGTAAACATATCCTTTCTCTCTGCTTTGTAGGAAATGTATCAATATAAAGCAACTAATTTCTGATGACTAAAAATTTATATTATGTTACTATTATTCATAGGTAATTAGACTATAGGCAAGATAATACAATATCAAGACCAATACTCCCCATATTGGAGACTATAGCTATTTTGGAGGTGAGCCTTTTTTGCCCCCTTTTTCATTCTTTTTGGGGGTGAGCATTCCTGTGCCCGACAAACTGCTCTGACGTCATTCCCTCAGAACATACCCTGATGATTCCACAAGTGAACTTAAAGGTTTCCTCTTTTTTTCTTAAGGTTCTTTCAGATATTCAGGTACTGTCTTATGATTAATTAAACCTGTAAAAAATCTTTGTGGAAATGTTTTGCTGTAAGAGCATCAAAATTTGTAAACCTTGTATTTGTAACATTTGTATTCTTACTTACTAGACATGAATATCCACACATGTTCCTGAAGAAGCCGTATGGCGAAACATGTAGAACAAAACAGTGTGGTATTCTGCTGTATGGAAGAAATGTATTACTATATACTTCCTTACTTTCATGTACTAGTGTTTAAATAAAAATACTCTTTTTAATTATTTAATGTTGTTGACTATTATATGAACAGCACTCATAAAGTTCCATCCACTCCCCATCCAGGGGCTCCTTTTCTCTTTTTATTTATAAAGGGACGTTGGTGCTAATTGAACAATTTTGGGAATAGATCACTTCAAATTCTCCTGCTTTAATTAAGTGTTACCTATCCTGTGTCTAATTTATTACTACAAATTATTCTCTTCCTTTAATGACATCAATCATCTCTCCACAGTTTTTCCCCAAACCCCCCCCCCCCGTTTCCCCTCACTAGATGCACCCTTCAGACTATCCAATCCACAGCACAGCACTACCCCCCATAGGGTTTAATCCTCCGCTATTTCTGAGGAGTAGTACAGCCTGTGTTCTTGATCTTAGGTTAATATTGAAAATACTGCCCTTGTGAAACTTATTTACACCTTAAATGTATTTAAATGTTTTAATCATGTCTCCCTCTAGATTTTTTCTTCAAGATACATATTAACCTCTTCCCATCGGCCAGCTGCATATATGCGACCTCTTGGCGGGTGGGCTTTAACGTTGAGAGGACGCATATATGCAGCCCTATGTAAACACAAAACTGTGTTAAGAGCACGTGCCCTGCGCCCTCCCAGCACAGTCACTGGCGGGGACTGGAAATCTCCTGATGCATACTTGCGATCGGGTGATTTCCAATCATGTGACCGCTGAGACAGCCAATCACAGCGGTCAAATAACCCAAATGCCTGCCTCCCAGCATCTAAAAGTTGTTAAAGGGTCGGGAGGTGGCGGAAGGAAGGGGTTAAGTTCCTACAGTTGTCTCTGATATGTTATGTATTGCAAGCTAGGAACTGGGAGATAACAAAGGAAGAGTGCCTAGGACAGTTCTGAATTTAATATATGATCAATTACATATGATCAATTAAATAAATAAATAATAAAATAAAAAATAAATAAATTAAATGGATGACTATTGGATGGACAAACTTTTAGAACCTTTCTGTGAATCCAAAATTGTTTAAAGTGGTTGTAAAGGCAGAAGGTTTTTTCTCATTGGCTCAGAGACAGCAGTGGGAGCCATTGGCTCCTGCTGTTATCACTCATGACCAGTGACGAGAGAGTGGGGGTGGACTTGCTATGGGGGCACTTTGGGGGGGATCAGGGCTGCTCTGAGCAAAACCATTGCACAGAGCAGGTAAGTATGATATGTTTGTTATTTAAAGAAAAAAAAGTTAACATTTAGAATCATTATACATTCAAATTGGCGTCATATATTCAAATGGCAACAACTCCTCAAACAAATATATAAAACAGCAGCAAATAGGGTATACAGTTGTCAGTTGGTAAACAACAATACCAAATGCCCTTTACTGTGGATGGTTCTGAATTAAACCCTTTCCCTGCTGGCCAGTATGTTGGGGCCTAGATCCAGTGCTCCATTTAGCTGTTCATCTTTAATAGGGTGCAGTGGGGTTTGGTCAGCAGCCAACTCCTGGGATGACAGCTGATCTCCCTCTACTTTCCTTTGCCAGCTCAGTGAAGTTAGCGGCAGCTGTCTATCCCTAACAATCAATCGGCAGCACCAGACAGCAACAGTGGAGTTCTCATCAACGATCAGTTGGCAGCACAGTCAGCAACAGTGGCATTCTCTCCAACAATCAGGTGTTAGCAACAGTGACATTCTCAGGTACTAGGATATGTCTGCTACTCTGCCTCTCTGTGTCCTTGAAGCAATGGCAAAATGTTCTTCTATTAGGCTGCAGTATGGTCTGTCTCCCACAGTGCTCTCACCACATCTGCTTTAAGCCTGGGAACAGACCTTCCTTTTCCTCTCTACATAGATCTAGTAATATTGGGGTATGCAGTCCCAGAGCCAAACTGTAATACAGGCTAAATCTGTCTGGGGACTACATCTCTCACAAGGCATGGTTACTCCCAGCAGGCTTTGTCCTTCCCAATAAACAACAGCAATTCAGTTTTCTCTTCCTCCCTGTGATCCCAGGTGATTGGCAGGGCTTTCCTCCAGCTCTCTCTGTGGCTGCATATAGCCCTGCAGATGGTCAGTGCTCTGTCTCTCTGTCCACAGCCACTCCTCTCCTTAACAGCTTAAAGAGAGGAAATTAAGTGTAGGGAAGCAGTGTAGACTGGTGGCTACACATTAATGTGGGTGAGCAGGTAAGGTGTTCAGTGGACCCCTATACTAATGAAAATGTAGCCACTGCCAGTAGAATCAGAAAAGTGTGCTCCCTATTCCCCTGAATTCTGTAGTATCTGTTGTGAAAAATACCAGTGTCCACCAGCATCAGGCCTGGTGTTTTTATAGGTGGGTAGGAAGTTTTTTTTTTTTTTGTGCTTACCTTTACATATATTTATTTCTCAGGAGAACAAAATTAAGTATGACCGGCAAAAACATTAATACACAGAGAGACTTTTATAAATGTTAGATGTGTAAACATGTGCCAAAAGGGAGTTCCTGCCACATATTGTTTAAATGGGAAAAAAAATTGCAAATAAAGAAAAAATAATGTAGAGAATACAGTTGCGACACAAGTCATATTGTGATTGAATGTTATTAAAAATGACCTTTCCTTTTCAATCTGTAGCCGCTGTAATTTTCTAGAAATGCAATGGAATATGGATACCTGGAGTTGTTCTGTACACAGAATGTATACTGACCACCCCCAGAAGTAGACTTTCCTGCTTGTGTGATTGGCTCACCAATTTTCCCAGAAGTCTACATTAAGATATAAGTCAGATTTCAGGCATCCCCTGCAACAAAAATGTCATTTTTGGTGGGATGCTCCCAGTAGAAACACATTCAAAGGGATGCAGGCCCAGCAGCTTTCCACATTAGATCTCTCCAGCTGCACAGCTGACTGATAATTTGGAAACCACTTCCATTAGCTCCACTCAGAACAGAGGCACAGAGGAACAAACAATGATTTCTTCAGAATAACAAAAGGTAGGAATCTGCAGCAAAGTTTGTTATAATCCTTGCAATGTACATAGATCACCCAGAGGGAAATGTTTTCTTCTCAACAAAAGTGGAGTTACGCATTAAGTAATAGGTTTTGACATCTTTTCATCCAAATCTCATATGCTGTCTCAAGAAAGGGATGCTGCAATAATAAATTATTGCTGTAAAAATAAATGTAATTATTTTCATCATAATGCAAGAAAATTACATTGAAATAAGTTAATATATTTTAATGGTAGAAGAAAAGGAAAGCTACAGTATAGCAGTTCTTTGCTATACCAAAAGCAATTTCATCCTTTATGAATCCCCTTCCACATAAAATTAATCTAAGGAAAATGATTGAGAAATTAATAATATGAGGTTCACTTTAATATCAAGTTTTAGTAGAGTAATAATTTATTGTAAGATTCTAATGTATTTTCTATGCTATGGTTTATAATATAATTAGTACTAACAACTAACACTAAAATAGACAAATATTCCGGCGATATAACCACAGGGGTGGGTTGCACAGTGATACCACTGTGCAACCCACCTGCTAAGTGGTTAGCACTTTTGCTTTGAAATTCTGTGGCTCTGGGTTAAGGACGTTTTCTTCCTGGTACATTTCCTTCCACAATCCAAAAATATACATCAATTTAGATTTGGCTAAAATGCGTGTCTGTATGACTGTACTCTGGAAAATGAATTACTTCTAAGTTCTTTTAGGGACAGTTATTGGTATAAATGAAGGATACATTAGTAGCATGTAAATTAATGCAGAAATATTACCTTGTTAGCTGTAGGATGATAAGTTTGATTAATTTGCTGTTACTGATGATTTACACTCACTGGCCACTTTATTAGGCACACCTGTTCAATTGCTTTGTAACACAAATTCCTAGTCCAATCACATGGCAGCAACTCAATGCATTTAGGCATCTAGACATGGTGAAGACAACTTGCTAAAGTTCAAATCGAGCATCTGTATAGGGAAGAAAGGGGATCTAAGTGACTTTGAATGTTGCATGGTTGTTGGTGCCAGACGGGCTGGTCTGAGTCTTTCAAAAACTGCTGATCTACTGGGATTTTCACACACAACCATCTCTAGGGTTTACAGAGAATGGTCTGCAAAAAAGAAAATATCCAGTTGTGTGGAGGAAAATGCTTTGTTGAGGGCAGAAGAGAATGGGCAGACTGGTTTGAGATGATAGAAAGGCAACAGTAACTCAAATAACCACTTGTTACAACCAAGGTATGCAGAATACCATCTCTGAATGCACAACACATCGTACCTTGAAGTAGATGGGCTACAGCAGCAGAAGACCACACTGGGTGCCACTCCTGTCAGCTAAGAACAGGAAACCTGAGTATTGTTGCTGACCATGTCCATCTTTTATAAACTACAGTGTACCCATCTTCTGATGGCTACTTCTAGCAGGATAATGCACCATGTCACAAAGCTCAAATCATCCCAAGCTAGTTTATTGAACATGACAATGAGTTCACTATACTTTAATAGCCTCCACATTCACCAGATCTCAATGCATAGAACTCCATTGGGATGTAGTGGAAAGGGAGATTTGCATCATGGATGTGAAGCCGACAAATCTGCAGCAACTGCGTGATTCTATCATGTCACTACAGACAAAAATCTCTTAGGAATATTTCCAACACCTTGTTGAATCTATGCCACGAAGAATTAAGGCAGTTCTGAAGGCAAAAGTGGGTCCAACCCAGTGCTAGCAAGGTGTACCCAATAAAGTGGCCAATGAGTGTATATGTCTTTTTTAAATTATTGTACTGTATAGATGTATTTATCAAAATCTATCTATCTATATATATATAGTAATTATCTAGTAAAAATCTATCACAAAACCTATCACAAAATTAAATTAAATGGGTGGTGACCTCATTATTTGAATGATGCTGTACATGGGATTACAGGAGACTGATATAAGGACAGTTGCATTTATAAATACTTTAAATAGATTTTAACTCAATCACTAAATTCTCATATGAGCTTTAACATGTTAATATGATTTCAAAAGTTGTTTTTAATCTTTATAAATCGATTCTGAGTTTTATAAAGATAATATCCTGCTGTGCAATTTATTTTTTCTTCATTTTGTGTTTATGGGTGACAGGTGTTTCTCAATTGTCCTGAGTTGTCACAGAAACCCCCGGTGGAAACCACAGTCACTATCAGGAAACCATTCCACAGCAACCATGTGCAGTTGCCACTACATTTACACAGGAAGTAACTGAAATAGGCTGGAGGAGATTAGAAGCACTGAGCTTAACAAAACAAACCAAAAAAAAATACTAAAAAATATTAAACAGTATTTTATCGAAATAAAAACATAGAAATTGTTTATGATACACAGTGCTTTTAATTAAAATGTTGAATTTATATTATCCAGTGGATCTACTTTAAAGTTTTAGATCTACTTTAATGTTTTGTTTTGATGAATACATTATTGCTTTAGTTTTTTAAATTTAATATTTGCTGGATTACAGTTTTAGTAATCAACACACAGTATATCTTTACTGAACTAATGTTTGAACAGTCAATGACATTAATGGAAAAAGTTTGCAATCCTCAGGAATAACATATTCAAATTGGGTGATTGAACTCTCAGGTATATCAGGTATTCCAATCAATGAAATTAGCTCACCGATTGTCGATGAAAAGTGCTTCACTCTGTAAAAAGCACCCACAAGTTCATAACTGAGTCTGCTTTTTTCAAGAATTATTCAAGAAGCATTCAGGAAGATCTGGGTATTTATCAGTCCAACAAACTGCTAAAAGAAAAAACACCTATCAAGAATGATTCTAATGGAAGAACAAGATGGAGAAAAACAGTGTTTCCATTAAAAAATGTGGCACATTTCTAATTTAGTATCTGCGGAGGTTAAGTATTCTGTAAATGGAAGGGGCATATGTATCATTGGCAGAAACTTGTAATGCTACGTATGGAGAAAATATAGTACCCCTTACAAACACCAAACCTTCATGAACTGGGAAGCATGTGTGCATCATAGTTGACAGATGATGCAACAAGGCAATTAACAAATAGATTGTGGTTATGCAACACGACAATTACCTATAGACGTAAACATTGACACCACAAAACAGAGGAGGACCATGGACTAATAAGTATACAATATTGATTAATTTCAAATCATCTTTTTAATAGAACCATAGTTCTATTAAAATACCAGATAAAGGGGACTTGCTGTTCTCAGTGCTCAAAGGTGTCTAAATTAAATACTTTCTGTATAAAATGTAGATGATTGCAAGAAAGAAAATCTAGAATATTTTGGTATATTAAGCATTTGAAAAATATATCAGTGAAAATGTTCACCCTTGGGGGCTAATGATACAAATCTTTTCCAACGTCAAAAAGATATGGTAAGATTTTTAAAAGCCTATGGGAATCTAATTTACACATATTTGGTTATAACATGTTGAAGATGTTAAAAGGCCACTATAAAAAAAAAATCTTCAAATTTGTGCACACAGTATGCTGATTATTCAGGTATTCTGTATTTTCTTGAAAAAGATATAAGCAGCGCTTAAAAACTAACAGTAGTACAAACCAAATAACAAATATTACAATGAAAATCAACAAATTGTGCAATAAAGTGCCAAAAAAGTGACCATGTGCAAAATGAAACTTAATCATAACAATGCATCACTATAAGAAATCACTCCATGATAAATATACACTCCATATGTGCAGTGAATCAATCCATTATGAAAGTGTTCCATGTAAAAGTGAACGAGTAGAAAGATACGCAGGACCATAAATTATAACGGTCAAACAGGCAAACAATTGGTATCCAGGAGGGTAGCCGTCAATGGATCACAGATCTCATGAGAAGACTTGAGGTGTTTAGGAAAAAAACTTCCATAATGAAGCCCATCAACGTTTTCAAATGATTTATTTAAATAGGGCTACAATTACCTTAAAACACATTTTGTCATCAACAAGATGTCTTCGGAGGATGGGCCATCCTCCAAAGATGTCTTGTTGATGACAAAACGCGTCAGAAGGTGTCCTACTAATGACATTTTGCCCGCCCAGCCTCCCACCAGCTGTATTGTATGAGCCGATAGCCTGCTGCTCTCCATTTTGGCAAAACACATGCTGGTTTATTTCTGTTTTAAGTTAAAGGGGTTGTAAAGGTAAAAGTTTTTTCACCTTAATGCATTCTATGCATTAAGGTGAAAAAACTTCTGACAGAACCGCCGCCCCCAGCCCCCCCGTTTTACTTACCTGACGCCTCGAAAGTCAGCTTCGCGTTCCCGACATCTGTTCCTCCGCTCACCCTGGCCGCTGATTGGCTGCAGTGGATGGATTGAAAGCAGCGCAGCCATTGGCTCGCGCTGCTGTCAATCACATCCGATGACGCGGCGCGCCGGGGGGCGGGGCCGAGTGATACAGCGAGCGGCTATAGCCGCCGGCTGTATCACGGGAGCGCGCCCGCAAGCACTCACCACCGTGCGAGAGAGCTCGCATGAAGGTGGTAAATGCTTGCGGGGAGGAGCTGAGACAGCCGCCGAGGGACCCCAGAAGACCAGGTTCGGGGCCACTCTGTGCAGAACGAGCTGCACAGTGAAGGTAAGTATGACATGTTTGTTATTTTAAAAAAAAAAAAAAACACCTTTACAACCCCTTTAATTGTAGCCACATTTTTAAATAAATAATTTGAAAACGATGAACTTTACTATGGAAGTTTATTTTTTCCTAAACACCTCAAGTCTTCTCATGGGATCTGTGATCCATTGAAGGCTGCCCTCCTGGATATTTTACCTATTGTTTGACCATTATAATTTATGGTCCTGTGCATCACTTCCATAATGAATTGATTAACTGCACATTTGGAGTGTATATTTATCATCTCTTATGCCCCATACACAGGGTAGGATTTTCCGACAGAAAATGTGCGATCGGAGCTTGTTGTCGGAAATTCCGACCGTGTGTGGGCTCCATCGAACTTTTTCCATCGGATTTTCCGACACACAAAGTTTGAGAGCAGGCTATAGAATTTTCCGACAACAAAATCCGATCGCGTCAATTCCGACCGTGTGTGGACAATTCCGACGCACAAAGTGCCACGCATGCTCAGAAGAAATTCCGAGACGGAACAGCTTGGTCTGGTAAAATTAGCGTTCAGAATGGATATAGCACTTTCATCAGGCTGCAATGTTTAAAATTGTTTAATGCAGTGCACTCTCTTCTTCTTTATAATGCTAGAAGAATGAAGTAGTTTTGCTGCTCATATTCACACAGACTTCTCACAAACTTCTTTCTCTATTATTTCTCGTGATTCCCTCAATATATTTTGATTTGTCACATCTGACCAAAAATCTATATATTTTTTTTTTTTGGTTTGTATTTTTTTCAAGCCTGATTTTTTTTTTTTTGGTTTGTATTTTTTTCAAGGCTGATATTTTTTTTTTTTTTACTCCAGAATATTTTTGTGTGTGTTTTGTGCATCAAGTTACCACAACACCATTATTATCTTGTATTATTTAATCTCAAGGAGATTGTTTGGTGTTGGTGTCCCTTGTTAATTTCACATTGTATTTTTGAAATGTACCTGCCTACTCACAAACAAACTGTCCTTTTTGAAGGAGAACACACATAGGCAAGTATAACTAAACCAAAAATTCCTTTATTAAGGGCTCAAAACCAAACAAAGAGGGAGGCAACGCTGGATAAACATCATAAATTGGCAAAGCCTTTGACCCTCAGGGCACACATCAATTATTTTACAGCAAAATTGGTGGCCTGAGGAGTCCATATCTAAGGGAGTGCAGTCTGGTCCAGAAGTCCAAGAGATCATGAAAGCAGCAGATGACATGTATGTCCCCAGGCTGTGGTACTACAAGAGGCTTCATATTTTGTCAGACCAGACTGAACTCAGGGCCATCACTCTCTGGTCTTCCTTCCACGCTTCCTTCCCGGCTGTGGCTCTGGTGTTGGAGGTGTGGCAGGAGGAGGAGTAGGACCTGGAGGAGGAGGAGGAGGAGTAGGACCTGGAGGAGGAGGAGGAGGAGGACCATGGGTGAGGTGACAAATGTGGGTTGAACATGTGAGTTGGCCCCTCAACCCCTTATTTAGAGCTTCCAAAATTAAAAACTCACATAGGAGTCATTGGCCCTCATCCATCTGCATCATTTTGCATGCAGTTGTGCCAGCAAAGTCGTCCTCCACACTGTGGGGTGTTCTGAGGGCCTCAGTAGCCTTCCAAAATAGGCCTATTGCAGCCTCCTCCAGGTTACTCCTCTTCCTGCCACTTTTTCTTTGAAGGAGGAGGGGAGGGACCTGGGTATCAGGCAGCCTGCTTGGCCCGGCCACCTCCTGGCTGAGACTTCCCTGTGTATGAGGCTCAAGCTGGCCTCCTCCACATGTTGCTGCCTGGAAGGCCCAGGTTGGGCGTCAGAAGCCTCAGCTGGGGGGTAGGAAGCGTGGAAGGAAGAGTGGAGAGTGCTGGCCTGGGTTTAGTCTGACCTACCAGAAAATGCAGCCTGTCATAATACCACCGCTTGGGGAGATAAATGTCATCTGCTGCTCCTGATCTCTGGGAATCCTGGACTGTCTTGCGCTCCCTTAGATAAGTGCTCCTCATGCCACCAATTAGGATCTTCAAATAGGTGATGTCTGCCGTGGGGATCACCGACTTCACAAATTGCAACAAATTATCCAGCGCTGCCTTCCTCTTTGTTTGGTTCTTATATTCAGGGTGGTTTATCTGCCACAGACAGGGCAGCTCCCTGAACATATCTATGAAGATTGGCATAAAGTCATGATCCTTCAAGATATCCATTTTAACTGCAAGACACAACACAAGACAAACCCTAATGTCAGCCTAAAGTCTTCTAAACTTGTGCAAATACAGGCCTCAATCTAGAAGCAGTATAGGCCCAATGTTAAATCTTACCTTCGCTATCATGATCGGCGCCTCCGTTACTCCTTCCTCCGCTCACAGATCAAACGTACTATGCACGCGTGTTACACTTTATAGACACTGCACATGTGTGAAACTCCGCCCACCCCTGACGTTCTTGCTAGTCTATTCCCCGCCCCTTCTCGTTCTTCGCAGGGGAAGAGCACATGGCGGAGACACAGCAGGTGTCTGATAATTACAGCAACGAGGACGAAGAGGAGGAAAGCCCGGAGCCAGAAACGTCCCGATCTCGGAAGAGACGATTTAAGGCCTCAAATATGTCCTTTGTGGAGATGGTGGAGATGGTCGACATCCTGAAGACGTCCGACTATGACGGGGAGTATGGACCTTACCCCAACCCCAATGTCCAAAAGGCCAGGATCATGGCGAAAGTGGTCAAGAGTCTGCACCGGAATTTCGGGGTACGATGATCCAAGGATTAGCTCAGGAAGCGGTGGTCGGACCTCAAATTATGGGAGCACGAGCAGTACAAAAGGATCAGGAGAGTGCTGCAAAAAAGTAAGTAGTTGTGCTGTGTTCCTATTCTTTATTCTTGTGCTTTTCTTAACTGTGGTACAGTTTAAAATGGCAACTTTCATGTTCATGGGCACATTATTCGTTCGTATGAAACATTGTTCGTTCGGCCTAGAAAACAGCATTGTTTTGCCCATATGCATTTTAATACATTTTTTATGGCCTACTTCTCTTAAAAAAATGTGGTCGTGTAGATGGGTTTGTAACTAGAATGAAATGCAAACTAGATTCTGTGTAAGGAGAGAACACTCAGCAGCAGTTTTCACATCTGGACGCTGGAGCACTAATGTGGGACACAAGAACACCCTTTTTATTAGGGGGCCCACACAGGTGCTCCAGTGTATACTATAGGGGTGTCTCCATCTGTGAAGCTTGTACAAAACAGGTAAGTATTCAAGCTTGACAAAGGACAAAATATTTCTTCATCTTGGAACTCTGCCATAACAGACAATTGTACCCCACTTCCAAGCAATGTTTCATATTTCTATTTCTGCCATGAAATATCTGTGTTTTTTAACATAGGGGAGAAAAGACTCGGAGGACACCCCTCATCCGAGGAGACAACAGACCCCCCCACCTCTGGAAGAAGGGGAAATCCCACAAAGCCAACAGGAGGAGGAGGAGGAAGGAGACGTGGTGGAAATAGTCACCACATCAGGTGAGTGTCTGCGACCACAGGCTCAGGTAAGAGATGGATGCCGGCATATTTATAATACATGGTGTGTTTTTGTTTCTATCTTTTAAGGTGATCGTGATGTTGTGGATCCAGATCATTTCACCTCTGAAAGTGCACAGATCCTGATCGGGGAGATCATGGGGTGTAATAGGGACTTGGAAAACATCCAGAAAAACATCAATGATGTTCAAAAAAAATGAAGAACATCATTGATGTTTTAGGGAGAGTTTAAAACCCCTCCAAATCCCTTCCCTTTTTTGTGCTTTTTGTGATCTAAAAATTTCTAACATTTTTTGACATAATAAATTTTGAAGATGCACACAGTGTGTCAACATGTGCTATCTGCCATCACGGGAGATCAATGGACGCGTTTTGGGGGTGCAACCCCTTCCTCAATAATAAAGTAGCTGGGAGGAAGGGGTTGCACCCCCAGAACACGTCCCTAGATCCCCCGTGATGGCAGCTAGCACATGATGACATTCAGCAATTTGTGTGCATCTTCAAAATTTGGCTTTTCCGGGGGTGACTTCACCCCCTCTGAACGCAATATCAAACACAGTTTGTAAATACTCATGTCTGATATTGCCTTCAATTTCTTTAAAAGCTGAACTTTGTAAGTTCAAGATTTGTGTCTTTCTTGTTGGTTTTAAACATGCCTGTTTTATCTTAAATGGACATTTCTACTTTTTCTAATGTGACCCAAAAAATTGTTATACAACAAACATATTGGTTTGTTTTAAAAAACCTTTTACAAATACACATGTGATTGTGCTGGTATTAAAAAGATTAATAATCATGAGTGTGTGGATTATTGTTTCAACGCTCCAAAACTTTTGTTGTGCTCTAATTGGTGTTTACTGTGACAATGGGGGTTAGTTCCTAATGGAAAATCCAATTTGCACTACAAGTGCAGTTTCAACTGCACTTGTAGTGCAAAGTGTCTTTGCCTTTAGTAAATAACACCCAACGGTGCTTTTTAATGTTACACAGTCACGCAATTTTCAGGACTCACCACATTTCTGTCAGGGTCAGTTAAAAGAAATACAAGCAGTAAATGTCACCAAAGATTTTAGTAGTTAAAATGATTTTTTTATTTGAAAAATGTTTCAGACATTGTCTGGCATATTGATGGCCCCCCTATCCTCAAAGTATTCAAGGTTTCTAAGACGGACCTCACGGGCACTCAGGGGGGGCAAGCCAGGATGGCCACTTTCAAGCGCCGTCAGGGTTGGTTCATTAGGAATTCCGGCCTCAGGCCCAACTGAGCCAGCATAGTTGGCAGAATTTTGCCGTAAAAAGTTGTGTAGAACACAGCACGCCAGAATGATATGATTCAGTTTGTACTCCGCCATGTGTATGGGTGTAAGAAATAGGCGGAACCGGCTGGCCATGATTCCAAATGTGTTCTCCACCACTCTGGCCAGCCAGTAAAAAAAAAGCAAGCTAAATTTTATTAAACACAATAAGATTAAACACCACACAAATAATTATAAACTAAAAAAAAAAATTTTACAAAAAAATTATATTGCAAGCGGGCTATGGTAAGTAATCAATCACAGACCCTAAAAATTAAAAATGACAACGTTGTCGTTAAAAACAAGGGAGCCACAGCTATGCATACCACACATATACACCATTCACCATTCAAAATCTAATGAAATCTATTCAAAGCAGCAATCAGCTGTTGAAGAAATATTTGTGAATCGCTTTTCAGAGGTATGGTATTTCAGGAGTTGTGGGTATTTTGTGGATGGAAAGAATATTAGAGGTCCGTATGGCGGGCTAATTGAGCCCTATAAAGAACAGCAAATAATCAGGGTGCTAGAAAGGTAACCCAAAGGGACACAGCAAAGTGAGACCAGCAAAACTGAGTAATTCAATTGCAGATAAAGCAGCGGTATTATTGGCAGCAGCAAGCAAGGAAAGGGAGTAATGAGCGGCAATGGAGAGGCATTTAAGCAGTCATAACATCAGTATTTCTTCTCACCACCTGGTCAGTCACCAGCATCCATGGATCGCCATGCTCAGCCCCAGATTCTGACTGGAAATGTTAGTCCATATAGTGCCATATTCCTGTTTAGGAAGCAGTGTTCACGCTGCGCTGTTTAGGCTGTACAGTCAGGCTGCTAGAGTGCCGGTCATCAGCTATTCGGTCCTAGCTGTTCTTCCATCCACAGCGTCTGCATGTGGTTCTGGGATAGCGTGCTGACGTCACATGCTGACGCGTTTCACCAGCCAATGACCGCTGGTTTCCTCAGAGCAAGGGGGACGTCCGTGGATCAAGCAAATATAGGCAGGGTAATCAAGTGAAATTACACATATTTACCACTAGATGTCATCCAAGATCACCTCACATAGCGAACATACAGCAGGGGAATTTCTTTTAAATACCAAGTCCAAATGACTATAGATGATCGATCACCAATTATAAATAAACAAGGAGCACAGAAACTAATTAAGTGACTAAGTGACTAGTTTACTTAGTCACTTAATTAGTTTCTGTGCTCCTTGTTTATTTATAATTGGTGATCGATCATCTATAGTCATTTGGACTTGGTATTTAAAAGAAATTCCCCTGCTGTATGTTCGCTATGTGAGGTGATCTTTGATGATATCTAGTGGTAAATATGTGTAATTTCACTTGATTACCCTGCCTATATTTGCTTGATCCTCGGACTCCTCCTTGCTCTGAAGAAACCAGCGGTCATTGGCTGGTGAAACGCGTCAGCATGTGACGTCAGCACGTGACGTCAGCACGCTATCCCATATTCCTGCTTTCTAAACAGGAATATGGCACTATATGGACTAACATTTCCAGCCAGAATCTGGGGCTGAGCATGGCGATCCATGGATGCTGGTGACTGACCAGGTGGTGAGAAGAAATACTGATGTTATGACTGCTTAAATGCCTCTCCATTGCCGCTCATTACTCCCTTTCCTTGCTTGCTGCTGCCAATAATACCGCTGCTTTATCTGCTTTATCTGCTTAATCTGCAATTGAATTACTCAATTTTGCTGGTCTCACTTTGCTGTGTCCCTTTGGGTTACCTTTCTAGTACCCTGATTATTTGCTGTTCTTTATAGGGCTCAATTAGCCTGCCATACGGACCTCTAATATTCTTTCCAT
Organism: Aquarana catesbeiana; assembly: GCF_042186555.1. NCBI lineage: Eukaryota > Metazoa > Chordata > Amphibia > Anura > Ranidae > Aquarana > Aquarana catesbeiana. The sequence continues at coordinate 359,470,929 of NC_133324.1, read as the reverse complement.
CCACAAAATACCCACAACTCCTGAAATACCATACCTCTGAAAAGCGATTCACAAATATTTCTTCAACAGCTGATTGCTGCTTTGAATGAATTTCATTAGATTTTGAATGGTGAATGGTGTATATGTGTGGTATGCATAGCCGTGGCTCCCTTGTTTTTAACGACAACGTTGTCATTTTTAATTTTTAGGGTCTGTGATTGATTACTTACCATGGCCCGCTTGCAAAATCTTTTCCAACGTCAAAAAGATATTGTAAGATTTTTAAAAGCCTATGGGAATCTAATTTACACATATTTGGTTATAACATGTTGAAGATGTTAAAAGGCCACTATAAAAAAAAATCTTTAAATTTGTGCACACAGTATGCTGATTATTCAGGTATTCTGTATTTTCTTGAAAAAGATATAAGCAGCGCTTAAAAACTAACAGTAGTACAAACCAAATAACAAATATTACAATGAAAATCAACAAATTGTGCAATAAAGTGCCAAAAAAGTGACCATGTGCAAAATGAAACTTAATCATAACAATGCATCGCTATAAGAAATCACTCCATGATAAATATACACTCCATATGTGCAGTGAATCAATCCATTATGAAAGTGTTCCATGTAAAAGTGAACGAGTAGAAAGATACGCAGGACCATAAATTATAACGGTCAAACAGGCAAACAATTGGTATCCAGGAGGGTAGCCGTCAATGGATCACAGATCTCATGAGAAGACTTGAGGTGTTTAGGAAAAAAACTTCCATAATGAAGCCCATCAACGTTTTCAAAAGATTTATTTAAATAGGGCTACAATTACCTTAAAACACATTTCGTCATCAACAAGATGTCTTCGGAGGATGGGCCATCCTCCAAAGATGTCTTGTTGATGACAAAACGCGTCAGAAGGTGTCCTACTAATGACATTGTGCACGCCCAGCCTCCCTCCAGCTGTATTGTATGAGCCGATAGCCTGCTGCTCTCCATTTTGGCAAAACACATGCTGGTTTATTTCTGTTTTAAGTTAATTGTAGCCACATTTTTAAATAAATAATTTGAAAACGATGAACTTTACTATGGAAGTTTATTTTTTCCTAAACACCTCAAGTCTTCTCATGGGATCTGTAATCCATTGAAGGCTGCCCTCCTGGATATTTTACCTATTGTTTGACCATTATAATTTATGGTCCTGTGCATCACTTCCATAATGAATTGATTAACTGCACATTTGGAGTGTATATTTATCATCTCTTATGCCCCATACACAGGGTTGGATTTTCCGACAAAAAATGTGCGATCGGAGCTTGTTGTCGGAAATTCCGACCGTGTGTGGGCTCCATCGAACTTTTTCCATCGGATTTTCCGACACACAAAGTTTGAGAGCAGGCTATAGAATTTTCCGACAACAAAATCCGATCGCGTCAATTCCGACCGTGTGTGGACAATTCCGACGCACAAAGTGCCACGCATGCTCAGAAGAAATTCCGAGACGGAACAGCTTGGTCTGGTAAAATTAGCGTTCAGAATGGATATAGCACTTTCATCAGGCTGCAATGTTTAAAATTGTTTAATGCAGTGCACTCTCTTCTTCTTTATAATGCTAGAAGAATGAAGTAGTTTTGCTGCTCATATTCACACAGACTTCTCACAAACTTCTTTCTTTATTATTTCTCGTGATTCCCTCAGTATATTTTGATTTGTTACACCTGACCAAAAATCTATATATTTTTTTTTTGGTTTGTATTTTTTTCAAGCCTGATTTTTTTTTTTTTTTGGTTTGTATTTTTTTCAAGGCTGATGTTTTTTTTTTTTTTACTCCAGAATATTTTTGTGTGTGTTTTGTGTGTCAAGTTACCACAACACCATTATTATCTTGTATTATTTAATCTCAAGGAGATTGTTTGGTGTTGGTGTCCCTTGTTAATTTCACATTGTATTTTTGAAATGTACCTGCCTACTCACAAACAAACTGTCCTTTTTGAAGGAGAACACACATAGGCAAGTATAACTAAACCAAAAATTCCTTTATTAAGGGCTCAAAACCAAACAAAGAGGGAGGCAACGCTGGATAAACATCATATATTGGCAAAGCCTTTGACCCTCAGGGCACACATCAATTATTTTACAGCAAAATTGGTGGCCTGAGGAGTCCATATCTAAGGGAGTGCAGTCTGGTCCAGAAGTCCAAGAGATCATGAAAGCAGCAGATGACATGTATGTCCCCAGGCTGTGGTACTACAAGAGGCTGCATATTTTGTCAGACCAGACTAAACTCAGGCCCATCACTCTCTGGTCTTCCTTCCACGCTTCCTTCCCGGCTGTGGCTCTGGTGTTGGAGGTGTGGCAGGAGGAGGAGTAGGACCTGGAGGAGGAGGAGGAGGAGGAGGAGGAGGAGGAGGACCATGGGTGAGGTGACAAATGTGGGTTGAACATGTGAGTTGGCCCCTCAACCCCTTATTTAGAGCTTCCAAAATTAAAAACTCACATAGGAGTCATTGGCCCTCATCCATCTGCATCATTTTGCATGCAGTTATGCCAGCAAAGTCGTCCTCCACACTGTGGGGTGTTCTGAGGGCCTCAGTAGCCTTCCAAAATAGGCCTATTGCAGCCTCCTCCAGGTTACTCCTCTTCCTGCCACTTTTTCTTTGAAGGAGGAGGGGAGGGACCTGGGTATCAGGCAGCCTGCTTGGCCCGGCCACCTCCTGGCTGAGACTTCCCTGTGTATGAGGCTCAAGCTGGCCTCCTCCACATGTTGCTGCCTGGAAGGCCCAGGTTGGGCGTCAGAAGCCTCAGCTGGGGGGTAGGAAGCGTGGAAGGAAGAGTGGAGAGTGCTGGCCTGGGTTTAGTCTGACCCACCAGAAAATGCAGCCTGTCATAGTACCACAGCTTGGGGAGATAAATGTCATCTGCTGCTCCTGATCTCTGGGAATCCTGGACCGTCTTGCGCTCCCTTAGATAAGTGCTCCTCATGCCACCAATTAGGATCTTCAAATAGGTGATGTCTGCCGTGGGGATCACCGACTTCACAAATTGCAACAAATTATCCAGCGCTGCCTTCCTCTTTGTTTGGTTCTTATATTCAGGGTGGTTTATCTGCCACAGACAGGGCAGCTCCCTGAACATATCTATGAAGATTGGCATAAAGTCATGATCCTTCAAGATATCCATTTTAACTGCAAGACACAACACAAGACAAACCCTAATGTCAGCCTAAAGTCTTCTAAACTTGTGCAAATACAGGCCTCAGTCTAGAAGCAGTATAGGCCCAATGTTAAATCTTACCTTCGCTATCATGATCGGAGCCTCCGTTACTCCTTCCTCCGCTCACAGATCAAACGTACTATGCACGCGTGTTACGCTTTATAGACACTGCACATGTGTGAAACTCCACCCACCCCTGACGTTCTTGCTAGTCTATTCCCCGCCCCTTCTCGTTCTTCGCAGTGGGGGAAGAGCACATGGCGGAGACACAGCAGGTGTCTGATAATTACAGCAATGAGGACGAAGAGGAGGAAAGCCCGGAGCCAGAAACGTCCCGATCTCGGAAGAGACGATTTAAGGCCTCAAATATGTCCTTTGTGGAGATGGTGGAGATGGTCGACATCCTGAAGACGTCCGACTATGACGGGGAGTATGGACCTTACCCCAACCCCAATGTCCAAAAGGCCAAGATCATGGCGAAAGTGGTCAAGAGTCTGCACCGGAATTTCGGGGTACGATGATCCAAGGATTAGCTCAGGAAGAGGTGGTCGGACCTCAAATTAAGGGAGCACGAGCAGTACAAAAGGATCAGGAGAGTGCTGCAAAAAAGTAAGTAGTTGTGCTGTGTTCCTATTCTTTATTCTTGTGCTTTTCTTAACTGTTGTACAGTTTAAAATGGCAACTTTCATGTTCATGGGCACATTATTCGTTCGTATGAAACATTGTTCGTTCGGCCTAGAAAACAGCATTGTTTTGCCCATATGCATTTTAATACATTTTTTATGGCCTACTTCTCTTAAAAAAATGTGGTCGTGTAGATGGGTTTGTAACTAGAATGAAATGCAAACTAGATTCTGTGTAAGGAGAGAACACTCAGCAGCAGTTTTCACATCTGGACGCTGGAGCACTAATGTGGGACACAAGAACACCCTTTTTATTAGGGGGCCCACACAGGTGCTCCAGTGTATACTATAGGGGTGTCTCCATCTGTGAAGCTTGTACAAAACAGGTAAGTATTCAAGCTTGACAAAGGACAAAATATTTCTTCATCTTGGAACTCTGCCATAACAGACAATTGTACCCCACTTCCAAGCAATGTTTCATATTTCTATTTCTGCCATGAAATATCTGTGTTTTTTAACATAGGGGAGAAAAGACTCGGAGGACACCCCTCATCCGAGGAGACAACAGACCCCCCACCTCTGGAAGAAGGGGAAATCCCACAAAGCCAACAGGAGGAGGAGGAGGAAGGAGACGTGGTGGAAATAGTCACCACATCAGGTGAGTGTCTGCGACCACAGGCTCAGGTAAGAGATGGATGCCGGCATATTTATAATACATGGTGTGTTTTTGTTTCTATCTTTTAAGGTGATCGTGATGTTGTGGATCCAGATCATTTCACCTCTGAAAGTGCACAGATCCTGATCGGGGAGATCATGGGGTGTAATAGGGACTTGGAAAACATCCAGAAAAACATCAATGATGTTCAAAAAAAATGAAGAACATCATTGATGTTTTAGGGAGAGTTTAAAACCCCTCCAAATCCCTTCCCTTTTTTGTGCTTTTTGTGATCTAAAAATTTCTAACATTTTTTGACATAATAAATTTTGAAGATGCACACAGTGTGTCAACATGTGCTATCTGCCATCACGGGAGATCAATGGACGCGTTTTGGGGGTGCAACCCCTTCCTCAATAATAAAGTAGCTGGGAGGAAGGGGTTGCACCCCCAGAACACATCCCTAGATCCCCCGTGATGGCAGCTAGCACATGATGACATTTGGCAATTTGTGTGCATCTTCAAAATTTGGCTTTTCCGGGGGTGACTTCACCCCCTCTGAACGCAATATCAAACACAGTTTGTAAATACTCATGTCTGATATTGCCTTCAATTTCTTTAAAAGCTGAACTTTGTAAGTTCAAGATTTGTGTCTTTCTTGTTGGTTTTAAACATGCCTGTTTTATCTTAAATGGACATTTCTACTTTTTCTAATGTGACCCAAAAAATTGTTATACAACAAACATGTTGGTTTGTTTTAAAAAAACCTTTTACAAATGCACATGTGATTGTGCTGGTATTAAAAAGATTGATAATCATGAATGTGTGGATTATTGTTTCAACGCTCCAAAACTTTTGTTGTGCTCTAATTGGTGTTTACTGTGACAATGGGGGTTAGTTCCTAAGGGAAAATCCAATTTGCACTACAAGTGCAGTTTCAAGTTACACAATCACGCCATTTTCAGGACTCACCACATTTCTGTCAGGGTCAGTTAAAAGAAACACAAGCAGTAAATGTCACCAAAGATTTTAGTAGTTAAAATGATTTTTTTATTTGAAAAATGTTTCAGACATTGTCTGGCATATTGATGGCCCCCCTATCCTCAAAGTATTCAAGGTATCTAAGACGGACCTCACGGGTACTCAGGGGGGGCAAGCCAGGATGGCCACTTTCAAGCGCCGTCAGGGTTGGTTCATTAGGAATTCCGGCCTCAGGCCCAACTGAGCCAGCATAGTTGGCAGAATTTTGCCGTAAAAAGTTGTGTAGAACACAGCACGCCAGAATGATATGATTCAGTTTGTACTCCGCCATGTGTATGGGTGTAAGAAATAGGCGGAACCGGCTGGCCATGATTCCAAATGTGTTCTCCACCACTCCTCTGGCTCTGGCCAGCCAGTAAATAAAAACCAAAGAAAACAAAGAGAACAAGTGTCTCTTAAGAGGGCAAAAAAGACCCCAAGGCACTGTCTGAAAAAAGCAAGCTAAATTTTATTAAACACAATAAGATTAAACACCACACAAATAATTATAAACTAAAAAAAAAGAAAATTTTACAAAAAAATTATATTGCAAGCGGGCTATGGTAAGTAATCAATCACAGACCCTAAAAATTAAAAATGACAACGTTGTCGTTAAAAACAAGGGAGCCACGGCTATGCATACCACACATATACACCCTTCACCATTCAAAATCTAATGAAATCGATTCAAAGCAGCAATCAGCTGTTGAAGAAATATTTGTGAATCGCTTTTCAGAGGTATGGTATTTCAGGAGTTGTGGGTATTTTGTGGATGGAAAGAATATTAGAGGTCCGTATGGCGGGCTAATTGAGCCCTATAAAGAACAGCAAATAATCAGGGTGCTAGAAAGGTAACCCAAAAGGACACAGCAAAGTGAGACCAGCAAAATTGAGTAATTCAATTGCAGATAAAGCAGCGGTATTATTGGCAGCAGCAAGCAAGGAAAGGGAGTAATGAGCGGCAATGGAGAGGCATTTAAGCAGTCATAACATCAGTATTTCTTCTCACCACCTGGTCAGTCACCAGCATCCATGGATCGCCATGCTCAGCCCCAGATTCTGACTGGAAATGTTAGTCCATATAGTGCCATATTCCTGTTTAGGAAGCAGTGTTCATGCTGCGCTGTTTAGGCTGTACAGTCAGGCTGCTAGAGTGCCGGTCATCAGCTATTCGGTCCTAGCTGTTCTTCCATCCACAGCGTCTGCACGTGGTTCTGGGATAGCGTGCTGATGTCACATGCTGACGCGTTTCATCAGCCAATGACCGCTGGTTTCCTCAGAGCAAGGAGGAGTCCGTGGATCAAGCAAATATAGGCAGGGTAATCAAGTGAAATTACACATATTTACCACTAGATGTCATCCAAGATCACCTCACATAGCGAACATACAGCAGGGGAATTTCTTTTAACCACTTGCCGACCGCCGCACGACTATATACGTCGGCAGAATGGCACGGGCAGGCAAAAGGACTTACATGTACGTCCTTGCCTGCCCGCGGGTGGGGGGTCCGATCGGACCCCCCCCCGGTGCCAGCGGCGGTCGGCAAATCTCCCCCGGCGATCGGAGGTGAGGGGGAGGCCATCCATTCGTGGCCCCCCCCTCGCGATCGCTCTCAGCCAATGGGATCATTTCCCTGCCTCTGTATTGTACACAGAGGCAGAGGAAATGATGTCATCTCTCCTCGGCTCGGTATTTTCCGTTCCGGGCCGAGGAGAGAAGACTGCAATGTGAGTGCACAACACACTACACACACAGTAGAACATGCCAGGCACACTAAACACCCCGATCCCCCCCCCGATCGCCCCCCGATCCCCCCCCAATCACCCCCCCCCCTGTCACAAACTGACACCAGCAGGTTTTTTTTTTTTTTTTTCTGATTACTGTATTGGTGTCAGTTTGTGACATTTACAGTGTTAGGACAGTTAGTATTACCCCCCTGTAGGTCTAGGGTACCCCCCTAACCCCCCCTAATAAAGTTTTAACCCCTTGATCACCCCCTGTCACCAGTGTCGCTAAGCGATCATTTTTCTGATCGCTGTATTAGTGTCGCTGGTGACGCTAGTTAGTGAGGTAAATATTTAGGTTCGCCGTCAGCGTTTTATAGCGACAGGGACCCCCATATACTACCTAATAAATGTTTTAACCCCTTGATTGCCCCCTAGTTAACCCTTTCACCACTGATCACTGTATAACCGTTACGGGTGACGCTGGTTAGTTTGTTTATTTTTTATAGTGTCAGGGCACCCGCCGAATAAAGATTTAGCCCCCTGATCGCCCGGCGGTGATATGCGTCGCCCCAGGCAGCGTCAGATTAGCGCCAGTAACGCTAACACCCACGCACGCAGCATACGCCTCCCTTAGTGGTATAGTATCTGTACGGATCAATATCTGATCTGATCAGATCTATACTAGCGTCCCCAGCAGTTTAGGGTTCCCAAAAACACAGTGTTAGCGGGATCAGCCCAGATACCTGCTAGCACCTGCGTTTTGCCCCTCCGCCCGGCCCAGCCCAGCCCACCCAAGTGCAGTATCGATCGATCACTGTCACTTACAAAACACTAAACGCATAACTGCAGCGTTCGCAGAGTCAGGCCTGATCCCTGCGATCGCTAACAGTTTTTTTGGTAGCGTTTTGGTGAACTGGCAAGCACCAGCCCCAGGCAGCGTCAGGTTAGTGCCAGTAGCGCTAACACCCACGCACGCACCGTACACCTCCCTTAGTGGTATAGTATCTGAACTGATCAATATCTGATCTGATCCGATCAGATCTATACTGGCATCCCCAGCAGTTTAGGGTTCCCAAAAACGCAGTGTTAGCGGGATCAGCCCAGATACCTGCTAGCACCTGCGTTTTGCCCCTCCGCCCGGCCCAGCCCAGCCCACCCAAGTGCAGTATCGATCGATCACTGTCACTTACAAAACACTAAACGCATAACTGCAGCGTTCGCAGAGTCAGGCCTGATCCCTGCGATCGTTAACAGTTTTTTTGGTAGCGTTTTGGTGAACTGGCAAGCGCCAGCGGCCTAGTACACCCCGGTCGTAGTCAAACCAGCACTGCAGTAACACTTGGTGACGTGGCGAGTCCCATAAGTGCAGTTCAAGCTGGTGAGGTGGCAAGCACAAGTAGTGTCCCGCTGCCACCAAGAAGACAAACACAGGCCTGTCGTGCCCATAATGCCCTTCCTGCTGCATTCGCCAATCCTAATTGGGAACCCACCGCTTCTGCAGCGCCCGTACTTCCCCCATTCACATCCCCAACCAAATGCAGTCGGCTGCATGAGAGGCATTTTCTTTATGTCCTCCCCCTAGTACCCCTACCCAACGAACTCCCCCAAAAAAGATGTCGTGTCTGCAGTAAGCGCGGATATAGGCGTGACACCCGCTATTATTGTCCCTCCTGTCCTGACAATCCTGGTCTTTGCATTGGTGAATGTTTTGAATGCTACCATTCACTAGCTGAGTATTAGCGTAGGGTACAGCATTGCACAGACTAGGACACACTTTCACAGGGTCTCCCAAGATGCCATCGCATTTTGAGAGACCCGAACCTGGAACCGGTTACAGTTATAAAAGTTACAGTTACAAAAAAAGTGTAAAAAAAAAAAAAAAAAACACAAACAAAAATATAAAATAAAAAGTAATAGTTGTCGTTTTATTGTTCTCTCTCTATTCTCTCTCTCTCTATTCTCTCTATTGTTCTGCTCTTTTTTACTGTATTCTATTCTGCAATGTTTTATTGTTATTATGTTTTATCATGTTTGCTTTTCAGGTATGCAATTTTTTATACTTTACCATTTACTGTGCTTTATTGTTAGCCATATTTTTGTCTTCAGGTACAGCATTCACGACTTTGAGTGGTTATACCAAAATGATGCTTGCAGGTTTAGGTATCATCTTGGTATCATTCTTTTCAGCCAGCGGTCGGCTTTCATGTAAAAGCAATCCTAGCGGCTAATTAGCCTCTAGACTGCTTTTACAAGCAGTGGGAGAGAATGCCCCCCCCCCCATCGTCTTCCGTGTTTTTCTCTGGCTCTCCTGTCTCAACAGGGAACCTGAGAATGCAGCCGGTGATTCAGCCAGCTGACCATAGAGCTGATCAGAGACCAGAGTGGCTCCAAACATCTCTATGGCCTAAGAAACCGGAAGCTACGAGCATTTTATGACTTAGATTTCGCCGGATGTAAATAGCGCCATTGGGAAATTGGGGAAGCATTTTATCACACCGATCTTGGTGTGGTCAGATGCTTTGAGGGCAGAGGAGAAATCTAGGGTCTAATAGACCCCAATTTTTTCAAAAAAGAGTACCTGTCACTACCTATTGCTATCATAGGGGATATTTACATTCCCTGAGATAACAGTAAAAATGATTAAAAAAAAAAAAATGAAAGGAACAGTTTTAAAATAAGATAAAAAAGCAAAAAAATAATAAAGAAAAAAAAAAAAAAAAAAAAGCACCCCTGTCCCCCCTGCTCTCGCGCTAAGGCGAACGCAAGCGTCGGTCTGGCGTCAAATGTAAACAGCAATTGCACCATGCATGTGAGGTATCACCGCGACGGTTAGATCGAGGGCAGTAATTTTAGCAGTAGACCTCCTCCGTAAATCTAAAGTGGTAACCTGTAAAGGCTTTTAAAGGCTTTTAAAAATGTATTTATTTTGTTGCCACTGCACGTTTGTGCGCAATTGTAAAGCATGTCATGTTTGGTATCCATGTACTCGGCCTAAGATCATCTTTTTTATTCCATCAAACATTTGGGCAATATAGTGTGTTTTAGTGCATTAAAATGTAAAAAAGTGTGTTTTTTCCCCAAAAAATGCGTTTGAAAAATCGCTGCGCAAATACTGTGTGAAAAAAAAAAATTAAACACCCACCATTTTAATCTGTAGGGCATTTGCTTTAAAAAAATATATAATGTGTGGGGGTTCAAAGTAATTTTCTTGCAAAAAAAAATAATTTTTTCATGTAATCAAAAAGTGTCAGAAAGGGCATTGTCTTCAAGTGGTTAGAAAAGAGTGGGTGATGTGTGACATAAGCTTCTAAATGTTGTGCATAAAATGCCAGGACAGTTCAAACCCCCCCCAAATGACCCCATTTTGGAAAGTAGACACCCCAAGCTATTTGCTGAGAGGCATGTCGAGTCCATGGAATATTTTATATTGTGACACAAGTTGCGGGAAAGAGACAAATTTTTTTTTTTTTTTTTTTTTTTTGCACAAAGTTGTCACTAAATTATATATTGCTCAAACATGCCATGGGAATATGTGAAATTACACCCCAAAATACATTCTGCTGCTTCTCCTGAGTACGGGGATACCACATGTGTGAGACTTTTTGGGAGCCTAGCCGCGTATGGGACCCCGAAAACCAAGCACCGCCTTCAGGCTTTCTAAGGGCGTAAATTTTTGATTTCACTCTTCACTGCCTATCACAGTCTCGGAGGCCATGGAATGCCCAGGTGGCACAAACCCCCCCCAAATGACCCCATTTTGGAAAGTAGACACCCAAAGCTATTTGCTGAGCGGTATAGTGAGTATTTTGCAGACCTCACTTTTTGTCACAAAGTTTTGAAAATTAAAAAAAGAAAAAAAAAATTTTTTTTTTTGTCTTTCTTCATTTTCAAAAACAAATGAGAGCTGCAAAATACTCACCATGCCTCTCAGCAAATAGCTTGGGGTGTCTACTTTCCAAAATGGGGTCATTTGGGGGGGGTTTGTGCCACCTGGGCATTCCATGACCTCCGAAACTGTGATAGGCAGTGAAGAGTGAAATCAAAAATGTACACCCTTAGAAATCCTGAAGGCGGTGATTGGTTTTCGGGGCCCCGTACGCGGCTAGGCTCCTAAAAAGTCCCACACATGTGGTATCCCCATACTCAGGAGAAGCAGCAGAATGTATTTTGGGGTGCAATTCCACATATGCCCATGACCTGTGTGAGCAATATATCATTTAGTGACAACTTTGTGCAAAAAAAAAAAAATAAATAAATAAATTGTCACTTTCCCGCAACTTGTGTCAAAATATAAAATATTCCATGGACTCAACATGCCTCTCAGCAAATAGCTTGGGGTGTCTACTTTCCAAAATGGGGTCATTTGGGGGGGGTTTGTGCCATCTGGGCATTTTATGGCCTTCAAAACTGTGATAGGTAGTGAGGAGTAAAATCAAAAATGTACGCCCTTAGAAATCCTGAAGGCGGTGATTGGTTTTCGGGGCCCCGTATGCGGCTAGGCTCCCAAAAAGTCCCACACATGTGGTATCCCCATACTCAGGAGAAGCAGCTAAATGTATTTTGGGGTGCAATTCCACATATGCCCATGGCCTGTGTGAGCAATATATCATTTAGTGACAACTTTTTGTAATTTTTTTTTTTTTTTGTCATTATTCAATCACTTGGGACAAAAAAAATGAATATTCAATGGGCTCAACATGCCTATCAACAATTTCCTTGGGGTGTCTACTTTCCAAAATGGGGTCATTTGTGGGGGTTTTGTACTGCCCTGCCATTTTAGCACCTCAAGAAACGACATAGGCAGTCATAAATTAAAGGCTGTGTAAATTCCAGAAAATGTACCCTAGATTGTAGGCGCTATAACTTTTGCGCAAACCAATAAATATACACTTATTGACATTTTTTTTACCAAAGACATGTGGCCAAATACATTTTGGCCTAAATGTATGACTAAAATTGAGTTTATTGGATTTTTTTTAGAACAAAAAGTAGAAAATATCATTTTTTTTCAAAATTTTCGGTCTTTTTCCGTGTATAGCGCAAAAAATAAAAACGGCAGAGGTGATCAAATACCATCAAAAGAAAGCTCTATTTGTGGGAAGAAAAGGACGCAAATTTCGTTTGGTTACAGCATTGCATGACCGCGCAATTAGCAGTTAAAGCGACGCAGTGCCAATTTGTAACAAGTGCTCTGGTCAGGAAGGGGGTAAATCCTTCCGGGGCTGAAGTGGTTAAATACCAAGTCCAAATGACTATAGATGATCGATCACCAATTATAAATAAACAAGGAGCACAGAAACTAATTAAGTGACTAAGTGACTAGTTTACTTAGTCACTTAATTAGTTTCTGTGCTCCTTGTTTATTTATAATTGGTGATCGATCATCTATAGTCATTTGGACTTGGTATTTAAAGAAATTCCCCTGCTGTATGTTCGCTATGTGAGGTGATCTTTGATGACATCTAGTGGTAAATATGTGTAATTTCACTTGATTACCCTGCCTATATTTGCTTGATCCTCGGACTCCTCCTTGCTCTGAAGAAACCAGCGGTCATTGGCTGGTGAAACGCGTCAGCATGTGACGTCAGCACGCTATCCCATATTCCTGCTTTCTAAACAGGAATATGGCACTATATGGACTAACATTTCCAGCCAGAATCTGGGGCTGAGCATGGCGATCCATGGATGCTGGTGACTGACCAGGTGGTGAGAAGAAATACTGATGTTATGACTGCTTAAATGCCTCTCCATTGCCGCTCATTACTCCCTTTCCTTGCTTGCTGCTGCCAATAATACCGCTGCTTTATCTGCTTTATCTGCTTTATCTGCAATTGAATTACTCAATTTTGCTGGTCTCACTTTGCTGTGTCCCTTTGGGTTACCTTTCTAGTACCCTGATTATTTGCTGTTCTTTATAGGGCTCAATTAGCCTGCCATACGGACCTCTAATATTCTTTCCATCCACAAAATACCCACAACTCCTGAAATACCATACCTCTGAAAAGCGATTCAAAAATATTTCTTCAACAGCTGATTGCTGCTTTGAATGAATTTCATTAGATTTTGAATGGTGAATGGTGTATATGTGTGGTATGCATAGCCGTGGCTCCCTTGTTTTTAACGACAACGTTGTCATTTTTAATTTTTAGGGTCTGTGATTGATTACTTACCATGGCCCGCTTGCAATATATTTTTTTTGTAGTTTATATTTATTTGTGTGGTGTTTAATCTTATTGTGTTTAATAAAATTTAGCTTGCTTTTTTCAGACAGTGCCTTGGGGTCTTTTTTGCCCTCGTAAGAGACACTTGTTCTCTTTGTTTTCTTTGTATGCATTTAGGGCATCCCCATATGGTATCCCTCCCTCTGTGTGGTTGATTGTCTGATATATGCTAATGCTCATTGCTAATAATAATTTGGTGGTTGATCCAGGCAAACTTCATTTTTTTGCTAGTAAATAAAAACCCTCTGGTCAGGGGTGAGGGTCCTCATCGGGAATGGCTGCATAAGATGGTCCCCCAGCACAAACGCTTCATCAGCAACGAAGACGAATGGAAGTCCTTCCACATTGTCTTCTGGAAGTGGCAAGTCCAAGCTGCCATTCTGGAGATGCCTGTAGAACTCCATCTGGGCGATGACTCCACCATCGGACATTCAGCCATTCTTCCCCACGTCTACATACAGGAACTCGTAAGTAGCCAACACCACTGCCAACATCACAATACCATTGACCCCCTTATAATTATAATAGTATGACCCCGAGTTGGGTGGTGGGATGATGTGGACGTGTTTCCCATCAATTGACCCTCCGCAGTTAGGAAAGTCCCACCGCTGGGCAAAGTGGGAGGCCACAGTCTGCCACTCCTGTGGGTTGGAAGGAAACCGTGCACATAAACAGGGAAAGCAGATTAGACACAAACATTCTTGCCCAGCATCAGTATAACATTTATTTTAGGGAGTTTTGAAAGACCAAGGTATAAGGTCCACCTATCAGATTCCCCCCCCCCCTCTTGGGCCATTTCTAACATTATAGGGGGGGGGGGGAGCTCTTGGACAGGTAACCCTCTCCACTTCATTGAGAGATGAATGCCTAAATAATGGGTATTACTTTGGCCAGCCCCTCCTTAGCTACACTATTGACAGCCCACTGGACAGGTAAGAAGTGTCATAATACAAAGATATAAATGCACATTGTACACATTTGAGCACATTTGGAAATTCTGCTATTACCTATCAAGATAATAATAGCATACAAAAACTTTAAACAGTACCATTTGAAAGTATACAGGCAGGCCCTTGCACTACATGCTTTGGGGAATTCATCCATAAATCTGACCACAAAAGAGATGGGTATAGTGTGTATGGGTTTGGCAAAGTCAGCAGATAGATGATTGAGGATAGATAGAGAATTGGTATCAGCTGACTTAGCAGTTGGGGGGAGGGAGGGTTCCAAATGATTCAGGGACCCAAAAAAAAAGCCTCTGGCACTCTGCATGAATTTAAAGCACGCATCACATTTGTAAACATTTTAGGGGGTATTTAGGGTAAAGCACTACTATGGAGCTGATAAAATACATTGTTAAGTGACTACATGAGGTGAATATAGGCCCAGGAGAGCATGCTGGGGAGGTAAGTGAAGGCAAATATGTATTAAGGACAACAAAAATAATTACATAAAAATCCAGCATGCATGAGGACAAAGGGGACATTCACAGGATATTCCAATCATGGTAATTAGGGAATGAGGAAAGAAATACAATATATTATCAAACATTAAATACAATAAAATGTGGTATTAAAGGATAAAAATCTTACCTTAATATACTCCTGCAGGACCTGGATGATGGCAGAACAGGTCTCTGGGATGATGATACCCAGAGCCTGGGGGGGAGATGCCTGTCGAGAACTTGAGGTCCTGCAGGCTGCTCCCCATCACCAAGTACCACAGGGTGGCGACTAGCCTCTGCTCCGGAGTGATGGCTTGCCTCATGCAGGTATCCTGCCTGCTGATATAAGGGATCAGCAAAGCCATCAAACGGTGAAATACGGGGTCCATCATCCAGAGAAAGTTCCTGAAATCATCAGGATTATTCTCACGGATCTCACGGAGCAAAGGCATATGACAGAACTGGTCACGCTGAAGCAACCAATTCTTGGTCCATGAACTCCTCCCCACCCTGTTCATGGACTGGACTTGTGTCAAGGTAAGGACCCCAACACCAAGCCCCCGCACAGCACGAACTCCACGAGGAGTACGTATACGCAACATGGCTAGAAAACGGTCGGCTGCTCAGAACGAAGTAACAGAACACACTGAAGAACAGCAAGGCCTGTGAAGAGCGACCTGAAAAACAGCAACGAACGGACAAGATCGCACAGGAAACTCCAATACGAACTGACTGCACGCACTGAAGAGCAGATACAAACCCACAAGCACAAACTGAAAACTATGAGTCGTGAATCTATTCTCACCAAACTTTTACTAACACGGGATTAGCAAAAGGAGCCCAAAGGGTGCCGCGCTTGGTTCGGACCTGCCCTTTTCTAGTCTCGTCGTACGTGGTGTACGTGAGCGCGTTCTTGGCGATCGGAAATTCCGACAACTTTGTGCGACCGTGTGTATGCAAAGCAAGTTTGAGCCAACCTTCTTTCGGAAAAAATCCATGGATTTTGTTGTCGGAATGTCCGATCAATGTCCGATCGTGTGTACGGGGCATTATAATGATGCGTTGTTATGATTGAGTTTCATTTTGCGCACGGTCACTTTTTTGGCACTTTATTGCACAATTTGTTGATGGTCATTGTAATATTTGTTATTTGGTTTGTACTGCTGTTAGTTTATAAGCGCTGCTTATATATTTTTCTATATTTCACTGACTGGTATCACAGTTTATTAAGTGGCTGCTAATTTCCTTCTTTTTATTTATATATATATATATATATAATATATATATAATTTATATCCTGTATTTCCTTAAATACGATCAAGAGTTGAAGGTACATCTGGAAAAGTATGACAAGGGAATTATTACAAAAAAGGATAACAACATTTCCTACAGGACAAATTGGCATTCTGTGAGGGCAAAGCCTATAAATAGGACTCCAATGGGTGATTTAAGGCAAGAGAGCAGTTGAAACAAGATAGGAATGTCACAAATGAATCAGAAAGAGATGTAGAATCTGATACCACTTCTTGACTAGGGTAGGTAAGAGCTCACCTGAGACTGCCCTACCCATGTCAGCCCCACTTACCCGCCCTCTACTTATCGGGAATGACAACGCAAAACATAAGTGGAGTTAAAATGGCCGAACACAGCCTTTAATTAAACATACACTTTCTATATAAAAGCATTACATAACCATATATAACTTATCCAGCTATCAAGATTAGAGGTCCCTGACGGTGCCACATTGCCAAATTTTTTGTGTCTGAGGCAACAGATAGCTGAGCTGCGACTCCAGCCGCAAACACCGGCTCGGAGCCTAAACCAGCTGACCTCAGACACTCACCGGTCTTAACACTAATATGCATTGTACCGTACACAATTGAGGACCCAATACCTCAGGTGGATCCCCACCGTTTTCCCAATAACTATAAATAGACCTCCGTTAAGGACCCCAACCGCCAAAGTGCCACAGGTGTAAAGCCTTACACTTGTGTGCCACTCCACACCCAAAAAGCTCTTTGTAACCCATCTTCCAAACCCAACAGTCACAGATCTGTACCCTTTGCATTAAGTTGGACACCATTACTCCTAAGAAACTGCCAAGTATCGGTCTCCAAATCCAAGTTACGAATAACTAAACCCCCTTCCTAATAATAAACCTCCCCACTTCCTTGTTTACCTTGACCCGTGCCTTAATACATTTTTTGACCAATCTGGCCATCCGCTAAGACGTACGAGCCACGACAACTGACCAAAGTATGAGCATGTCAGGGAATGCAGTTCGAAGTTTAAGAAAATCAAACTTTACATCCCTAATGAACTCCCTACTGGAGCAGAGCCCACATGAAGAATGAGAATATCGGGGGCCCTGTCCAACCTGGCAAAGTGAGTCACCTCCGGGACTACCCGGCCCCATAGCATATCCTGGACCCGGATCCAACAAACGATACCCAAATCATGAGGTAGCCCTAACTGCCTGCCGTTGTGCTTAACCTCTGCCCTCTTGGCCCCCCAAAACACAAAAGAATGTCCCAGGATCCAGACGAAACATTGCGAGACACCTGAAAAGAAAACAAAATCACAGTGCACTCCAACCAGGAACAACAACATAAAACAGTAGTACAGTAGAAGGAAAAAACCCACCCGCCTAAAATTATCTAGAGCAAATGCGGCATAACATACAAGCGGAATTGGTTGGACTCCAACCTACCAATGCTCCTAACAGTATTCTCATCCAATCTCCATCGGGATGCCTCTGTGGCCACCCCAATACGAAAGGAGTGAGCAGCGTACTCAAGCGGGTCAAACCCAGTGGCCGCCAGGCATGTACGAAAGACTGCTACAAATTGAAACTTAGATAGAACACTAGCCATCCGAATGCAGGGACAGGGAACCACTGGTCCGCGGTTGCACCAGAAAGAACTGTTCCAAGGCAAGCAGAAAAAACGGGGACCATTCCCCCGAAGTGCAAAGTGGATTTGCCTTTCATAAATAATCCCCATAGTAAGGCTCTCAATAACAAAGATATTAAGAATTTCTAATTATTAAATATTCACACATAACCACATTCTATGCACTCTTCAAAATTCATAGAAACTAAAAAAAGTTACATTCCTGGCATGCCAGGAATGCTAACTGTCACATTTGCTTGTACTCTCTACCGAACTGTCAAACCAACAAATGGCTGGTGTTATAACTAATCATATATGCAGCACCATGGCAGTTTCAGATCAAACAGAAGCTACGATAAAAGTTTCCATGGCTGAAAAGCATAAGAGCGTTTAGTTCCGCTTTAACTGCTTTCCACGCACCTCCTGCTTAAGATGGGCCCGAGCAGTCCCTTGAAGCAGACGTACACCTCACACTTCGCTGAATCCGCTAATCTCATCTTATCCGCCATCTTCTCCACATCCTTCTGCTTCTCTGCCACTGATACTGGTCCCGGCTCGGCACCCTCCTTCTGTGTGCCAGCTGCTGACCCAATCTGCACACTGGTGGGGGGGATGGCCCCTGTGCCGTCGCCTCCAGTGGGTCCCACACCATCACCGGAGCCCCTTCCCTCGCCAGGCCTTCCAAGTACTCGCTGCTGTCACAAATCCCGACCATGAGGAGGGCCGCAGGCCGCACCTGGAGACAGGCCGCTCCCACAGGTGTAGCTCTCCCCCGCCGGGCTGTCCCACTGACAGGCACATCGCCAGTGGAGGCAGCCGCATGCTCCTGAATCCGGACGATGGAGGAGGTGATGGTGGCCGTGCGGCGGTAAGTGTCACCCCCCCGCGGGATACATTTATCCATATATTTAACCATTTTATGTGATATTGATTCATCAAAATTATATTGAGAGTATTTTGTATTGGACCGGTTACCAGAGTACTTAAATAATATATATATTCCATCACCAATATACAGACAGATACACATTATGAAAATAGAACATATTATTTAACAGATAGTTCAGAACACGTTTTTCTGCCCTCAGACATGCCTAGTGGTTGAAGGTGATATTACCTGAACTCACCAAAGTAAATCATTAGATTTTTCCAACCAATGGAAAATAAGCCATACCTTCTGGGCTAATTTTATGAGCTTATTGTCCCAGATGGTATAAAGTATGTAAGGTGCCATAGAGAGGGCCACCGACCCACACGCTGACATACACCCTCTGGACGTACACAAATTTGGTAATAAGCGACCACTCCCCATCTCGCTGGACATTGCTGCTAGGATGAATTGAATTTACATCCTTTCCTTTAACCACCTTAATACAGGGCACTTACACCCCCTTCCTGCCCAGACCAATTTTCAGCTTTCAGCGCTCTCACGGTTTGAATGACAATTACTCAGTCATGCAACACTGTACCCATATGAAACTTGCGTCCTTTTTTCACACAAATAGAGCTTTCTTTTGGTGGTATTTAATCACTAGTGGGTTTTTAATTTTTTGTGCTATAAATAAAAAAAGACCGTAAATTTTGTGAAAAAATGCCTTTTTCTTTGTTTCTGTCATAAATTTTGCTAATTAGTAATTTTTCTTCATACATTTTGGGCAAAATTTATACTGCTACATATCTTTGGTAAAAATAACCCAAATCAGTGTATATTATTTAGTCTTTGTGAAAGTTATAGAGTCTACAAACTATGGTGCCAATATACATTTTATCTTATGCAATACTGTGTGAAGGGAAAATTATAGGAATCATATTTTACTGTTTACATTTTATCTTATCCAATACTGTGTGAAGGGTAGTTTAGTATTTAATAATTGTCCCACATTATTGGCCTTGTGAGTTGAAGCCGTTTTTGGGTGAAATCAAGATCAACCTGTATTACTACAAATTTGGCTGCTGTGGTCCCAGGGAAATTATTCATCTCCCCATTCAATCTGGTAGCTCTGTTAAATTAATATTTCCTTCAAATTGATAATATCTATCTGTTGACGTTGCTAAACATACTTTGTATTTTTTCCGGCCGGAGAAATTCAGAGGATTGTTTTTCCGAGCGACAAGAGATATTGTGTTTTTTTGATCTTAAGGCGCGATTACCGCAATTTTTTTTTTTAACATACTCATTTGGGCTATGCTTGGGTTATTTGTCAAATAGTAAGGAAAATACTTTTATTGCCGCGTTGATGTCTTTGGTAGGGTGTATGAAATAGCAATCACCAGAAATTCTGGTTCTGTATGAAATTGTATAATTATACTTGTAAATTAATAAAAATGATTTACTTATTAATTCTATTGGGAGATATTTATACGTTGGTAAAAATTCCCCATAGATTAACGAACTCCGGAAATTATTGTGGTATGTTACTGATTGTCTGAAGTTCACATTTTTAACGTAAGGTTGGAGGCACTGCGCAAAACACTAAAATTTTATGAAATTCAAATTCCCCATATGTATTATTAAGATTCCATACCACACTCACAACAACGGTAAGTGCAAGGACTGACCATGCTAACATTATAATAGATTAACCCCTGCCAACCAGTTCCCCTTCTCACCCTGTCATGTATGCCCTATACTGATTCCGTTCCTCCTCTGCTTCGGGTATGTCATTCTCTTCTTCCCTTTCTTCACAGCACAACCAAAAGGGATAAATCACACAGAATGGTACACATAATAGTACTGGCACTAAGAATATATCTAGCACAAGCACACACAAGACTCAGGAATCCCTCGTTGGTTGCACTCAGGTGCATAATTATATTTAGGGCTGTTACTGATTAAAATTTTCGTGTTCAATTAATCATTTTTTTTTAATCAATTAATCGACTAATTTCGATCAATTATAATGCACATACAGATCCAACTACTTTTAGCTGATTTAGCACCGTTGTTATGGCAATGGCCGAAGCCGGACATAGCGGGGCATGGCTAGGACGTCACACGTCATAAACTCAACCTCACCGTGCCCATAATCTCAGCCTTACCGTGCCCATAATCGCAGCCTCACTGTGCCCATGATCGCAGCCTTACCATGCCCATAATGCAGTCTCACCGTACCCATAATTTCAGACTTACCGTGCCCATAATCGCAGCCTCACCGTTCCCATAATGCAGTCTCACGGTGCCCATAATCGCAGCCTCACCGTGCCTATAAAGCTGTCTCACCGTGCCCATAATCGCAGCCTCGCCATGCCTATAATCGCAGCCTCACTGTGCCCATAAAGCTGTCTCACCGTGCCCATAATGCTGTCTCACCGTGCCCATAATCGCAGCTTCGCCGTGCCTATAATGGCAGCCTCACCGTGCCCATAATGCAGTCTCACCGTGCCCATAATGCAGTCTCACCGTGCCCATAATCTCAGCCTTACTGTAGTCAGTGCCTGTGCCTGGATTACACAGTCTGCGGGCATCTCCCGCTGTGTGTCTCGGAGCTGAGTTTGAAAACTTTGGCCGCGCTGTGAGAAAAGTCCCGCCCTCCTCCTAGAGGAGCTCGTGTGATAGACAGAACATTGCGTCTATCACACGAGCTGATCTAGGAGGAGGGCAGGACTTTTCTCACAGCGCGGCCATAGTTTTCACACTCAGCTCGGAGACACACAGCGGGAGATGCCCGCAGACTGTGTATGACATATAGTGGAGGAGAAGGGAGCAGAGCGCTGCGCTGCAGCCACAGCTTGGCCCAAAGCGGCCCCAGGGCAGGCAGCCTACCGATCAAAAAAATTTTGATCGATCAAAAAAATTAACGATTAATCGAGGAAATAATTGTTAATTTCTGCAGCCCTAATTATATTATAATGTAAAATATACACACCAAATCAAAGATCTTTGGAAGGGGATTCTATCACTCTGCTGATGTATGTTCTCTACAGTGTGAGTCAAAAGAACAATTCAAATCAGATTATAAATAGGGAGGAAATTAAAAGCTTAGAAGGGAACTGAATTTGAACATGCTCCATAGAGGACATTGGCTGGTCTACACAATCGCAACCTGCAGTGGGGACCCAGAGAAGATGGAAGCGACAGTTGAAGACAGGATCAGCCAAATATATTCACACTACAGAAAAGGAATGCTTTAGTGGCTTTGTGAGTAAGAAAACTCTGATATTTGGCATGTAATGAGTTTTTCAACTTCTGGGTTTAATGACACATTAACAATGTAAGGCATATACAGAATAAATGCCAGTTGAATAGAAAAGTGTCATTATAGACGACATTCGTGCACTCAGAGATCTGATCCTTTGGGCAGCGATACTGTTCGGATATACAGTACTAAAAAGGGAGAGTCCCGATATGCAACAGTCATTATACACAGCTGAACTATGGAGGAAGCCTAAAACCTCTCCATTGTTACAGACTAATCCAAATATTTAGTCTTTTTTACAATAGACGATACAGGAAGTAGAAATGCTTTCAGTGGAGGGTGTGGACACCCATAACCTGACATTTGCACAACGACAAGCCCTGTCCAATTTATGTTACATTCACAATATTACTATTAAAGTGGTTGTAAAGGCAGAAGATTTTTTATCTTAATGCATTGTATGCATTAGGATTAAAAAATCCTTCTGTGTGCAGCAGCCTCCCTTAATACTTACCTGAGCCCCATCTTGATCCAGTGATGTTGCATGAGAGACTTGGCTGTCCAGTCAGTGAGCTAATGAGATGAGAAAGGGTGGGGCTGGGCCACGGCTCCGTGTCTGAATGGACACAGGGGGCTTGGCTTGGGTGCCCCCATAGCAAGCCGCTTGCTGTGGGGGCACTCAACAGGAGGGAGGGGCCAGGAGCATTGAAGAAGGACAGAGAAGAGGAAATCTGAGCTGCTCTGTGCAAAACCAACTGCACTTTAAGCCCTTGGCACTATTGTTGTAATGAACAATACACAATACACACAATACAAATCAATGTGCCTATATATATATATTGAACAACAAGGAATGGTATTATGGATCGAGTGAAGACTCAGGGGGTAAGAGGGCAATACTTTTACCCAAACATTTTTTACCTTAATGCAGGGAATGCATTAAGGTAAAAAATGTTTAGGCTTTAGAACCACAAGGTATATATATGAAACCCAATCACTAAAATCTTATGCAAGCTTTAAATTATTGTTACTTTATTATCAAAAGTTATTTTAATTTTTCTGCTTTCATTAAAGAGGAGGTCCAGCCCCCCACGAAAAAATTATGTCAGCAGCAACAAATACTGTAGCTGCTGACTTTTGATATTATAGGCTCTCGTGTGCTGGCGCCACCATTGCCTGTAAGGGAAACCAGTTGTGAAGCCTTGTAGCTTCACGGCCAGTTCCCTACTGCACATACGCAAAGCGCGTTGCACTTTCTGAATAGCCCGGCGGCAGGGAAGGAGAGGGAATTTCTGACAGATCTCTGGTTTTAACAGGTACCCCTTCCCCCCCCAAAAGGTGCCAAATGTGGCACCAGAGAGTAGTGGAAGCAGATAAGCGGAGATCCCCTTTTTGGTGGAGCTCCGCTTTAACCACGTCAGCTCTTTAATTTCAATACGTTTTTTATTGTTTTTTTCATGAAATAATAATGAACAGAAAGTAAAGTACAGTACAATCACTTAGAGTTGTCACAATTTTTACCTTTCAATGGTTCATGTTAAAACAAGTGTCCACATTCGTATGTCACTCATTACCATTTGAGGAAATAGGTATACCAGGAGTGTTACTCGACTCCCCAAGACACCCCTTTTTTGGGATCTAACTGTGTCCTATGGAGGGAGTTTTTTACAGCTCCGATATCTCCCATTGTATCTGGTGTTCCTTCATGACATAGGTTTGTATCAGACTAGCACGGTATTTCTCTTAATGGACAATACATGAATAGTACCGCTAAAGAACTATCAACAGAACTTTTAACATACATCCGCAGTAAGAACTTATTGCTATTGACCATCCGTAGTGCCTTGACTTGTTGTATATATCATTTTATCCTATCTTAATTAAATGTGAATTTATTAGTTAATTATTTAATTATTTAATGTTCCCATAAAAAACCAGACCTGAGTTTTTTGGATACCATGTTAACCAGGAGTAGGGATGAGCCGAACACCCCCCGGTTCGGTTCGCACCAGAACCTGCGAACGGACCGAAAGTTCGCAGGAACATTAGAACCCCATTGACGTCTATGGGACTCGAACATTCGAAATCAAAAGTGCTCATTTTAAAGGCTAATTTGCATGGTATTGTCCTAAAAAGGGTTTGGGGACCCGGGTCCTACCCCAGGGGACATGTATCAATGCAAAAAAAACTTTTAAAAATGGCCGTTTTTTCGGGAGCAGTGATTTTAATGATGCTTAAAGTAAAAAAAAAAAGTGAAATATTCCTTTAAATATCGTACCTGAGGGGTGTCTATAGTATGCCTGTAAAGTGACGCGTGTTTCCCGTGTTTAGAACAGTCCCTGCACCAAATGTCATTTTTAAAGGAAAAAATCTCATTTAAAACTGCTTGCGGGTTTAATGTAATGTCGGGTCCTGGCAATATGGATGAAAATCAGTGAGACAAACGGCATGGGTACCCCCCAGTCCATTACCAGGCCCTTTGGGTCTTGTATGGATATTAAGGGGAACCCCGCACCCAAATTAAAATAAGGAAAGGTGTGGGGCCACCAGGCCCTATATACTCTGAACAGCAGTATACAGGCTGTAGGTTTGTTGTTAAGTAGAATCTCTTTGTAATTTTGAACGGGTACATTTTTAACGTGTTTAGCTCCAGCCAAAAAATCTTTTTTAAGCTTTTTGGAAAACATAGGGAAGGGTTATCACCCCTGTGACATTTGTTTTGCTGTCTTTCCTCCTCTTCAGAAGATTTCACCTCACTTTTTGTCCCAATGGATTGGAAAGCATCAGTGGAAAGGAGAAATGTTTTTCCCATATTAACTCTTACAGGAGAGAATTTCCCTTCCTAGGGGAAGATTTATTCTCACTTCCTGTTGTCTCCTTCCGTTTGCAAGTAGGAGTCGTTTGTAAGTTAGTTGTTTGAAAGTAGGGTCCTGCCCTATATACTCAGCAGAAATTTGGGCCTTAGGTGTTGCTGTGGCCACAACACTGTAAGCCCTCACAGGGCTCTGCTGTGAAATATTAGATCAAGAATTGTAATTACATGCCCCTGTTGAACAGGAGCTGAAAAATTAGGCCTTAGGCACTGGTGCTGGTGCCACAACACTGCAACCCCTCACAGACACTCTAGTTGGAATGCAGGAACGAGCCCTGCTGCAAAGTATTGCATCAAAAATTGTAATTACACGCCCCTGTTAAACAAGGGCTGAAAAATTGGGCCTTAGGCACTGGTGCTGGTGCCACAACACTGCAACCCCTCACAGACACTCTAGTTGGAATGCAGGAACGAGCCCTGCTGCAAAGTATTACATCAAAAATCGTAATTACACGCCCCTGTTAAACAGGGGCTGAAAAATTGTGCCTTAGGCACTGGTGGTGGCACCCAGAACCAAAAATGTTCTTACAAGCTATCAGCGTGATGATTGAGGAGGAAGAGGATAATTACTCAGGGATAGTCACTCAGCATCAGCATAGGCAGTCTTTGAAGGGATCTGAGATTTCAAAAAAAATTATTCGGTTACATCAGCATCAGGTGCTTGGTAGCTGGTGGTGATCCAAGACTCATTCATTTTTATGAAGGTCAGTCGATCGACCGAGTCAGTGGACAGACGCACCCTGTGATCGGTTACCACGCCTCCAGCAGCACTTAATGTGCATTCCGAAAGAACGCTGGATGCAGGACAGGCCAGTAGCTCAATTGCATACTGTGCAAGCTCTGGCCAGTGATCCATCCTCAAGACCCAGTAACCCAGAGGATTTTCGGTGGGAAAGGTGTCCAAGTCTGATCTTGCCCCTAGGTATTCCTGCACCATGTAAAACAGACGCTGGCGATGGTTGCTGGAACCGATCATACCTTGGGGCTGCGGACCAAAAAATTGTCTGAACGCATCGGTCAGACGGCCACCTTCTCCACCGCTCCTTCTTTGACTGACCGAAGCCTCAGCAACACGTTGTCCAGAAACAGGAGTTTGTAACCTCCCAGTCTCTGGGAACGCGTTGCACAGACCTTTCTGCAAGGCCTCCCGAAGATGTTTCATCCTCTGCTCCCTCTGCGATGGCAAGATAAGGTCCGCAACCTTACCCTTGTAACGTGGATCAAGGAGGGTTGCCAGCCAGTATTGGTCCTTCTCCTTGATACCACGAATACGAGGATCCTTACGCAGGCTTTGCAGGATCAGGGAGGCCATGCAGCGTAGGTTTGCTGAGGCATTCGGTCCGGAGTCCTCTGGGTCACTAAGGACGACATGGTCCGCAGCCACCTCCTCCCAGCCACGTACAAGTCCATGTGTTTCTTGGGACTGATCCCTTAAAGACTGCTGCTGATGCTGAGTGCCAGGCTCCACCTCCATACTGACACAATCTTCCTCCTCCTCCTCCTCCTCTTCCTCCTCGTCCTCTTCCTGTGTGATCGGCGGGCACGCAGGAACACTGTCTGGATAAAGGGGGCCTTGAGAGCTAAGGAAGTCCTCCTCTTCCTGCCTCTGTTCTGCCTCAAGTGCCCTGTCCATTATTCCACGCAGCGTGTGCTCCAACAGGTGGACAAGGGGGACAGTGTCACTGATGCATGCACTGTCACTGCTCACCATCCTCGTGGCCTCCTCAAATGGTGACAGGACAGTGCATGCATCCCTGATCATGGCCCACTGGCGTGGGGAAAAAAACCAAGCTCCCCTGACCCTGTCCTGGTGCCATAGTCGCACAGGTACTCATTGATGGCCCTCTGCTGCGTGTGCAGCCGCTGCAGCATGGCCAACGTTGAGTTCCACCTGGTGGGCATGTCACAGATTAGGCGGTTCTTGGGCAGGTTAATCTCCTTTTGGAGGTCCGTCAGCCAAGCACTGGCATTATATGACCGGCGGAAATGCACACAGACTTTCCTGGCCTGCCTCAGGACATCCTGTAAGCCCGGGTACCTGCCCAAGAACCGCTGCACCACCAAGTTAAGGACGTGAGCCAAACAGGGCACATGGGTCATTTGTCCCTGTCGGAGGGCAGAGAGAAGGTTGGTGCCATTGTCGCAAACCACCATTCCTGCCTTAAGTTGGCGTGGCGTCAACCACCTCTGAACCTGCCCCTGCAGAGCTGACAGAACCTCTGCCCCAGTGTGGCTCCTGTCCCCCAAGCACACCAGCTCAAGCACCGCATGGCATCTTTTGGCCTGCGTACTTGCGTAGCCCCTTGAACGACTACGGAGCACCGCTGGTTCCGAGGAAGAGGCCATGGAGGAAGAAGAAGAGGAGGGGGTGGAGGAGAGAGGTGTGTCACAATCATTAGCATTTTGGAGGCGTGGTGGCGGAACAACCTCCAACACTACTGCACTTTGTCCTGCATCCTTCCCAGCTGCCAGCAGATTCACCCAATGCGCCGTGAAACTTAGGTAACGTCCCTGTCCATGCCTGCTGGACCATGAGTCAGCGGTAATATGCACCTTACCGCTGACCGCCCTGTCCAGCGAGGCATGGACATTGCCTTCCACATGCTGGTAGAGAGCCGGAATCGCCTTCCGTGAGAAAAAGTGGCGTTTGGGTACCTGCCACTGAGGAACCGCACATTCCACAAACTCACGGAAGGGGGCAGAGTCTACCAACTGAAAAGGCAGCAGTTGAAGTGCTAGCAATTTTGCCAAGCTAGCATTCAACCGTTGGGCATGTAGATGGCTGGGAGCAAACTTCTTTCGGCGGTGCAGCAGCTGGGGCAGGGAAATTTGCCTGGTACAATCTGATGTCGGTGTACCAAAATCAGATTGCCCACAAGTACGTGGCTGTGACACACCTAATTCTACACCTTCATTCCTCTCAGTGCAGGTCTCAGAGAGGACTGAAGGTCTAGTGGGGTTGGAAATCTCAGCTGATGAGGAGCAAGCAGAGGTCCTCTTTGTTCTTTGGTGTGGGTCTTTTAGATACGCTTGCCAACGAACTGCATGGCAGGTCAACATATGTCTGGTCAAGCATGTGGTACCCAAGCGGGAGATGTTTTGGCCACGCGAGATACGCTTGAGACATATGTTGCAAATAGCAGCGGTGCGATCTGATGCACTCGTCTCAAAAAAGGCCCACACCAAAGAACTTTTTGAATAACGCGCAGAGACTGCAGCGCCCTGCACATGTGGAGCTTTGGGGTGTGATGCAGTCAATGTGCTGCCCTTAGGCTGGCCCCTGGAGGGCATCCTGCCTCGTTGGTGATGTGCCGCCTCCTCCTCCTCCTCCTCCTCCTCTCTCCTATCAGGCACCCACGTTGAGTCAGTGACCTCATCATCCCCTCCCTCCTCATCACTGGAGCAAACCTGGCAGTATGCTGCAGCAGGGGGAGCATGACTGCCAGATTGCTGTCCTTCTTGGGCACCCCCTCTGTCCGTGCTCGTGTTACTGCCTTCATCGAGCTCAGTATCATCATCAGAGCCTTCCAAACGCTGGGCATCCTCCTGGAGCATGTACCCAACACTGTGGTCAAACAGTTCGAGGGACTCCTCAGGAGGACATGGTGGGGCTAGGGAAGGAGTCACTGATGACATTGAGCCGAGGGAAGAGGACGCTGCTTTGCCAGACAAAGTACCCTGGGCATGGGTGAGAGAGGATGAGGAGGATGAGGACGGCTTGGTCATCCACTCGACCAAGTCTTCCGCATGTTGCGGCTTAACATGGCCAGCTGCCGAAAAAAAGGCCAAGCGTGTCCCATGGCCACGTGCTGATGAGGATGCACCGTCTCCACGACCAGCACTAGACACAGAGCCTGCTTGCCCTCTCTTATTGGCTTGTGACTGTCTGCCTCTCCTTCTTGGCCTTCCAGACATACTAATGGCCTGTAGCTGCACTAAGCTGGGATATATATATATATATATATATATATATATATATGTACTGATACTGCAGCTAGCAAAATCAACTGCCTGCCTGTAGTATGAGAACACCACCAACCTTCTACAGGTAGCTTTAGCTGAACACTGTGAGGTGGACGCACCCCACTAACTTGTAGGTTTAGCAGAACACTGTGAGCAGGACGCACTGCACTAACTGTAAATAGTCTAGCTGCCTGACTGTGGTACTAATAGGATCAAAAGAACACCAGTAATTTTCTTCAGGTAGCTGTATTTACTGTAACAAGACAAGCCTGCCTGTCAGTAAGAAGATAACAGAAACGGATCTAGCTGAACACTGTGACCAGGACGCACCCCACTAGCTTGTAGGTTTAGCTGAACACTGTGAGGTGGACGCACCCCACTAACTTGTAAGTTTAGCTGAACACTGTGAGCAGGACGCACCCCACTAACTTGTAGGTTTAGCAGAACACTGTGAGCAGGACGCACTGCACTAACTGTAAATAGTCTAGCTGTCTGACTGTGGTACTAATAGGATCAAAAGAACATCAGTAATTTTCTTTAAAATACTGTAACAAGACAAGCCTGCCTGTCAGTAAGAAGATAACAGGAACGGATCTAGCTGAACACTGTGAGCAGGACGCACCCCACTAGCTTGTAGGTTTAGCTGAACACTGTGAGGTGGACGCACCCCACTAACTTGTAGGTTTAGCTGAACATTGTGAGCAGGACGCACCCCACTAACTTGTAGGTTTAGCAGAACACTGTGAGCAGGACGCACTGCACTAACTGTAAATAGTCTAGCTGCCTGACTGTGGTACTAATAGGATCAAAAGAACACCAGCAATTTTCTTTAAAGTACTGTAACAAGACAAGCCTGCCTGTCAGTAAGAAGATAACAGGAACGGATCTAGCTGAACACTGTGAGCAGGACGCACCCCACTAGCTTGTAGGTTTAGCTGAACACTGTGAGGTGGACGCACCCCACTAACTTGTAGGTTTAGCTGAACACTGTGAGCAGGACGCACCCCACTAACTTGTAGGTTTAGCAGAACACTGTGAGCAGGACGCACTGCACTAACTGTAAATAGTCTAGCTGCCTGACTGTGGTACTAATAGGATCAAAAGAACACCAGCAATTTTCTTCAGGTAGCTGTATTTACTGTAACAAGACAAGCCTGCCTGTCAGTAAGAAGATAACAGGAACGGATCTAGCTGAACACTGTGAGCAGGACGCACCCCACTAGCTTGTAGGTTTAGCTGAACACTGTGAGGTGGACGCACCCCACTAACTTGTAGGTTTAGCTGAACACTGTGAGCAGGACGCACCCCACTAACTTGTAGGTTTAGCAGAACACTGTGAGCAGGACGCACTGCACTAACTGTAAATAGTCTAGCTGCCTGACTGTGGTACTAATAGGATCAAAAGAACACCAGCAATTTTCTTCAGGTAGCTGTATTTACTGTAACAAGACAAGCCTGCCTGTCAGTAAGAAGATAACAGAAACGGATCTAGCTGAACACTGTGAGCAGGACTCACCCCACTAGCTTGTAGGTTTAGCTGAACACTGTGAGGTGGACGCACCCCACTAACTTGTAGGTTTAGCTGAACACTGTGAGCAGGACGCACCCCACTAACTTGTAGGTTTAGCAGAACACTGTGAGCAGGACGCACTGCACTAACTGTAAATAGTCTAGCTGCCTGACTGTGGTACTAATAGGATCAAAAGAACACCAGTAATTTTCTTCAGGTAGCTGTATTTACTGTAACAAGCCTGCCTGTCAGTAAGAAGATAACAGGAACGGATCTAGCTGAACACTGTGATCAAAAGAACACCAGTAATTTTCTTCAAA
Organism: Aquarana catesbeiana; assembly: GCF_042186555.1. Classification (NCBI taxonomy): domain Eukaryota; kingdom Metazoa; phylum Chordata; class Amphibia; order Anura; family Ranidae; genus Aquarana; species Aquarana catesbeiana. Next base: position 359,440,359 of record NC_133324.1, on the reverse strand, counting down.
ATACTGTAACAAGACAAGCCTGCCTGTCAGTAGGAATATAACTGGAACGGATCTAGCTGAACACTGTGAGCAGGACGCACTGCACTAAATGTAAATAGTCTAGAAGATAACAGGAACGGATCTAGCTAAACTGAATACAGTGTATATATATATATATATATATATATATATGCAACACCTGGGATGCATATATATACACAATACACTTTAAGTGCAGCTAACTGACTAACTGTCCTGCCTAATCTAGCTAACTCAAATGAAATGACACTGTCTCTCTCTCTCTCTCTAAGCACACCGGAACACACTGCACAGGGCCGCCGTGCAGGCGGCCTTATATAGTGTGGGGCGTGTACTAAATCCCCTGAGCCATAATTGGCCAAAGCCTCCTTGGCTTTGGCCAATTATGGCTCTCTGTTAAGGCGGCGCTGTGATTGGCCAAGCATGCGGGTCATAGTGCATGCTTGGCCAATCATCAGCAAGCAATGCACTGCGATGCCGCAGTGAATTATGGGCCGTGACGCGCCACACGAATTTGGCGCGAACGGCCCATATCGTTCGCAATTCGGCAAACGATCGAACAGCCGATGTACGAGTCGAACATGGGTTCGACTCGAACACGAAGCTCATCCCTAACCAGGAGTTCCATATTTTAGAAGCCTGGTTGTAGTTCCCCTGGCTGCGGGCAAATTGTATTTCATATGCACTGTGTGTGGTCATTATGCGTAGGGTTTCCGCTATTAATGGCGGATTCGTGTCTTTCCAATGTCTGACTATGTTGAGTCTAGCTGCTATAAGTAGGTGTGATACCACAGTTCTTATTGGAGCAGGTATCAATTCTATTCCTAATGACAGAAGTGCCATACCTGGAGAATATGCGACTTTGGAACCTGAGATTTGTTCTATGGTATTGAAAACGAGGGTCCAATACCTTTTAAGGCATGGGCATGACCACAATATATGTAGCAATGTACCCCTGTGACCACAGTTCCTCCAGCATTCAGGGGATGCTGCAGTAGCAAATTTAGAAATCCGGTGTGGAGTAAGATACCATCGCAGTAGTATTTTATAGTACAATTCCCAAAGGTTAGCACTTCTTGTGGAGTTATATGTAAACCTGAACGCTTTTGTCCACTGTTCCTCAGTGTAGGTCCTCTCAAAGTCCCTTTCCCATGCTGTAATATTATTAGTTTTGCCAAAGGAGTGTTTGTCTTGTAGGAATTTATATATTAAGGATATACCTTTTTGCGTCGATTTGGTGTTTGTGTAGAAAAGGGCTAATTTCCAAGGTATTTGTGTAAGTAGATTGCTACACTTTTTGTCTAGTAGATGGAATAATTGGATATATTTATAAGTTTCAGATTCTGGTATGGAATATTCGATCTGCAATGATCTGAATGATTTAATTGTAGGTCCTACAAAAAGGTCCTCTAGGAGGAGTATTTTGCTATTGCACCAGTTTGTTAGTGATAAGTCAGGGATAACGTGTTCCAAGGCTGTGATCGGGAATTTTAGAAGAATTTGTGGGTCTTCTTGGCTTATATTTGCAAGTAAATGTTTCCAGGATTCAATAGAGGCCTGTATAGTAGGTGCATACGATGATGGTTTGGTGTGATGGTGTGGACTGGAAATCAGGCAGTTATATAGGTTCCCCCCTTTAATTTGTGCGCTTTCTATGCCCGACCATAATGTGGTAGTACTTTGAGGGAACCAAGCCTTAACTTGTGTAAGTATAGTAGCTGTATAGTAGTCTTTTATAGAGACATGTCCTATCCCTCCCATCTGTTTGATTTTTATAAGTTTGTTGAACGCACAACGTGCTTTTTTACCTGCCCATAAATACCTGTCGACTATGAGTTGTGCTTGTTGAAAGAAGGATTGTGGTACTGGTATTGGTAAAGTCCTAAATAGATAAAGGAATTGTGGTAGAATTTGCATTTTAAATGCTGCAAGTCTGCCTGACCAGGACAGTTCAAACTTTTGCATTGTCTAATTTACATTTCAAGGAATCCAAAAAAGGGGTGTAGTTTTCTCTAACTAAATCTGAGGTTTTAGGTGTAAGAGTGATCCCTAGGTATGCGATGCCTTTTTCTTTCCATCTGTATGGGAATTGAGAAGTAATGTCATGTTTCACCTTTTCTGTAAGACCTAGACCCAGTAGGTAGGATTTGGTATCATTTACTTTATAGTAAGATATAGCATTAAACAAGTGTAAAGCATCATGAACCGAAGCCAGGGAAGATGTGACGTCTGTGAGAATTAAAATTATATCATCCGCGAATAGACTTATGGTATGCATATTGTTCCCTATTGTTAATCCCTTGATTTTGGGGTGTTGACGAATATATGCTGCTAATGGTTCCATTAGAAGGTTAAAAATTAATGGGGATAATGGGCACCCTTGACGTGTCCCATTTGTAATGTCAAATGGGGTGGAGAGCATTCCAGATATGTAAACCTGTGCTGACGGGGATGTGTAGAGTGCCATAATAGCTTGAAATATTTGGCCCACAAAACCAAACTTAGTTAAAACTTGCTCTAAATATGTCCAATGGATCCTATCGAACGCCTTCTCTGCATCCAAAGCAAGGAGCAGAGAAGGCGTTTCAGTCCTGTTGGCTTTATAGATAAGATTAATTAAGCGTCTGGTTGCATCCGCTGTTTGGCGACCCTTGGTAAAACCAGATTGGTCTGGGTGAATTAAAGAAGGGAGGAGGTTAACTATTCTTCCGGCTATCAGTTTGGCGTATAATTTTAGATCATTATTGAGTAATGATATCGGGCGGAAGTTTTGTGGGGTGTTTGGGTCTTTCCCTGGCTTCGGTAATGCTACAATCATCGCTTTCAACATTTCAGAGGGAAATGAGGAGGAGGAGGCCGCTCGGTTAAATATTTCTGTGAGTCTAGGTGATAAAACTTCCTTAAACGTTTGGAAATATTCGCCTGTAAATCCGTCGGGACCCGGGGATTTATTTTTGGGTAGTGAATCTATCCCTTGAGATACCTCTTGTATCGTGAAAGGGGAGTTCAGCTCTTCAATTTGGTTGTCTGTAAGGTGAGGTAGATTTATTTTGCTGAGAAATTTAGAAATAGTGTCGGTTGATGGTTGAATTACTTGAGGGTCTTTTTTTAGATTATACAAAGACCCGTAGTAAGTGCTAAAGGCGTCTGCTATTGCCTGGGGGTGGTATAATTTAGTCTGAGTTACTGGGTGAATAATGCAGGGAATTTTAGATTTATGTCTAAGACCTCGTAAACGAGTGGCTAATAATTTCCCTGCCTTATTTCCAGTGGCATAATATGTCATTTTCAACCTCCTGGAAAACTTTTCAAAATCCTCCAGCAGTATGAGACGTAATTCATGCCTCAGCTTGGTTATTTCTTCCGTTTGTGCTTGGGTTAAATTGGCTTTGTTTTGATCCTCTAATGTCTGAATTTGTTTGGAAATATCCATTATGCGCTGCCCCCTCCTCCTCTTAGCCCTGGCTCCCAGTTTAATTAGAAGACCTCTCATAAACGCTTTATGCGTATTCCATGTAATAAAAGGATCATTAACTGAACCTGCATTGTATTCAAAAAATTCCTCCAGATCTCTTTGTAAAGCAGACCTGGAAGGATCAGCCTGGAATAGGTGTGGATTAGATCTCCATATAAAGGTGGCACCGCTAGTGGACTGGTCCTCCACCAGCAGTGAGACCGACGCGTGATCCGACCAGGTAATGCTGTTGATCTGAGATGCTTTAATTTTGGTTAGTAACCATCTATCTGTTAAAAAAAGATCCAGTCTGGAATACATTTTGTGGCTAGCTGAAAAAAAAGAGTAGTCCCTTTCCGAGGCATGAAGACATCTCCACGCGTCGTATACATCATAAGTCTTCAATAGGTGTTGGAGTGATTGGGGTTTTCTTTTAGTTATTGAACTAGAGTCCATGATGGGGTCCGGTGGCAGGTTAAAGTCCCCGCAGAGAATTAGGTGCCCCTTCTGTATTCGCAATACTTTTTTCAGTAGTTTATGAAGAAAGCGGGACTGATGAGTGTTAGGAGCATAAATGTTCACCACTGTATAAGTGGTATTGTTGATGTCACATATTAAGACTAGGTATCTACCTTGTGTGTCTCTTATCTCATCGTGGAGGTGAAAGGCTACTGTGTCTTTTATTGCTGTGAGGACTCCTCTTCTTTTGGTATCAGAATTTGCGAAAAATATGTGCGGGAATTTAGGATGAGAGCATGTAGGTTGGGCCTGCTTTTTAAAATGTGTCTCTTGTACACAAAAAATGTCTCCTTTATGTTGAAGTGCTTCTTCCCACATAGATCTGCGTTTGGCCGGATGATTGAGACCTCTAGCATTGACTGTTAGAAACGTTATAGGCATCTTTCGTGTTTCAAATTGAATGTATTGTGAAGCATGTGTACATAACACTTACAGTTGGTAGTTAGCTTGTCAGAGTAGATCTTGATGGAAGTTAAGTCTGGGAGGATCAGGTGAAAATGGTCCTGTTGTACGGCTTGGTCAATCTTGAGAGCTGTAGCAAAGTTCTGCGGCTGCTGAGATAACTTGTAAAAAACTAAAAAGAAAAAAAATGGTAAAATAGAACATAAAACAGCGAGTAGGTCTTTGCGACCTGGGTGTGACAATAAGTCACTCATCTGGTAATCAGGGGTTATATCTAATTTCAGTCCAGCTTAACAGATATTTCCTCTGCGTCAGGGGACCGTTATGTATAACCTGTATTGGTATTGAATAATTTAGGTGTGTTTATGGGCATTCTTGGAAGTTACCAGATTCCAATTTTCAGCAATGTGATCAGGGCTTTTTGCGTTGCGATCTTTATGCATGTCATCTGGGATAATATGCCAGTGTTGGAGTAAGAGCAAATCTTTGGCAAGGTTATCCACCACATGCTCTTTACCGTCCCGGGAGATGATCAGTTTCGTAGGGAACTCCCATTTGTAGGTGATTTTATGGTTTCTCAATGTCTTAGATATTGTATTGAGGTTCCTCCTTTTCTGTAGGGTGAATTGGGACAGGTCTGCAAAGAATTGTAGTTCTTTGTACTGTGGTGGGAAGAGGTCTTTGTTGCGTGCGGCCGACATCAGGCGCTCTTTCGTTTGGAAAAAATGTAGTCTGAGTATAACATCTCTGGGTATGTTGTCTGGTAGGTGTGTTGGTTTGGGTAGGCGGTGGATCCTATCCACTGTTATGTCCAGGTCTGATAAATCGGGGATTATTGCCTGGAATAATTGTGCTGTATAGGTACAGAGGTCCGTTTGCTGGATTGACTCGGGGACCCCCCTTATTTTCATATTTTTTCTCCTAGAGCGGTCTTCTATATCTGCCATTTTAGCTTTGATGGCGTCCAGCTCATCAGCGTTACTGTCATGGGCATCTACAAGATCATTAATGGTAGTTGCAAACTCTCCCATTTTATGTTCTATGTGATCCACTCTAGCAGTAGTCTCTCTGAGTTCCACTCCGAATTTGTGTACACATGATAACATGTCAGCATGCAGGGAGCTTCTAAGAGACACTAACATGTCCTTGAGGGTGGTATCCAGGACAGGCTGATTGCTAGTGGGGAATAAATTAATGGAGTCAGGGAGGTCTCTGGTATCCTCCCCTGAGTCTAGGCCTTGTGTTAAGTCCTGGCTTGCATCTGATGCATCCAGCCTCACCCTCACCTTTTCTGGGCTCCCCGAGGTAGGAGTGTGAATCGGAGACTGTGTGCTCCTTTGTGGGGCATTCCTTTTTTGTGGATTGCCTTTTACTAGGTTGTACTGAGGTGTACTAGACATACCTCGTTCTTTCGGACCGCCGCCATCTTGCTTAGGCCCGAGCGGGTAGTATTCTGTTAGTTTCTGCGGCTTACGGAGCTCCTTGTTTCTCCGCGGCATGTTCGGTCGGGTCCCCGGGGTGTGCTGTGGATCAGCTGGTATTTGTTGTGCCTTTTCTGTTTAGTATAACAGGTGGTTTGTGCCGTTTTTCCCCTGAGTGCAGAGGAGCTCAGCTAGTGAGCGTCCATCTCCTTCTGCTGCAAGCTCCGCCCCCCCACGTCAGCTCTTTAGACATGTCTAGTACATCCAGAGCTTAAAGGTTAAACAAGCTCCTGGCTTTTTTGTAAAACTGCTCTGAACACCCAATTGCTTTTAAATAAAATAAATAAAATGAAAAAATGCACCCCGTTGCCCCTCGCAGACACAAATGCAAAGGGCATGCACATGTATGTACACTGCACAACACTTGTTGGGTATCAACGTCCATGCAAGAGTGAGAGAAATGATTCTAGGTCCCTCGTTTATGGTTAACTCCAAACTGAAGGGCTGTAGAGGCATTTAAAATGTCACCTGTTGATAATTTTGGGTACCATAATTATTTGTATTTTCACATGCACTGTTAAAGCTTGACATTTTTGGTATATATATATATATATATATATATATATATATATATATATATATATACTTGTATAGATATATATATTTTTTTAATATAAAGTTTATTTAACGTTTCACAAAACAAACATATTGTACCAGGTTACAGATACATACAGACAGTGATTGGATTTGTGCTTATATAACATTGCAGGTGTAGTTTATTAACAGCAAAAGTATCAATCACTTAAGGCTCGGTTCACACATGGGCGGCACGACTTGCAGGTCGCCTCAGCGAGGCGACCTGCAAACGACTGCCGGGGCGACTTGCGAGACGACTTCTGCATAGAAGTCTATGCAAGTCGCCCCAAGTCGCCCCCAAAGTAATACAGGAACCTTTTTCTAAGTCGGAGCGACTTGCGTCGCTCCGATTAGAACGGTTCCATAGCACAGAACGGGAGGCGACTTGTCAGGCGACTAGGTCGCCTGACAAGTCGCCCCAGTGTGAACCGAGCCTTAGTGTGTTCTTTGTGTCAGATTCCTCAAAGATACTACGAGCATAATCACTGAGAAATATATGTGGGGGAGGGGCCCTATTAATTGCCTTCCGTATGGATGTATCCACTTCCCAAAGTATAAGGCAAGGTTAAAAGAAGATTAGCGGGAGGAGCACATAATAGGAAAAGTATAGGAGGTTTCGTAAACCTTTCTCAATGGTCAGGTGTTTCGCCTTAACCCATGCTGCCCAGATTTTATCAAATTTTTTGGGGCAATTTCTTCCCAAGTATGTTAGTTTGTATAACAGTAATGCTGCATTTACTAAGGATTGGCAGATTTGTTTGGTGGGCGGTTGGGGTTGATTCCATTTTGATTGCTTTTCTGGCATAGAATGTGGTATAGAAAACAAATAGTTTCTTCCCCCAAGGGGCCTCAAGGAAGTCACAAATACCTAACAGGAGAGGAATCAGGCTGTATGGGACCGTCAATTTCCCGATAGAGTTGTTGTCAATAAGAATGTCTTTCCAGAAATCCACCACTTCTGGGCAGGACCAGACCAGGGGAAAGAAATCAGCACTGTCCGAGCCACATCTGGGGCAATTCGCCATTCGTCAGGGTATATTCTCGCCAAGCGTAATGGGGAGTAGTATGCACAATGAACTTCAATTGTATATACCTGTATCTTGCTGAAATTACAAGGGGCAAATATTGCTGAATGCCCTCCTCCCAGTCATCATCCGCTAATTCCGGAACGTCCTTCTGCCAAAGCTCGAACAGCTGGGAGACCTTAGATGTGTCCAGAGCTGTCAGCATATTGTACAATGTGTATAGTGTTCTTTCACCATCAGGGGATCTAAGCGTACCCTCCACATTTGACATTTCCAGAACCATCAGAGAAGGGAATTGAGATCGAAAAGAGTGATGCAATTGAAGAAACCTAAAGAACATATGGTTCGGTAGGCTCCTATCTCTCTTCAGAGAGTCAAAGGAGATTAGTTGTCCCTGATTCACTATATCATCCAGGGTTATGACCCCATGTCTGGCCCATACTGCTGGATCTGGGATGGAGAGGAAATGGGGCAATAGAGGGTTGCCCCAGAGGGGAGTTTCTGGGGACCATTGATTAGATCCCATAAGCTTCCTATGAACCGTGTCCCACACCTTAAGGGTCGCACCCATAGGGAGGGTGACATGCGGATTAGATTGGGGGCCTCTGTGTACCAGATTCCTCAGTTCTGTGTATGATCCAAGCAGCGCCGCCGCTAGGGTGGATGCGGGGTTGGCCGGGTTCTCGGAGAGCCACCATTTAACAGTTACCAAGACCGCGGCCCAGTAATATTTCAGGAAACAGGGTAGGGCTAATCCCCCTAGTGTAACAGGTAATTGTAAAGTTGTTTTTGCTATTCTAGGAGCCTTCCCGTTCCAAACAAAGGAAGTAATGATACTGTCTAAATGTCTAAAAAAGGTAGTCGGTATAGGGACAGGAGTCTGTCAGAAAAGGTAAGTGAACTTGGGCAGTAATGACATCTTAATTAAGTTAACCCAACCCACTGGTGTTAGGGGTAGGGATTTCCACGTATTACATCTTTGAACAATTGATTGACCACTGGGCTCAGGTTGAGGGTATCATGTTGTTTAAGATCCCTTCTCCGTATCAAGGGAGGCCGCCACTTCATGTCCGCCATTACCCTCCCCAGAGGCCAGGACAGTGTACAATCTACGGATATTTATATCAGTTCCCTTACCCGGCATAAAGCCTGACTGGTCCTCATGTATTAGGTTAAGTATATGTTCGTTCAAACACTTGGCGAGAATTTTAGTCAGCACTTTTGCGTCAGAATTGAGCAGGGAAATGGGCCGGTTGGATTAGCACAATTGGGGGTCTTTCCCCGGTTTGGGTATCACCACTATGATGGCTTGTGCCATAGAGGGTGGAAGATCGTCGTCCTGTAGGGCCTTAGTAATCATATCATGCATTTTAGATGCTACCTCCTCTATGTACTGTTTGTAGAATTCAGGGGGAAGTCCGTCCACCCCCGGGGTCTTTCCTGTTTGCAGGGAACCCAATGCCTGCTGGACCTCCTCCAATGTGATTGGGGCGTCTAAGCTTTCCCTTGCTGCAGTTGTAAGTGTAGGAAGCGTCACCCCATCTAAGAAATGACATAGTTCCTCAGGGGAGTACTGCGCCCTAGAAGAGTACAGGGCAGAATAGTACTCAGCAAAGCAGACATTTATATTAACAGGATCTGACACTAGGGTCCCATCACTCCTATGGAGACGGGCTATGGTAGAGACCGGGGATTGCTCCTTAGAGAGCCAGGATAGAAGCCTACCTGTTTTTTCGCCTTGCTCGAAAATTCTCTCCGTTTGGGCCAATTGGCGTTTATTTGCCTTGGCTACTCTAAGCAACATCACTTCTTGGTAGGCTACTTTCATATCTTGGGCCTCCTCTAGTATGATCCTATCATTTCTACGTTCCCGAGCTATGGAGGACAGATAGCAGCCCCTGATATAGGCCTTGAAAGTATCCCAAACAGTCCCTGCTGTAGAGGTGTCAACATTAATTAACCAGAATTTTTTAATCTTCTTGACCATTTCTACTTTTATATTTGGGATCTCAATCCAAAACTTAGATAGCCGCCATAGTCTATCTGTTTGGGGGGGTAGTAGTTTGCAACATACACATCAACGGGGAGTGGTCAGACATTCCACGAGGAAACATCTCAATCCCTGTAATATTGGGAAACATGGGCACACTGGCATAGAGAGGATCAATACAAGATAGTGTGTTATAGGCGGAAAAGTGGCATGTCAGTCTGATGGGTGCTTCCATCGCCATACATTCTCCAGCCCGAGCACCTGAGCCCAACGGGACAGTGCTGAGTCAGTAGCGGGGTCCGGGGATAATCTGTCCAGAGATGGGTTTGGAGGAATAATAAAATCCCCCGTGAGGACCACGTTATCTGTAGGGAATTGAGCAATCAGGGTAATTATTTTTTGTAGTAGGGAAAGATTGGCTGGGGGCGGTAAATACACACTTACTAATACCATCTCCAGCATATCTATTATAGCGTGTAGTACATACCAGCCCTCCGGGTCTATAACCACATCAAGGGGTTCAAAGTTGAGGGATCTTTGGACCAGAATACTAACCCCCCAGGCATAATTGGAGTGGGTGGTGTGGTAGTGGTGACCCACCCAAGGTCTTTTTAGGCCCATTATCCTACCACCCACTAAGTGCGTCTCCTGGAGAATGCAGATATGAGGTGTATATTTCTTAAGGTAGTCGAAAACCAGGGAGAGCTTGATTTTATGGTTGAGCTCTTGACAAGATCATTATTGGAGCCATATCCTGGGAGGCAGAGGCGTAACTACAACTTTCAGGGCCCCGGTGCAAGAAACCATGAAGGGCCCCTTTGACCTCTGATCCCGGGCCTGGATCCCTTTACTCTCATTGTGGGGCCCTTTATTAGGGTCTCGCAGCGGCCTCCTTGTTGCCATCATGGTGGTAGAACACCAGGGTCCAGTCCCAAGTGCAACCTTTGTGACCCTGGTAGTTCCGCCACTGTGTTCCACCTGTATTTAGGTACTGCCATAAATGTGATAGATTTTTCTGGCATGTAAGACCTGCACTCCCAGCTTCTAAAAGGCTTTTAAACAGGATGTTACTGACAGGCTCAGTGAGCAGACCCTGAGTAGATCACCCAGGACAGGAGAACCAACATACCCGTTGCCAACCCCAGGAATATGAGCTGCAGTGGTGCAGGAGGAAAGCTATGACAGCAAGTGGCTCACATTGGGGACACTGATGGAGGCTGGAATGTCAGACTGGCAGCATTGGGCTAGCAGCGGTGGGGAGTGGTGGGGGGCCAAGTCAGGAGGCGGTTATCAGTAAGACCCCTTTCACACTGGAGCATTTTGCAGGTGCTATAGCGTTAAAAATAGCGCCTGCAAAACGCCCCAAAACAGTTGCTACATTCATTCCAGTGTGAAAGCCCGAGGGCTTTCACACTGGAGCGGTGCATTGGCAGGGCGTCAGAAAAAGTTCTGCCAGCAGCTTCTTTGGAGCCGTGAAGGAGCGGTGAACTCACCGCTCCTCCACTGCTGCTCCCCACCGAAATCAATGGGGCAGCGCTGCGATACCGCCGGCAAAAAGCCGCCCTGGTGGCGTTTTGCGGGTGGATTTAACCCTTTTTTGGCCACTATTGGGGGTTAAAACTGCCACGCTAGCAGACGAATAGTGCCGCTAAAACAATGGTAAAGTGGCGTCAGCAGTGTGAAGGGGGTCTAACAGAAGAGCGAGTGCAAGAATTTTTGTCTACACAGGCAAAGGTGCATTTCGATTTTTGATGCTCTTGAACTCCACCATCCACCTCTCTCCCCTCCACAATGCAACCCCACCACCCCTACTGTCCACAGCCATGCTGGGACCTCCTTCACATTATGCCTGTATTTGTGATGGGGTGCAACGTGAAGAACGTCTCTTCAAATCCCCCCAGGACAAATCCATCCCTACTCAATCCCCCTCTCAGCAAAAATCCTCTCCGCACCTCTAGCACAGATCCTCTCCTCCAGGTCCTCCCTTCCAGCAGAACCCCCCCCTCATCCTGGGTCAAATCCGCTCCCCTCCATCCTCCCCAGCACAAATCCACTTTCCCCTATGCCAGCATAAGTATTCTTCCCAGTTCTGTCACAAATCCAAATCCATACTTCCCAACTGTCTTGGTTTTGGTGGGACCTTCCTGAGATACAAATGAAATCCTGTGTATCTGGATTAAGGGTCTGTTTATACCAGAATGCTGTGAGGGAAAGTTGTGTTTTGTGTGCATTTCCCACACTGCATTCAAAATGCACTGCCATAGCGATCTGTAATGGGTGTCAACTTAACCTCTTCACACTGTGCCTCCTGGCAGTCATGTGATCCAAAAACTCCTGATTGCTTGCAGTGATCAGGAGCTTTCAGTTAGACGCCGGTAACTGATAAAGGGGTGCTCAAGACATGCACATCGCTACTGATCACAATTCATGCAAATATGTGGCCTCTCTGTGCCAAGGCCCAGGCACCGAGAGGCCGCATATTTGTGTGTGGCAAGGGGTTGGTCGCAAAAGCAGTGTTTGCCTGCACTAGAATGTTTGATCAGCAGTACCATGCGATCCAGTTGCTGTGCATTTTATAAAGCAGTGCATGCAGAGACCTTAGTGCAGATCGACACGGTTTCAGCCCATTAAAATGAAAGGGCTGAAATCGCACAGCACCTGGAAGGCATGTGAATTGCAGCACGTTCCTATGTGATTTGTGGTGCTAACCAACCCTGAGTCTTGGGGCCCAGTGCCAAAAAAAGTTCAGGCACTTGGCTCCAATAACTTGCTTGACAGGAGGGCACTAGCATAGGTACCTGGAGCAATTGCCCTGAATCTCTAGCAAGGTGCCCAGGATCCCAGACACCATGATTGTCCCCTATATAGCAGCCAGTTTGTCTTTTAAGAAGGGGGGAAGGGGGCAAGTTGTCAAAGAAGAATACATGCAGTGATTTGGGGGGATAGGAGGATGCTTTTTGTGTTAGGGGGCACTTTGGGAGGGGAGAGAAATTGTACTGAAAGGGAGGTTAATTAAAAAATCTGACCAACCCAATCACAAGTTTTCTTCCCCCAAAGTGCCCCCTAACACATAAAGCATCCTCCTATCCCCCCAAATCACTGCAAGTATTCTTCTTTAACAACTTGCCCCCTTCTCTGAGTCCCCTTCACTGTCTCCTTCCCCTGCACGTGCCAAGCATTAAGATTCAGTACAAACCTCAGATCAGCACATCCCGTTCTGTTGATGCTGATTGCTGTGTCCATTCTCCTCCCCCTCCTTCTCCTGTCTCTGACATCCGAGCAGAGGAAAAGAGGGAGGGGACTTCAGTCCATGTGTCAGAGTGAGGTGGACAAGAGGTGGGAGGAAGGGGGGAGAGAGCGAGTGAGAGGGAGAGATGCCGTACAGTGTAATCGCTGCGTGTGGGAACAGAAACACCCTGCACATGCTTCGAGGCCAGTCACTGGAGCCATCGGAGGTGAGAGAAACAGGTGCCAGACTGGAGGTCTTTCATGCGGTCGTGGGGCCCCCTTACAGTGGCGGGATTTGCCAGGGCCCAGTCGCAAGTGCGACTGTTGCAACCCTGGTAATTCCGCCACTGCTGGGAGGACAGAAGAGGCCACCGGGGAACCTAGTGCATCCGAGACCCGGAGGGGATGGTTCCCAACACAGAGCCCACCGGGGGTTCTCCCGAGCATGTGTATGCAGGCAGCGGAGCAGCGAACATCAAGAAACAATCATCACTTCTGCTGTTATAGTACTGTCTGTAGTATAAGGCACTTAAACATGAAAAAAGGAAAAAAAAATGAAAAAACAACACCCATCCCATCCCACCCCACACCCCGAAAACTAAACCACGGGGTGTTTGAGTACCCAAACCGAACTTAAACCAACTCATAAGTAATTGAAGGCTCCTAAGGGGGCAGTGTGTAACAATCGGCAGACCTAGGACACAATTCTCAGCGTTGGAGTTCAGGGACTCCAGCGTACACATTCCCTGGAGGCAGTAATTAGCTTAGGGATCATTTAAGAAACAAGACAAACCTTCAGTTGTTAACTAGCAGCTTATACTTAGAGTACTCTAAGGGTTCAAACTTAGTTACCACAATTAAACACTTAACCTGCGTGGAGGAAAGCAGGGTTAGCAAAGTAGTTAACAAACAACCACGCTTAAACTTAAGATATAACTGAGGGGGGGAGCTGTCTCACCACCTTCCCTTCTCTCAGTCCAGAACTTCCAGTGGTGACACAGGATTCAGATCAGGCCCTGGCTGTGGCCTTCATGGGGATCAGTGACCTTTCAGTCCTACATTCCTAGAAGCGTGGCAGGAAAAGGAGCAAAGGGCAGTTACGTTCCCCCCCATCCCAACCTCAACACCCCCCCATGTAATCAGCACATATGAGAATCCTGTCACTCTCTGTATCAGCCGGGGAGTGTAGTGTACTACCATCATTCAGGAGTTCTAAGTCTTCCGGTACACAAGAGGGTTAGGGGACAGCAGTAGCAGACGCTGCTAGGCATGAGAAATGTATCAGGCCCCCTGAGCTCAATAGAGCAGGTTATCCGGTGAGTCAGTGTCTAGATCCACACAGTTCCAAGAACCAGGGCACCATTGCAGCAGTGTATAAGGTGTCCCCGGGAGGACCAGGGGAGCTCACTCCATCAGGCCTCCTGGTCCCATGTAGTGGGTGGGAAAATAGAAACATAGGACTGTTGTGTTTACCACTGGATATAGCAGGTGAGTTAGAAAGGCAGCTGTAGTAGTCGCCGAAGGGAGGATCAGCGGTCACGAGGCAGGGATTCGATCCATCTGGATGAATTTGGTAGTCTCGCTGTCCACCACTCTGAGTCTCGCTGGGAACATCATATTGTATTTGAGTCCCTTGGTGCGCAGCTGGGCCTTGACTTGGTTGAATGTTCCGCGTTGCCTCTGTGTTTCCACAAAGTAATCAGGGAATAGCATGATCTTTGCATTTTCATGGCGCAGTTCTCCCACTTTTCTTGCTTCTCTCAGGACAAGGTCTCGGTCCCTAAAATTCAATAGGCGAAAGATGTATGTGCATGGCATAGGGCCTGGCAGGCCCCGAACCGACGGCATTCTGTGGGCCTGTTCCACCGCAAAGTGAGGGGAGAATAGCGCCAGAGGGAGGAGTCCCACTAGTCGCAGGTTATTCCTGCAGTTTCTGTTCTCCTGGTCTGCAGCCCAGGACTCCAGCATTCTCATTTTAACCTGCAGCGTGCGAAGAGAAGCAGTGTGGTCTCAGACCATATCTTCAGTGTCGCCTACCCTCCGCTCTGACAGCCTGTCCCCGTATTTATCCATGTCGTGCCTTATTAGACCCATTTCCAACTGCATCTGCTCTATTTTAGTGGTCAGGGTAGTTTGGCATCCCGCTATAGCCTGCATGAGAGCCTGAAACTGTTCCAATCCCAGCAGTGGTGGCTCAGCTTGCTCCATCTGGGACGCCATGTTCATGTGTGCCGCTCCACGTGGGTCCCGGACCAACGGCTGTGTTTTGGGAGCCAAGTGCTTTTTCCTCTGCGCATCAGAGTTCCCCCTTCGCATGCCCAACCTCAGTCTTAGCCTTGCAGACAAAACAGGGTGGCTGTATATCCCTTAAGAACGGATAATTAAGCCTACCAGGTGCGGAGCTCCCGTCCCACACGTCCTATTAGGTCGCCATCTTGACCACGCCCCCTTTGGTATATATTTACTTTTATTTTATACAGAAGAAAATGTGTTTGTGTGTGCTAAAATTAAAATATTTTTTCCTGAAAAACATAGTCGAAAATGTAGTTACACACATATAGTACAACATATAAAATTGGAACTACCTTCTTTTTATTCTACAAAAGTCTCTACATTCAGATGGGAAGTGTTTTAAAGAATACCATTAAGGTCCTTGCGGTTTTAGGGTAAAAAACTGACAGGAGCACAACTGTCCCTGTCTTCCAGTTGTGTTCCTGCTTTGTCACCCTGACTATAAGTGTCTGTTTCAACCCACATTACACAGTGTCAGAACTATTGAGGTTAAAAAGAATTCTTTTTTAAGACCTATGCATATTATTTTATATATGGTTGCATGGGCATCTCGGAAGCCATATTGTTCATTTGTTAGAAGGTTAATGTAAGTTCATTGCTTGTGAATAGAGTCTCTTATGAGAGATTTTTAAAAGTCTTATCACATATTATCTCAGGTCGTAAGTTGTAAGAGTCCTAGACAACAATAACAAGATAAGTTCCCCATTACTGGAAAAGGAAAAGAAAAAGGGGCTTATTCAAAAATTGCCTTATGAACAGGTATTATTAATCCTGGTTGATATGTGTGAATGCGCTACTCCCGTAACTTACCACCACCTACAATGCTTTTTAACTATTACTCATAGATTTTTCATGTGCATGAAATTTTAAAACTTTAGATCAATAAACCATATAATCATTCAATACATATACATAAAACAAAAGATCCTTCAAACGTGCTGCAAAATCTTGTAACCATTAACGTGACTGGCGTGCTCCTATGTTGCTTCAATATTCATATGTGACTGAGTGGGACCCTCCACCATTCAGATTGGCCACTCACCAGATACTTCACTAGAGGTACGCCTTTGGTTCATTCAAGGGATAACCACTCCACCTAGGCACCACTTCTCACCGGCTAAAACATGGACTCTAATGCTCCTCATAGGAAAGCATAGGGACAAAAGGCGATCATAGCGCAATATGTTTGAACCATTTATTTTAAAATACAAAGTGTAAAATAATCACTCATAATCAATTTTTTGCATCACGTGACCGGACGAGAACGGTAACGAGGCTTGGAGCGCAAGTCGAGCGTGGAGGCCGCACATTATCACCAGGCGGACCATGCTAACAGCCATTTACCCGTCCGTAACTGCTGGATAAGCTTCGTGTCGGTTCGAGGGCACTTTTTAATGTGAGTGATTATTTTACACTTTGTATTTTAAAATAAATGGTTCAAACATATTGCGCTATGATCGCCTTTTGTCCCTATGCTTCCCTATGAGGAGCATTAGAGTCCATGTTTTAGCCGGTGAGAAGTGGTGCCTAGGTGGAGTGGTTATCCCTTGAATGAACCAAAGGCGTACCTCTAGTGAAGTATCTGGTGAGTGGCCAATCTGAATGGTGGAGGGTCCCACTCAGTCACATATGAATATTGAAGCAACATAGGAGCACGCCAGTCACGTTAATGGTTACAAGATTTTGCAGCACGTTTGAAGGATCTTTTGTTTTATGTATATGTATTGAATGATTATATGGTTTATTGATCTAAAGTTTTAAAATTTCATGCACATGAAAAATCTATGAGTAATAGTTAAAAAGCATTGTAGGTGGTGGTAAGTTACGGGAGTAGCGCATTCACACATATCAACCAGCATTTCCTACCCATCTAAATGAAGGGTTTGTTTTGAATGCAGCACCCCCAACAGTTAGTATGTAATATTGTTTGAGCAATTAGGGGTTGTTTTGCGCCGGTGACACACACACAGTTTATTAAGGTATTATTAATCGCAAGTAATTATGTTAGCAATAATTTCTATTGTATTATCATTGCATTGTATGGGGCAATTATATGCCTTCTTAATTGAATAATCTCACATATTTTGGTTTATGTACTTTTATAATATTCAACATATTGTACTCATTGATACAACATTGATTGTACTCATTGAAACATATTAGTATATATATACTAATATGTTTCAATGAGTACAATCTAATATGTTTCAATGAGTACAATCAAACATTATATTTATTATATATTGTTTGATTGTACTCATTGAAACATATTAGTATATATATTATTAATATGAGAGTAGCATGTTTGAAATATTAAGAATAAGTGTGAAAATACATGTAAAATAATCATTGTATTTTGAAAAAACAGTTATCTCACTACCAAAGGAATTTGGAGGAAAAATAATTGCGTTGGTTAGACTTTCTTAAAACAATATATCTTAGGAAGAGAAGCCTGACAGTTCTGTCTTTAACCGATCATCCTATTATATTTATGGTTTTGTTTAAGGCTGAGGTCAGAGGTTATTTGAAAACAATCATGGTATTTTTAAGGAAAATTCCAAAATTATTTTTAATCCTATACTGCCCCCTTTAGGTAGCTGTACGGATGAATCCAATACTGCCCCCTTTAGGTAATTTTGTCGAAAATGTGTAATTTGACATCATTAATTTTGTGGAAAACTGATCCACACCTACTTTCTTGGGGGATAAAAGTGTGTAGACAAACGGCAGTAGAAAAAAAGGAAAAATCAAGGAAGGGAAGTGTCCATTGGGACAAACAGCTGACATCTCTCAGACAAGGATTTTGAGATTTCTGGTAAAGTATCCATTTCTATTTATCTGTAAGAAATTATTTAGACATACATATAGATGAACCAATTAGTTTTTGTAGTATAAGATTTGGAATTGTGATAATTTTAACTGCAGTATGAATTGTTCCTTTTCCAATTCAAAGTGAGGGATACACACATGTGGATCATCTCACTGAAGCTGATTTCAGTTTATAGTATTTGGTTTAGTGATGATGTATGTTTTAATTAAAATAATTTATTGTAAATAATCTTTACCTTAAATAATCTGAGCTTGCAAATATGTCTGTTGTCTGAGAAAGGTCACGTGTCAAAGTCAACACCTTGTTGTTTTCACATTCTGTTGAGCCATTGATTGTATAATTAATCACTCTAAAGGAAATTACTCAGTTTTGTTACATTGATATTTTAAATAAGATCCTGTGGTTATTTCGTTATCATCTGTATTATCCAAATTATTGAAATTTTGATCCATATTCTTTGCTTGTCACCAGTTATATTTTGATATTATTTTGCACTGATTTTTAGTAAATAAATATGTATATTGTTGCACATCTTTTTGTACTCCTTTTGTATTCAGGTTAGCATGAATAAACGAATTTGAGTTATTTTGTTGATTTGTGGAAATAAGTGGGAATCTCCTTAATCGTAGATCCTTGCTTATTTTCATGAATATAAAACTGTTTAATATTTCAGTATAAACATTCTGACAACAGGCATGGTCCACTGTTATCACTATCACAAAACATTCATGTAGACAAGAAGTGCTGGAAAGAGGCCGCAAAAGTTCAGCAGCACTAAGATGCAAAAATGGATGAAATAAGGTGAAAACAGAATTTTTTTTATAACCCAACTCCAGGCTTTGTGTATCTCCCCTTCCCCCATTGAACATCCTCAGCAGTATTTTATGCCTTTTTTTTTTTACTGATGTCTAATGGCTGGCCACGTGACACACTGGATCTTCTTTGATCTTTTCCTGATCATCTTGAATGATGGTTGTGGAAGTGGTGACATCAGCACCACTCTGTGAGTGGAGGACACTTTGCTCATGGAGTATGGCCATGGCACCCTGCACTAACAGTCTTTCAATACCCTTTTAAAGCAAAACTACACTATATCTGAGCATCACAAACCAAAAACACTATTTAATGAATTTTTAATATAAGATCCATCCATGTCCATCCATCCATGTCTCCATGCTTTATTTTGTTGATAAATCACTTTGAAAAACACCTTCCTAGAATTTCTGAGTCATCATCTTGAGTAAGGGCAGATGATTCATGTAGCATTTACTTCCAGGAATCCATTTGCTTTTAGCTCAGGCATGACATCAGGAGGCTGTTTTTAGCTAAGAAAGCCCCTCCTCCCCTCCTGAAGACTCCTGGGATGTATGACATAATTTGCCTAGGCATGAAAACCAGGAAGTAACTGAAGAAAAACAGTTAAAATAAGTAAATATGATATACCTTCATATCTATTTGCTAATGCTAGCAGCAAAAGGATTAAAATGGTCAAAATATATTGAGAGAGTGAAGTTCCACTTTAAGTTGAGTGATTCTGGGTGTCATTCATCCTGAAAGACTGAGGACATCTTGTGGAAAAGAAATGGTTTTGTGGGGACAACTCCAGATTTAGTGAAGTCTGCTCGAATATCAATGTGTATATATACTATACAGTATATACTGTATAATCACTGGCTCAGAACCTGTCCAGATGTAAGCAATCCTGATTTTTTTTCTCACATTCATATGTTGCATGCTTATTGTTGGTAACCTATACCTTAGACTATTTTTGTCCTAAGAGGTGCATTTTAACCACTTAACAACCGGCCCATAGCCAAATGACAGCTACAGGGCGGTTGTTTAACTCTGGGAGGACGTCCAGGGACGTCCTCCCAGAATTCTGCTCTCGCGCGCCCCCTAGGGCGCGCACTCGAGAGCATCCGTGATCGCCGGGTCCGCAGGACCCGGCGCATCACAGATCCCGGTAAATGGCCGCTGATCGCGGCCGTTTACCATGTGATCGCTCCGTCAAATGACGGAGCGATCACAAGTAAACAAACCGGCGTCATCTGATGACGCCGGTTCCTCTCCTCCCCCTCTCCTCCCCTCCTGTGTACCGATCGGTACACAGTGACCGAAGAGGCGGATGGATGGATGGCTGCAGCGTTGTGGGCTGCATCTGTAGTGCCCACAGCGCTGCACAGAGACATCCAGCCATCCATCCATCCATGCTCAGCCATCCCTACTACTCTGCATGCCCTGCAATGCTGTGCAATACTCTGCAATTCCCTCTGCAATACTCTGCCATACCCTGCAGTACCCCGCAATACTCTGCCATACCCCGCAATACTCTGCCATACCCTGCAATACTCTGCAATACCCTGCAATACCCCGCAATACTCTGCCATACCCCGCAATACTCTGCCATACCCCGCAATACTCTGCCATACCCTGCAATACTCTGCAATACCCTGCAATACCCCGCAATACTCTGCCATACCCCGCAATACTCTGCCATACCCTGCAATACTCTGCAATACTCTGCCATACCCCGCAATACTCTGCCATACCCCGCAATACTCTGCCATACCCTGCAATACTCTGCCATACCCTGCAATACCCCGCAATACTCTGCCATACCCCGCAATACTCTGCCATACCCTGCAATACCCTGAAATACCCCGCAATACTCTGCCATACCCCGCAATACTCTGCCATACCCCGCAATACTCTGCCATACCCCGCAATACTCTGCCATACCCCGCAATACTTTGCCATACCCTGCGATACTCTGCCATACCCCGCAATACTCTGCCATACCCTGCAATACCCCGCAATACTCTGCCATACCCTGGAATACCCCGCAATACTCTGCCATACCCTGGAATACCCCACAATACTCTGCCATACCCTGCAATACCCCGCAATACTCTGCCATACCCTGGAATACCCCACAATACTCTGCCATACCCTGCAATACCCCGCAATACTCTGCCATACCCTGCAATACCCCGCAATACTCTGCCATACCCTGCAATACCCTGAAATACCCTGAAATATCCCGCAATACCCAGCCATACTCTGCAATACTCAGTGATACCCAGCCATACTCTGCCATACCCAGCCATGCTCTGCAATACCCCACAAAAATCTGCAATACTCTGCCATACCCAGCCATACTCTGCCATACCCAGCCATACTCTGCCATACCCAGCCATACTCTGCAATACTCGGTGATACCCAGGCATACTCTGCAATACCCAGCCATACTCTGCAATACTCGGTGATACCCAGCCATACTCTGCCATACCCAGTCATACTCGGCGATACTCTGCAATACCCAGCCATGCTCAGCCGTACTCAGCCTCTGTATGTGGCCAGGCTGTGGAAGTCTCACACATGTGGTATCGCCGTACTCAGGAATAGTAGGAGAATCTATTTTGGGGTGTCATTTTTGGTATATACATGTTATGTGTTAGAAATATTGTATAAATGGACAACTTTGTGTTAAAAAAAAAAAAAGCGTTTTAACCACTTCCCGCCTTCCGTCATACGACGTCCTTGACTTTGTGCGGGGATATCTGAATGATGGGTGCAGCTACAGGCATCATTCAGATATCAGCTTTTTTAGCCGGCGATTCCCTACACCATAAGAATGATCGTAGCGGCTGTTACACTGCTTGATCGTTCTTACGGGAGGCGAGAGGGTACGCCCCCCCCTCCCGCCGCCCTCCGGTGCTTCTACCGACTCACCGCTATGATCGAAGCCAGGATCTTTTTTTTTTTTTTTTTTTTTTTTTATTTCAGGAACAGCCTAGAGGTGAGATGTGGGGTCTTATTGACCCCATATCTCACTGTAAAGAGGACCTGTCATGCCATATTCCTATTACAAGGGATGTTTACATTCCTTGTAATAGGAATAAAAGTGATCAAAAAATTTTTTTTTTTGGAAAAAAGTGTCAAACTAAAATAAATAAAGTAAAATGAACAATAAAAAAAAATAAAAATTTTTTAAAGCGCCCCTGTCCGTGTGCTCGCATGCAGAAGCGAACGCATACGTAAGTCCCGCCCACATATGAAAACGGTGTTCAAACCACACATGTGAGGTATCGCTGCGATCGGTAGAGCGAGAGCAATAATTTTGGCCCTAGACCTCCTCTGTAACTCAAAATTTGTAACCAGTAAAAAATTTTAAAGCGTCGCCTATGGGGATTTTTAAGTGGTGAAGTTTGGCGCCATTCCACAAGCGTGTGCAATTTTGAAAGGTGACATGTTAGGTATCTATTAACTCGGCGTAACTTCATCTTTCATATTATGCAAAAACATTGGGCTAACCTTACTGTTTTTTTTTTTTTAAAGCAAAAAACATTTTTTTTTCCAAAAAAAACGCGTTCCAAAAATTGCTGCGCAAATATCGTGCGAGATAAAAAGTTGCAATGACCGCTATTGTATTCTCTAGGGTCTTTGCTAAAAAAACATATATAATGTTTTGGGGTTCTATGTAATTTTCTAGCAAATAAATGATGATTTTTACATGTAGGAGAGAAATGTCAGAATTGGCCTGGGTGCTCCAGAACGCCTGAAGGTGCTCCCCTGCATATTGGGCCTCTGTATGTGGCCACGCTGTGTAAAAGTCTCACACATGTGGTATCGCCGTACTCGGGAGTAATAGCAGAATGTGTTTTGGGGTGTAATTTGTGGTATGCATATGCTGTGTGTGAGAAATAACCTGCTAATATGACAATTTTGTGAAAAAAAAAAAAAGAAAAAAAAAAAACTTGATTTTGCAAAGAATTGTGGGAAAAAATGACAACTTCAAAAAACTCACCATGCATCTTTCTAAATACCTTGAAATGTTTTCTTTCCAAAAAGGGGTCATTTGGGGGGTATTTGTACTTTTCTGGCATGTTAGGGTCTCAAGAAATGAGATAGGCCGTCAGTACTTCAGGTGTGATCAATTTTCAGATATTGGTACCATAGCTTGTGGACGCTATAACTTTCACAAAGACCAAATAATATACACTAATTTGGGTTATTTTTACCAAAGATATGTAGCGGTATAAATTTTGGCTAAAATATATGAAGAAAAATTACTAATTTTCAAAATTTTATAACAGAAACGAAGAAAAATTTATTTTTTTACAGATTTTTCGGTCTTTTTTCTTTTATAGCGCAAAAAATAAAGAACCCAGCGGTGATTAAATACCACCAAAAGAAAGCTCTATTTGTGTGAAAAAAAGGACAAAAAATTCATATAGATACAGTGTTGCATGACTGAGTAATTGTCATTCAAAATGTGAGAGCACCAAAAGCTGAAAATTGGTCTGGTTATTAAGGGGGTTTAAGTGCCCAGTGGTCAAGTGGTTAAGTAATTTCCCTGTTAACATTACAGCGAATCACAGGCTGTCCTCACATTAGGCTAAGTTTCTAAAGATTAAAGCAGAACTCTGGCCAAAATTTTTTTTCCATGTGCTTGTTGCTGATCTCCTACACCAACTTTGCCATCCATGTTCTTCTGAGCTCTGTAGTTCCTCTGCACGTTATTGCCTGTTGACATCCTGTTTGTAAGACTGCTGGCTTCTACCCCTCTCCTAAGCTCAGCCAGCGGTCTGACATGCCCAGTTGTAGTCCTCTGAAAGCGAGCAGGGAGGAAGCAGACATGTTGTGGGCGGAAGGGGTCTCACAGCCCCCGGTCTGTGCCGCCCATGGAGGAGGTGTCCTCCTCCTCCTCTCTCCTCCCTCCTCCTCCTCTGCTCCCTGACAGTCACCACCCCTCCACTCCTCCCCCTGCCGCTGCCGCCTTCCCACCTGCTATCTCCGTGCAGAGCGGGGATTATTATGAGTAATCACTTGTATGACACAGTGGGGATGTCCCACTGTGTCAGGTATACAAGAACACTGCTTGCTGATTTCCCGCCCCTTGCCGTTATTATGATTGACAGCACACTGTGCCAATAAAGCGGGACATCAGCGAGTGGTGTTCTTGTATACAATACCTGACACATTGGGACATCCCCGCTGTGTTATAAAAGTGATTACTGATAATAATACCCGCTCTGCACTGGTGGGACTGACAAGCTGCACTGGTGGGACCGACAAGAGGCACTGGTGAGACTGACAGGCTGCACTGGTGGGGCTGACAAGCAGCACTGGTGGGACTGACATGAGGCACTGGTGGGACTGACAAGCTGCACTGGTGGAACTGACAAGCGGCACTGGTAGGACTGACATGAGGCACTGGTGGGACTGACATGAGGCACTGGTGGGACTGATAAGCTGCACTGGTGGAACTGACAAGCGGAACTGGTGGGACTGACAATTGGCACAGGTGGGACTGACATGGGTCACTGGTGAGACTGACATGAGGCACTGTTGGGACTGACAAGCAGCACTGGTGGGACTGACATGGTTCACTGGTGGGACTGACAAGCTGCACTCGTGAGACTGACAAGCTACACTGGTGGGACTGACAAGCGGCACTGGTGGGACTGACAAGCGGCATTGGTGGGACTGACATGAGGCACTGGTGGGACTGACATGAGGCACTGATGGGACTGACAAGCTGCACTGGTGGGACTGACAAGCGACACTAGTGGGACTGACAGGCAGCACTGGTGGGACTGACAAGCTGCACTGGTGGGACTGACATGAGGCACTGGTGGGACTGACATGAGGCACTGGTGGGACTGACATGAGGCACTGGTGGGACTGACAAGCTGCACTGGTGGAACTGACAAGCGACACTGATGGGAGTGACAAGCAGCACTGGTGGGACTGACAAGCGGCACTGGTGGGACTGACAAGTGGCACTGGTGGGAATGACATGAGGCATTGGTGGGACTGATATGATTCACTGGTGGGACTGACATGAGACACTGGTGGGACTGACAAGCTGCACTGGTGGGACTGACAAGCGGCACTGGTGGGACTGACAAGCTGCACTGGTGGGACTGACAATCGGCACTGGTGGGACTGACATTCGCCACTTGTGGGACTGACTTTCGGCACTGGTGGGACTGACATTCAGCAATGGTGGACACTGACGAGTTGTACTGGTTTGCGTTTACAACCCCTGGCAAAAATTATGGAATCACCAGTCCCTGAGGATGTTCCTTCAGTTGTTTATTGTTGTAGAAAAAAAGCAGATCACAGACATGGCCAAAAACTAAAGGCATTTCAAATGGCAACTTTCTGGCTTTAAGAAACACTAAAAGAAATCAAGAAAAATAATTGTGGTGGCCAGTAATGCCCCGTACACACGGTTGGATTTTCCGATGGAAAATGTCCGATCGGAGCGTGTTGTCGGAAATTCCGACCGTGTGTGTGGGCTCCATCGGACATTTTCCATCGGATTTTCCGACACACAAAGTTTGAGAGCAGGAGATAAAATTTTCCGACAACAAAATCCGATCGCGTCAATTCCGACCGTGTGTGGCCTGTTCCGACGCACAAAGTGCCGCGCATGCTCAGAAGAAATTTCGACACGGAAAAGCTTGGTCTGGTAAAATTAGCGTTCGCAATGGATACAGCACTTTCGTCATGGTGCAATGTTAAAAATGGTTTAATACAGCGCACTCTCTTCTTCTTTATAATGTGACAAGAATTAAGTAGTTTTGCTGCTCATATTCACACAGACTTCTCACAAACTTATTTTTTTGTTTTTATTCTTGGGATTCCCTTAATATATTGTTATTTGTCACATCTGACAGAATGTTTTTTTTTTTTTGTTTGTTTTTTTTTTGGCTTTAAAGCCATTTTTGGTTTAGATTTTATGTTTGTATTTTTTCCAAGGCTAATCTTTGTTTAATCTTATTTTTATTTTTACTCCAGACAATTTTTGTGTGTGTTTTGTGTGTCAAGTTACCACAACACCATTGATATCTTTTATTATTTAATCTCAAGGAGATTGTTTGTTGTTGGTGTCCCTTGTTAATTTCACATTGTATTTTTGATATGTACCTGAATCCTCACAAACCAACTGTCCTTTTTCAAGTCAAACACACATAGGCAAGTATAATTCCAAACAAAAATCCTTTATTAAGGGCTCAAAACCAAACAAAGAGGGAGGCAACACTGGATCAGCAGGAGAAATTAGCGAAGCCTGGGACCCCCAGGGCAGACAACAATTCTTGAACATCAAAATTGGTGGCCTGAGGAGTCCATATGTAAGGGAGGGCAGTCTGGTCCAGAAGTCGCAGAGATCCGGAAAGCAGCAGATGACATCTGTGTCCCCAGGCTGTGGTACCACAAGAGGCTGCATCTTTTGGCCGACCAGACTGGATCCAGGGTCATCACTTTCTGGTCTTCCTTCCACGCTTCATTCCGGGCTGTGGCTGTGCTGTTGGAGATGTGGCAGGAGGAGGAGTAGGACCTGGAGGAGGAGGAGGACTGGGAGGACCTGGAGGAGAAGGAGGAGGAGGAGGAGGACCTGCAGGAGGAGGAGGAGGACCATCTGTGAGTTCGCAAAGGTGTGTCTGAGATGTAATTTGGCCCCTCATACCTTTATTAAGAGCCTCCAATATGAGCGACTCACACATGAGTTGTTGTCCCTCCTCCATCCTCTGCATTTTTGAGGCAATGATGGCAGCAATGTCCTCCTCCACGGTGTGTGGTGCTCCCAGGGCCTCTGTAGCCCTCCAAAAGAGGCCTATGGCAGCCTCCTCTAGGGCACTCCTCCTCCTGCCACTTTCTCTTTCCAGGTGTAGGGGAGGGACCGGCATATCAGGCAGCCGGCTCGGCCCGGCCACCTCCTGGCTGCGACTTCCCTGTGTATGAAAAAGGGACATAGTTTTAGTTTTTGCATCATCAATCACAATCGTAAATTAGTACTCCAAACTAACATCTAGTTAACATCATTGATTGGACAACCTGAACTATTTAGAGGACTGCTATACCTGGCTCAATCTGGGCTCCTCCACATGTTGTGGCCTGGAAGGCCCAGGTTGGGCGTCAGAAGCCTCAGCTGGGGGGGAAGGAAGCGTGGAAGGAAGACTGGAGAGGGATGGCCTGGGTTCAGTCTGGCCTGCCAGAAAATGCAGCCTGTCATAGTACCACATCCTGGGGAGATAGATGTCATCTGCTGCTCCGGATCTCTGCGAATCCTGGACTTTCTGGCGCTCCCTTACATAAGTGCTCCTCAGGCCACCAATTAAGATCTTCAAAAATGTGATGTCTGCCGTGGGGATCACCTGCTTCACAATTTCCAACAATTTATCCAGTGCTGCCTTCCTCTTTGTTTGGGTCTTGTAATGTGGGTTGTTGATCTCCCACAGACATGGCAGCTCCCTTAACATATCAATGAATAGTGACATGAAGTCATTATCTTTTAATAAGATATCCATGTTCACTGCAAGACACAAGACAAAGCCTAATGTCAGACAAAACTCTCCTAATCTTGTTACAATATAGGCCTCAATGTAGAAGCAGTATAGGCACAAGTTTGGCTCTTACCTTCGTTCTTACGATCGGCGCGTCCAATGCTCCTTCGTCCGCTTACAGATCGTACAAACCACGCCCGCCCCTTTTCGTTCGGCGCAGTGGGTGAAGAGCACATGGCGGAGTCAGAGCAGGTGCGTAGTAATTATAGCAATGAGAAGGAGGAGGAGGAAAGCCCAGATCCGGACACGTCCCGATCCAGAAGGAGACGATTTAAGGCCACAAATATGTCCTTTGGGGAGATGTTGGAGATGGTGGACATCCTGAAGAAGGCCGACTATGACGGGAAGTATGGGCCTTACCCAGACCCCAATATCAGAAAGGCCAAGATCATGGCGAAAGTAGTCAAAAGTCTGCACAGGAATTTCGGGGTACGACGATCGAAAGATCAGCTCAGGAAGCGGTGGTCAGACCTCAAATTAAGAGAGCCCGAGCAGTACCGAAAGATCCGGAGAGTGCTGCAAAAAAGTAAGTAGTTGTGCTGTGTTCCTATTCTTTTTGTGTTTATTACGTTCGTGCTGCTCCATATGCTTTTCTTAATTGTACAGTTTAAAATGTCAATTTTAATGTTCATGGGCCCATTATTTGTTCGTATCAAACATTTTTTTTTCGCCCTCTAAAACACCATTGTTTAGGCCATATGCATTTGCCAACATTTTTTAGGGCTTACTTGGATGCAAAATATTTGGTTGTGTAGATGGGTTTGTTACTAGAATGAAATGCAAACTAGATTCTGTGTAAGGAGAGGACACTGAGCAGCTGTTTTCACAGCTGGACACTGGAGCACTAGTGTGGGACACAAGAACACCATTTTTATTAGGGGGGGCACACAGGTGCTCCAGTGTATACTATAGGGGGGTCTCCATCTGTGAAGCTTGTACTAAACAGGTAAGTATTGCAGGTTGACAAAGGACAATAAAAAAGCGACATCTTGGAACTCTGCTAAAATTGACAATTGTACCCCACTTCCAAGCAATGTTTCCTATTTATAGTTCTGCCATCAAATCACTGTGTGCTAATTCTACCATTTTTGTTTTACATAGGGGAGAAAAGACTCGGAGGACACCCCTCATCCGAGGAGACCAGAGACCCCCCACCTGTGGAAGAAGGTGAAATACCCCCAACCCAAGTGGAGCAGGAGGAGGAAGAAGATGTGGTTGAAATTGGCACCACAACAGTTGAGTGTCTGCGACCGCAGACTCAGGTAAGACATGGATGCTGGCAGATTTTTGATACCTGTTTTTGTTTGGTTTCTCTCTTTTTAGGTGATTGTGATGTTAGGGATCGAGATCCTTTCACATCAGAAAGTGCCCAGATCCTGATCGGGGAGATCATGGGGTGTAATTTAGAATTGGAAAACATCAAGACAAAAATCAATGATGTGATTCAAAAAAATAATAACATCATTGATGTTTTGGGGCGAATTTAATACCCCACAAAATCACTTTTGTTTTTGTGTGGTACAATGTTAAAAATTTTTTTGCAATGTTTCGAAAAGCCAAATTTGGAGGATGCACACAGTGTGCCAACATGTGCTATCTGCCATCACAGGAGATCAATGGACGCGTTTTGGGGGTGCAAACCCTTCCTCAATAATAAAGTAGCTGTGAGGAAGGGGTTGCTCCCCAAAAACACGTCCCTTGATCCCCCGTGATGGCAGCTAGCACATGTTGACATTCGTAAATTGGTGTGCATCTTCCAAATTTGGCTTTTCAAGGGGTGATTTGACCCCATCTGAACGCAATATCAAACCCAGTTCCTAAATATTCATGTCTGATATTGCCTTCAAGTATTACCATATGTGAACTTTGTAAGTTCAAGTTTTTTGTCTTTCTTGTTGGATTTACACAGGCCTGTTTTATCGTAAATGGACATTTCTATTTTTGATAATGCCACCCCAAAAATTGTTATACAACAAACATGTTGGTTTGTTTTAAAAACCTTTTCTAAATGCACATGTGATTGTGCAGGTATTAAAAAGTTTGTTAATCAAGAATGTGTGGTTTATTGTCTCAACGCTACAACACTTTTGTGGTGATGTAATTGCTGTTTTCGGATAAAATGGTGGTTATTTCCTAATGGCAAATCCTCTTTGCACTACAAGAGCATTTTCATTGCAGTTTCAAGAGCACTTGTAGTATAAAAAGTGTATACGCCTTTAGTAAATAACAGCCAACAGTGCTTTGTATAAGGTTACACAATCACGCCATTTTCAGGACTCCCCACATTGCTGTCAGGCTCAGCTAAAACAAACACAAGCAGTAAATGTCCACAACGAATTTCTTTTTTTTGCTTTTTTATTTGAAAAAGGCTTCACAAATTTGCAGGCATATTGATGGCCCCCCTACCCACAAAGAACTCCAGGTATCGTAACCAGACATCACGGGCACTCAGGGAGGGCAAGCCAGGACGGCCGCTTTCAAGCGCCGTCAGTGTTGTTTCAGGGATCACTCCAGCCTCAGGCCCATCTGAGCCAGCATAGTTGGCCGAATGTTTCCGTAAAAAGTTATGGAGAATACAGCACGCCATGATTATATGATTAAGTTTATACTCCGCCATATGGATAGGTGTCAGAAATAGGCGGAACCGGCTGGCCAGGATTCCAAATGTGTTCTCCACCACTCTTCGGGCTCTGGCCAGCCGGTAATTAAAAACCCTCTGTTTCGGGGTGAGGGTCCTCATCGGGAATGGCCGCATAAGATGGTCCCCCAGCGCAAACGCTTCATCAGCAACAAACACAAATGGGAGTCCTTCCACATTGTCCTCTGGAGCTGGCAAGTCCAAGCTGCCATTCTGGAGACGCCTGTAGAACTCCGTCTGGGCGATGACTCCACCATCGGACATCCAGCCATTCTTCCCCACGTCCACATACAAGAAGTCGTAATTAGCCGACACCACCGCCAACATCACAATACTATTGAACCCCTTATAGTTGAAATAGTATGACCCCGAGTTGGGTGGTGGGATGATGTGGACGTGTTTCCCATCAATTGCCCCTCCGCAGTTAGGAAAGTCCCACCGCTGGGCAAAGTGGGAGGCCACAGTCTGCCATTCCTGTGGCGTGGAAGGAAACTGTTGAGAGATGAATGCCTAAATACAGGGTATTACTTGGAACAGCCCCTCCTTAGTTACACTATTGGCAGCCCACTGGACAGGTAAGAAGTGTCATAATACAAAGATATAAATACACACTGTACACATTTGAGCACATTTGGACATTCTGCTACTACCTATCAAGATAATAATAGGATCTAAAAAGTTTAAACACTACCATTGGAAAGTATACAGGCAGGCCCTTGCACTACATGCTTTGGGGAATTCATCCATAAATCTGACCACAAAAGAGATGGGTATAGTGTGTATGGGTTTGGCAAAGTCAGCAGATAGATGATTGAGGATAGATAGAGAATTGGGATCAGCTGACTTAGCAGTTGGGGGAGGGAGGGTTACTAAAAATGATTTGGGGACACCACAAAAAAAAAGCCTCTGCCACTCTGCCTGAATTTAAAGCGAAAATAACATTTCAAAACATTTTACGGGGTGTTTGGGGTAAAGCACTACTATGGAGCTGATAAAATACATTGTTTTAAGTGACTACATTAGGTGAATATAGGGCCCGTAGAGCATGCTGGGGAGGTTAGTGAAGGACAATCTGTATGAAGGACCTAAAAAATTAATTACAGAAAAATCCAGCATGCATGAGAACAAAGGGGACATTCACAGCATATTCCAATCATGGTAATTAGGGAATGAGGAAAGAAATACAATACATTATCAAACATTAAATACAATAAAATGTGACATTAAAGGATAAAAATCTTACCTTCATATACTCCTTCTGCAGGACCTGGATGATGGCAGAACAGGTCTCTGGGATGATGATACCCAGAGCCTGGGGGAAGATGCCTGTCGAGAACTTCAAGTCCTGCAGGCTTCTCCCTGTCTCCAAATACCATAGGGTAGCGACGAGCCTCTGCTCCGGAGTGATGGCTTGCCTCATGCAGGTATACTGCCTGCTAATATAAGGGGTCAGCGAAGCCAACAGACGGTGAAATACGGGGTCCGTCATCCTGAGAAAGTTCCTGAAATCATCAGGATTATTCTCACGGATCTCACGGAGCAAAGGCATATGAGAGAACTGGTCACGCTGAAGCAACCAATTCTTGGTCCATGAACTCCTCCCCTCCCTGTTCATGGACTGGACTTGTGTCAAGGTCAGGACCCCAACACCAAGCCCCCGCACAGCACGAACTCTACGAGGAGTACGCATACGCAACATGGCTAGAAAACGGTCGGCTGCTCAGAACGAAGTAACAGAACGCACTGAAGAACAGCAAGGCTTGTGAAGAGCGACCTGAAAAACAGTAACGAACAAGAACACAATGACTAAGTCACGCGGAACTTGCTTGCACGCACTGAAGAGCAGATACAAACCCACAAGCACAAACTGAACGGCAGAAAACGATCTGAAAACCACGAGTCTGAAAAAGCGCGAATCGTCTCTCACCAAACTTTTACTAACACGAGATTAGCAAAAGGAGCCCAAAGGGTGCCGCGCTTGGTTCTGAAATGGCCTTTTCTAGTCTCGACGTACGTGCTTGACGTCACCGCGTTGTTGGCGATCGGAAATTCCGACAACTTTGTGCGACCGTGTGTACGCAAAACAAGTTTGAGCCAACATCCATCGGAAAAAATGCTAGGATTTTGTTGTCGGAATGTCCGAACAAAGTCCGACCGTGTGTACGGGGCATAACAGTTAGATTTATAGAACAAGCACAGGGAATAAATTATGGAATCACTCAATTCTGAGGAAAAAATTATGGAATCATGAAAAACAAACAAACAAAATAACACTCCAACACATCACTAGTACTTTGTTGCACCACCTCTGGCTTTTATAACTGCTTGTAGTCTCTGAGGCATTGACTTAATGAGTGATAAACAGTACTCTTCATCAATCTGGCTCCAGCCTTCTCTGATTGCTGTTGCCAAATCATCTTTGCAGGTTGGAGCCTTGTCATGGACCATTTTCTTTAACTTCCACCACAGATTTTCAACTGGATTGAGATCCGGAATGTTTGCAGGCCATGACATTGACCTTATGTGTCTTTCTTCAAGGAATTTTTTCACAGTTTTTGCTCTATGGCAAGATGCATTATCATCTTGATAAATGATTTCATCATCCCAAACATCCTTTCAATAGATGGGATAAGAAAAGTGTCCAAAATTTCAATGTAAACCTGTGCATTTATTGAAGATTTAATGACAGCCATCTCCCCAGTGCTTTTACCTGACATGCAGCCCCATATCATAATTGACTGTGGAAATTTGCATGTTTTCTTCAGACAGTCGTCTGAATAAATCTCATTGGAACGGCACCAAACAAAAGTTCCAGCATCATCACCTTGCCCAATGCAGATTCGAGATTCATCACTGAATATGACTTTCATCCAATCATCCACAGTCCACGAATGCCTTTCCTTAGCCCATTGTAACCTTTTTTTTTTTTGTGTTTAGGTGTTAGAGATGGCTTTCTTTTAGCTTTTCTATATGTAAATCCCATTTCCTTTAGTCGGTTTCTTACAGTTCGGTCACAGATGTTGACTCCAGTTTCCTCCCATTTGTTCCTCATTTGTTTTGTTGTACATTTTCTGTTTTTAAGGCATATTGCTTTAAGTTTTCTGTCTTGACGCTTTGATGTCTTCCTTGGTCTACCAGTATGCTTGCCTTTAACCAACTTCCCATGTTGTTTGTATTTGGTCCATGTTTTAGACACAGCCGACTGTGAACAACCAACATCTTGTGCAACACTGCGTGATGATTTACCCTCTTTAGCTTCATACTAACAAGCAGATTTAATCTGATGCAGGTGTTAGTGTTTGTAATAAAAATTTACAGGGTGATTCCATTAATTTTTCCTCAGAATTGAGTGATTCCATAATTTATTCCCTGTGCTTGTTCTATAAATTTAACTGTTACTGGCCACCACAATTATTTTTCTTGATTTCTTTTAGTGTTTCTTAAAGCCAGAAAGTTGCCATTTGAAATGCCTTTAGTTTTTGGCCATGTCTGTGATCTGCTTTTTTTCTACAACAATAAACAACTGAAGGAACATCTTCAGGGACTGGTGATTCTATAATTTTTGCCAGGGGTTGTATAAGGCTGTAACCCACGGGTATGCAACCACCGGCACTGGTGCCGCAAGTGTCATGCCAAGCCTCTTTTGCCGGCAATCAACTCTCTCCCCATCATCAAAGCAACGCAGGGAAGTGTCAGTGAGACACTAATGCATTCCAATTTCAGAATTCCCCAAGCCAAACCTGCACTGAGGGGAGGCACTGTGCCCCCACACATTGTAAAAGATGGGAAACATTGTTTGGTTCTCTAACTTTGCTGTAGCTGCGATCGTCAGCTTTTGTGATGGGGAAGAGATTGGGTGAAGTTCTGCTGGGGGGGGGCGGTCCCTGTTTCTAGGAGGAGGAGGACTGTCTTGGCCACTGCTAAAGCCAATCACAGTCCTGCTAGCCCCGTCCACCATCTGGAGTAAGATGACTCGATTAGTTGCCACTACCAATCTCAGAAAAAAGTGATTTCACTGTGATTGAGAAAACCTCAATCAGATGACAGTTTTGTGGAATTACTGCTGAGCTTCTGGGAATTTTGTTGAAATTATTCCTGAACCTTTGTGTCACTTACTACTGAACCCAGGGGCAGATCCAGGGGGGTGGCAATGGGGCAATTCCCCCCCCTGATAAATTAATTGCGAGTGAACGGCGGGCCAGTCAGCGGGTGAGTGAGCGAGCGGCTCGGTGGGTGTGTGAGTGAACAAGCGGCTCGGAGGTCCGCTCGGTGGGTGGGTAAGTGAGCGGGTGGGCAGCTCGTTGGGTGAGCGGGCGGGCCAGTTGGCAAGTGAGCAGGTGGCTCGCCCTGCATCCTTGCAGTTCTGCCCACTGTGCAGGCAGCCATGGGCAGCAGAGAGATTAAATCATCTCTCTGCTGCCTGACTTCACTCTGGGACACAGGATATGAAAATCCCCACCTTAGCAGGAAATTGACAATTGTAGCAGGCAAGTGACAATCCGCAATGTGTGACAGGTGACGTGGCAAGTGACAATCCGAAACGTGTTGCAGGGGACATGGCAAGTGAGAGTCCGCAACATGTGGTAGGTGACGTGGCAAGTGAAAATCCGCAATGTGTGACAGGTGACGTGGCAAGTGACCATCTGCATCTGGTGACAGGTGACGTGGCAAGTGACAATCCGCAACTTGTGGCAGGTGACGTGGCAAGTGACAATCCGCAACTTGTGGCAGGTGACGGAGCAAGTAACAATCCACAACTTGTGGCAGGTGACGTGGCAAGTGACAATCCGCAACTTGTGGCAGGTGACATGGCAAGTGACAATCCACATCTGGTGGCAGGTGACATGGCAAGTGACACGCTCATGGCTCCCACTGATTCTGCATTATGGTGAGTTGAACTATTTTATTTTATATAACAATGTAGTAATGGAAATAATGCGCTTCAATCATCCTGACACCATAACAACCATGGTGCCAGGATGATTGAAGCGCCAACACCAGCCATTTCCCTGATAAATTGCCCGCAAAAAAAAAATTTCTGGCAGTGCCCCTCCTGAGACTAGACTCTGGATCCGCTCCTGACTGAACCCCTGCACTCTGTGTCCCTTTAAGCCACAGCGAGTATTCAGCGCAATGAAAATCACACCCAACCACTTTTTCTCAGCTGCGGGGTCCCAACATATGATCCTGCACACAGGCCCACTTCTTTCAGAAAATCCCCCTGACCTGAGCTCATCATTGCGCATCCATTCCATATGCTTGTATGGGA
The DNA here is from genome assembly GCF_042186555.1 of Aquarana catesbeiana. NCBI lineage: Eukaryota > Metazoa > Chordata > Amphibia > Anura > Ranidae > Aquarana > Aquarana catesbeiana. The sequence goes on along the minus strand of NC_133324.1, from coordinate 359,405,281 downwards.
CATCACATACATCACATACAAGCACGTGGGCTTGATGTGAGAGGTGGATCAGCAGGATGAGTGTGCCAGGACAGGTAGATGTGTCTCATCTCTGCTTCCTTTCCCCACTCTGCATATCATGCATATCATAGATGAGAAGAGGGTACAGTGGTAGAGCAGATGAGCAGGGGGTTACAGTGGTGGGGCAGAAGAGCAGAAGGAACATATGTGCAGGGGGTACAGTCGTGGGGCAGATGAGAAAGGGGGTTACAGTGGTGGGGCAGATGAGCAGATAAGTTCAGTGTTAGGACAGATGAGAAGATGTCTCAGTGGTGGATCAGATGTGCATGGAGGTACAGTGGTGGGGCAGATGAAAAAGGGGGAACATTGGTGGGGCAGATAAGTGAAAGGAAATAGTAGGTATTCTGGACGACCACTCGTCTATTAGGTACATCAACAGGGCCCTCAGATATCTGGAGACACCGAATGAAACAAGAGGCAGGTTGTGAATTCGTAAAATGTCTGAATTTATTAAGTGTGTTACAGTTTATATATGGTTCAACATACCAATAGAAAGAGGGGAGGGGGGAGTGGTTAGTAAATTATGTATTGGTATAAAATATATGGTTATACAAGTCAATGACACCTAAAATACATTTATTATGAGGTTACAAGAGTCAACAGGCCATCTAGTTGTGAGTCATAAGTCATGCATCCTGTCCCATGGCCTACAGAACAGAGAACAGGAAAGGACAAACCAACCCACAGTGATATTTATATAGTACAGTGCTTGTGCAAGCATTTTTCTAAGCATTCTTTCATGGTTGAACTGGCAACGCATATAAAAGCATATCAAAAATGGGGCCACAATGGTTTGGGCATATTATTACAATAAGTTCAGTGTTAGGACAGATGAGAAGATGATTCAGTGGTGGAGCAGATGTGCATGGAGGTACAGTTGTGGGGCAGATGAGAAATGGGGAACATTGGTGGGGCAGATGAGCAGGGGGTTACAGTGGTGGGACAGAAGAGCAGGGTGGTACAGTGGTGGGGCAGATGTACAGGGGGTTATAGTGGTGGGAGAGATGAGCAGGGGGGTACAGAGGTGGGGCAGATGTGCAGGGTAGTACAGTGGTGGGGCAGATGTGCAAGGGGTTACAGTGGTGGGACAGATGTGCAGGGGGTTACAGTGGTGAGGCAGATGAGAAAGGGGGTACATTGGGGGGGCAGATGAACAGGGTGGTACAGTGGTGGGGCAGATGAGCAGGGTAGTACAGTGGTGGGGCAGATGTGTAGGGGGTTACAGTGGTGGGGCAGATGTGCAGGGGGTTACAGTGATAGGGCAGATATGCAGGGGGTTACAGTGGTGAAACAGATTTGCAGGGGGGACAGTGATCTGAGGTGTGAAGGTGCATGAAATGGGGCTCATCTGAGTTGTGGAGTTGCAGGAATTGGGGCTGATCTGAGGTGTGAGAGTGTAAGATGTTAATTTCTCACTACTAAAGTAGTTTACAGCATTTATGTTATAGAAAATCCTTTTTCGTGATTGAGAGTGTGAAGTTGGCATTTTTTGTTATAAAATCGGCACTCTCAATTTCTTTATTTCGTAAAGATTCTTTCAATTTCATACCGTGTGTTATGTATGGCTTGCTGGCTGCAGAATGAGGGGTGTGATTTATGTTGAAGTGGGCGAGTTCACATTTACATGTACATGCCTAGTGTACCTCTCACATTCATTCCCATCCCAAGTATTCATGCACTGATAAAAATGATTCTGTTGGCTTGTAATTTTACCATAAACATGTTATCATTTTCAACTTATAAATAAATGTTGATTAATTGACTTTGATATTTTAAGTACCTTACTTAATTTTCATTAGTTCTTAAAATACACCTTTTACATTTACAAAAATAATGTATAATATTGAGTAATCTAGACAAAACTTTTAAGGCATGTGCATTTCCATAGTCTAATTGAGTTACATTTACTTAAAAAAATTATCCTTTAATATTACTGAAATTGCGGGACGCATATATTTGCCAAACGTGCAACCGCATGAGTTTTGATGCTGTATATTTTAAAAAGTTTGACGTCTTTTGGAACTTTGAAAACATGCACAAGGCAGTTCCCATACATTTGAGGCCCATGAGGACAAAAGAGCGCCACCAGTGACAAGAATTTTTCCAAGTCACTACAAAGCCATTCAATGCTATTTGAAAGGTAAGAGTGAACATTGAACAAATTATCATTCACATACTTTATATGTTGCTTAACATACCATCCAAATTGTTTATTTTATTTGCCGATTAATATAGTTATAATAAAGGGACATACGTCCATTGTATACACCTATTAAGACAGCTCACTTGTGCGCACACAAAGTTTGCGCTTACTGCATGCGGCAGAACGCAACCAAGATGCAGGTTGAGGGACCGCTAGCTGTTAAGCTTAAAAATTACTGTATTTTGTGCCACAAAAATGAATATTTCAGCCGGTTCGGTTTTTGAGATATTGGAATTCAAATTCAGATTGTGTAACATCAAGCCCCGCCAACTTTGCACCCAATGTTATTAAAATTTAAAATTAAAGATAGCATTAGTTTGCACTGCAACTGTGCCAATTTGTGCTGCAAAAATGAACTTATGCGCTGGTTTGGTTTCAGAGATATTGTGCATTATAGTTGATGAAACCTCTCCCATTTTGCACCACATGTTATTACATTTTAAAAACAATTATACAATTTGTTTGTGCTGTGTTTTCTGTTTGCTTAGTTTTTGAGATATTGGACATTCAACGTTAGATTATGTAACCTAAAGCCCCGCCCACTTTGCACTATGTTATTACATTTCAAAAACAACTATACCATATTTATGCTGCATTGGCAGGAAAAACAAGCATATTGACATAGTGTATTTTTTCATATAGCACTCGCATTTTGTATCAGAAAGAATGATTATGGGACTCATTTATGCTAAAATATACCTTTGACTTTTTTCAAAAGATCTTTTTAGAGCTAGATGTGGGAAATCTATCTTCAAAAGTTCACACTTTAAAGTGCAAATTACTTTCCTAAAAGGCTTTAAAAAAGTTAATACATTCTGTTTTATGTTCTTTACAGATATACTGTATGTGTGTGGTGATTTGTTAGCTGAGAAAGAGGCTTTTTTTTTTTTAAATGTTTACATTTACATTTGATGCTGTTTTAACCACTTAAGGACCGAGCCTCTTTCTGAGATTTGTTGTTTACAAGGTAAAAACAGTTGTTTTTGCTAGAAAATTACTCAGAACCCCCAAACATTAGAACATTTTTTTTTATAACACCCTAGAGAATAAAATGGCGTTCGTTGCAATACTTTCTGTCACACCGTAATTGCTGAGCGGTCTTACAAGCACACTATTTTTGTAAAAAATAAATTTTTTTTAATTAAAAAATAAGACAACAGTAAAGTTAGCCCAATTTTTTTTTTTATATTGTGAAAGATAATGTTACTCTGAGTAAATTGATACCCAACATGTCACGCTTCAAAATTGCGCCTGCTCATGGAATGGAGACAAACTTTTACCCTTAAAAAAACCCTTAAAAATCTCCATAGGTGACGTTTAAAAAATTCTACAGGTTGCATGTTTTGAGTTACAGAGGAGGTCTAGGGCTAGAATTATTGCTCTCGCTCTACCAATCGTGGCGATACCTCACGTGTGTGGTTTGAACACCGTTTTCATATGTGGGCGCTACTCACGTATGTGTTTGCTTCTGCACGCGACCTCGGCGGGATGGGGTGTGTTTAAAAATGTTTTTTTAAATTTATTTATTTTACCTTTTATTTTTTATTTTTACACTGTTCTTTTAAAAAAAAATGTGTCACTTTTATACCTATTACAAGGAATGTAAACATTCCTTGTAATAGAAAAAAAAGCATGACAGGACCTTTTAAATATGAGGTCTGGGGTCAAAAAGACTAAACACTAAAATGCAATAAAAAAAAAAAAAATTTGTCATATGAAAAAAAAAAAAAAGGCCCTTTAAGAGCTATGGGGAGAAGTGACATTTTGACATCGCTTCCACCCTGCAATGGTATGGAGATGGGTGGGGGCCATCTTATTATTATTATTATTATTATTATTATACAGGATTTATATAGCGCCAACAGTTTACACAGCGCTTTACAATATAAAATGGAGACAATACAGTTATAATACAATAAAATACAAGAGGATTAGAGGGCCCTGCTCAGAATGCTTACAATCTAATAGGGTGGGGCAGGTGGTACAAAAGGTTGTAACTGTGGGGAATGAGCTGATGGAAGTGGTAAAAGATTAGTTAGAGATGTGATAGGCTTTCCTGAAGAGATGAGTTTTCAGGGATCGCCTGAAGGTATCTTCCCCTCACTCGTCTCCATACCCAGGAAGGAGAAGGATCCGATCGCCTCCGCCGCTACCTGGCGGCTCCGGTAAGCGGCGGAGGGCACTGGAGAGCCCCACTCCCGCCGCCGATAAAAGTGATCAACCGCAGAGACCACTATTATCGGGGAACTATTATTACCGCTGAAAAAGAGAATACCTGGGTTATGGCAGCTAGCTGCTGCCATAACAAAGCTATCCTTCTTCAAATTGAGGACGTATATCGGTATGCGGCGGTCCGGAAGATGTTAATAATATTACATTTCTAACACTTTATAAATAATAAATGTTAATTTGTTTGGAAAGCCTGTGTCATGAGACTATTCCTTTAAAAAAAAAAAAAAAAAAAAAACATATTATTGTATTACTTTTGTATAAAAACCTTCAAACATATATCACATACATTTGGAAAATAAGTTTTACCAACTTTAAAAAAATTTAGTAAGTTATGGGTTAATAGCACTTAAAACTAAGTAACTAAGTAATAGGGCAGCACAGGGGTGTAGTGGTTAGCACTTTCACCTAGCAGAAAAAGGCTTGCTGGTTCAAATCCTGACCATGACGCTACCTGCCTGGAGTTTGCATGTTGTACCCTGTGCCTACATAGGTTTCCTCCCACACTCCAAAGACATGCTGGTAGGGAAATTGCCCCTAGTATGTGTATGAATGTGAGTTAGGGATCTTAGATTGTAAAGCCCTGTGTAAATTGACAGTACTATAAAAGTACTTGAAATAAAAAAGTTCATGTTTGTGTTCCTATAAGTACTTGAAATAAATACCGTATTTATCGGCGTATAACACGCACAGGCGTATAACACGCACATTAATTTTAAGAGGGAAGTTTCAGGAAAAAAACTAAAATTTTTATTAAGGAACTTTGAAGCAAAATAAGGGTCAGTGCCCATCTGCAGCCTCACCGTTGCCATCAATGCAGCCTGATCAATGCCCATCTGCAGCTTCACAAGTGCCATCAATGCAGCCTCATAAGTCTACATCAATGCAGCCTCACCATTGCCATCAATGTAGCAACCTTGCCATTAATGCAGCAACCTCACCACTGCCATCAATGCAGCAGCCTCACCACTGCCATCAGTGCAGCAGCCTCACCATTGCCATCAGTGCAGCCTGATCGATGCCCATCTGCAGCCTAGAGGGGACAGGGAGGGGGGCGGGACAAGCGCTGACAGATTACATACTGTGAGAATCTCCTATGATAGACAGAACAGTGGTCCAATAGCGGCCCTGGAGACGGGACTTTCTATTACAGAGGCCGCCAAGTAAACAGGAGATTCTCACTGTATTTAATCTGACGGCACTCATTCCGCCACCCTCCTTGTCCCTTCAGAGGCAGCTAAAATTGAAGTATTGGCGTATAACACGCACACGCTATTTGCACCCGATTTTCATGGTGAAAAACTGAGTGTTATACTCCAATAAATACAGTAAGTTAATGTTTGTGTTCCTATCTTAAACTTTTCTGGAAACATTTAGTTGGTTTTACTTGAACCTATGGTCTATAAACTGGACAAATTGAGTTGGCTTTACTTAAAACTATAGTTCCAGACAAGTTAAGGTATGTATTCCTAACTTAAAACACTATGGTCTATAAACTGAAAAAAATTGAGTTGGCATTACTTAAAACAACAAAGTTGAAAACAGGAAAAGTCTAATGAGTCATAAGTTTAGTTGACAGTACTTAAAAACCTGATGCAAATAGTTGCCTCAATTTTTTTGAGTAGACACTGTGGGTGCACGGGCACCGCCCCCCCCCCCCCTCCCCCCCCATCCATGCACCCGGCCCCTTTCAGGATGCCGGACGCATATATTCCTATGGCGGGGGTGGGAGGGGGTGGTATATTTTGAAGCACCTGATTAGAGCCAGAGGCTCTAATAGGCTTCAAAATAGGGTGGGATCAGGGCGCAGAGAGTGCACCCCGATCCCACCCAATTGTGTGACCATAGCAAATTAATTTTCCCTATTTTCACACTAACCTTCCTCCCTGCTAATTGGGAGGCAGGACGTCAGACCTGCTTCCTGATTGGCCAAAATGCCAGGCCACCCTATTGAATTATTGAATGCCTGGTGCTTAAAAAGACCGCGGATCTCGGCTCTGGCAACAAGTAGCTGCATTTGATGGGCACAGGTGGCTGCATATGATGGGCACAAGTGGCTGTGTTTGGGCACAAGTGGCCACGTTTGATGGGCACAAGTGGCTGAGTTTGATGGGTACAATGGATGCGTTCGATGGGCACAATGGCAGCGTTTGATGGGCACAAGTGGCTGAATTTGATGGGCACAGATGGCTGCATTTGATGGGCAAGTGGCTGCATTTGATGGGCACAATGGATGCGTTTGATGGGCGCAAGTGGCTGCATTTGATGGGCACAATGGCTGCGTTTGATGGGCACAATGGCTGCGTTTGATGGGCACAAGTGACTGCATATGATGGGCACAATTGACTGCATATGATCGGCACAAGTGACTGCATATGATGGGCACAGTTGCTGCATATGATGGGCACAGTGGCTGCATATAATGGACACAAGTGGCTGCAAATGATGGGCACAAGTGGCTGCATATGATGGGCACAAGTGGCTGCATATGATGGGCACACATGGCTGAATTTGATGGGCACAGTGAGGCTGCAATTGATGGGGGGGTTTCAGTATTTTTCAGTTTGTTTGCGCCCCCAAACAATTTTGAGCACCAGCTGCAACTGGAGTAGACCCAGCACAATATTTTTTACAGTGTGGGAAATGAAGGCTTATTACAGTTAGAGAGAGAGAAGAGGATATGATGCAATCACTGTTCTAAGAGATCCTTCCTGCCAGAAAAGATGATGCATTTTTCGAATCACAGAGCTGACTTCCTGAAAATTCAATCAGTCATAGCTCTTAAAAGGTAAGAAATTTCACCAATGTAATAACTGGTTATCGTTTTGTATGGGGTGTGTACTAATGGGGGATTTTTTTTAAATCCCCGAGTTCTGCTTTAAATGTGTTCAATATATATAGCCATTTTGTTTAGTTTTTGAGTATGGAAGAGTTATATCCAGTCAGTTTGTTTTTTGCTGTCTGTGTCTTGTAGGGAAGGTTTCCCTACAATAAAGCCTGGTACACACTATAGGTTTTTTGCTGGGTTGAAGGTAAAAAATCTGTCATCAAGCCGAATGTCGGCCGTTTTTTTTTAACCGGCAAATTTCTCCTGACATTCTGCCGTGTGTACCCGGCTTAAGTGTAAAAAAATCTCTCCAAAGTAAGAGGAATGCCCCACTTAGACAGTAGGGGTGGGCGAACGGTTCGGCCTGAGCATACGTTCAGGCCGAACTTTTGTTGTTCGGCGAATAGCCGAACAAACGGGTCGTTCAACCGTTTGTTTGGCCCCCCGAACTGACCACAATGCATTGTGGCGTTGAACAGTGCATTGCAAGCCCTGATTGGCTGAAGCAGTGAAAGCTTCAGCCAATTAGGGCACAGAGCACTGTCAGAGTCATGATTGGACACTGTCATCATGACTTTATCCAATCATGGCTCATTCCCGCCCTACAGTATAAAAGTATTCTTTCAATGGCAGCCATTTTCAGTGTGATTTTGGTGTGAAGAGAGATAGAACAGGGCTCTGTTCAGTGCTATTAGTTAGTGTGCTATACTGTGCTATTTTGCTTCAATTGTCAGTGTAGAATATTAGTTTAGTGTCAGTCTAGGGATAATGTGTGTAGTGAGGAGTACCATCATTCAGATTTTCATAGTGTGCAGCTAGAGTAGGGACAGCTCAGATAGTTGCAGTGTAGTGTAGTGAGACCGTGTCAGTAATCTTGACATTAGTATATAGCTAGAGTAGGAACAGTTCAGATAGCTTCAGTGTAGAAACGGTTGAACACCGTCTATTTGATTGCGTTACTGCCAGTTTAACGCCATATCGTATTGCGTGCGTTACTGCCAGTTTAACGCCATATAGTTTTGCGTGCGTTACTGCCAGTTTAACGCCATACAGTTTTGCGTGCGTTACTGCCAGTTTAACGCCATATCGTTTTGTGTGTGTTGCTGCCAGTTTAATGCCATATAATTTTGCGTGTGTTACTGCCAGTTTAGCGCCATATCGTTTTGCTTACGTTACTGCCAGTTTAACGTCATATCGTTTTGCATGCGTTACTGCCAGTTTAATGCTATATGGTTCTGTGTGCGTTACTAAAAGTTTAATGCCATATAGTTTTGTGCATTACTGCCAGTTTAACGCCATTTACTTCTGTGTGCGTTACTGACAGTTTAACGCCATATAGTTCTGAGCATCACTGTACGTTTGGAGCATTATATTGCAGTATATTATATTGTATCCATGAAGTGTGTCTGTGTAGTGTGAGTACTCAAATTAAACGGCACCAAACACCTCTTTACATTGATTAAAGTGCATCTATGTACAGATTTCAACTTCTCCTTTACATTTGCTTATAAGCATCGCCCCCTCCCTCCCAATAATGTCTAGGGAGAACAACAAGGAGAGGCAGATGTTCCCTTGGCACTGTAAGGGGGCCAGCAACAAATGTGTCCACAGGCAAAGATGGATGTGGTGGTCAGTCCTTAGGCAGGGCATCATTTCCTCTGTTTAGTGAGTTTGCCAATTTTTACAGCAAGGCAAATTCTTGCTTACATCAAGAGTACCTCTATAGGGTTACGGTGGGAAGGCACCACCGACACCCAAAGACCAATTTTTCTGCACCTGTTTGACAGGTGCATATCATTGCAATTTTTTACAGCAAGGCAAATTCTCGCTTTCATCAAGATTATCTCTATAGGGTTATGGTGGGAAGGCGCCACGACACCCAAAGACCAATTTTTAGGCACCCGTTACTTCTATCCAAAGTCAAAGTGACACCAGAATGTATCCAAAAAATCTCTAATCTTGTTCCCAGTGCACTACATTGTGTCCTCATCCTACACACTGGCTCCCCAGCTGTTGCTGAGCAAAATAAAGGCAGCTTGCAGGAAAAATTAAATTTTTTTGGCTTTATAAATTTAATTATTGCTGCAGCAGATTGTAGACATGGTACAATCTGCTGATTTAAAAATGACGTTTTTCACAAACTTTTTTTTATTTATCTATGTCCCCCAGGGCAATACCAGGACCCCTATAACCATTGTATGCCTAATTACTTGCATTTAAGCCTTCAAAATGGGCACTTTTGATATTTGACGTTCGGGTACCATTGACTTTAATGGGGTTCATTGTTCGGGTCCGAACGTTCGCGGTTTTTTGGAAGTTCTGGTCCGAACCGAACAGGGGTCCATTTGGCCCATCCCTATTAGACAGTTATCAACAGAACAAGTATCCTCAAGTTTTACCTCCATTTTGTTTTTTAGTGACTATAATTTTGGATTTTTTCATCATTTTTGTCTCAAGGGCCATCAGGACAAACAAAGACAATGCGATTACTTAGGGCCCTTTCACACTGGGGCGGTTTGCAGACGCTATTGCGCTAATAATAGCACCTGCAAACCGACCCGAAAGTGCCGCTGCTTTGTCTCCAGTGTGAAAGCCCCGAGGGCTTTCACACTAGAATGGTGTGCTAGCAGGATGGGAAAAAAAGTCCTGCTAGCAGCATCTTCGGAGCGGTGAAGGAGTGGAGTGTATAACACTCCTTCACCGCTCCTGCCCATTGAAAACAATGGGAAAGCGCGGCTTTACCACTGGCAAAGCGCCTCTGCAGAGGTGCTTTGCAGTGGTTTTTAACCATTTCTCGGCCGCCAGCGGGGGGTAAAACTGCCCCGCTAGCGGCCGAATACAGACGGTAAAGCGCCGCTTACAATAGCGTCGCTTTACCACCGACACCTCCCCCGCCCCAGTGTGAAAGGGCCCTTAATGCAAATAGGCTGCTGTTCACTTTGCAAGAGAATTTTCACCGTACAAGGGAATTTTCCCCCAGAGCTTAGTGAATGAATTTCTGCTCACTTCCATCATCCAATCAAGTGTATGTAAGCAAAAAAAAAAAAAAAAACCTTTATTTTATTTTCCATGTATATGTTTGGGTGTTCTTTGCAAACTGCATTTTCATCACATTTTACACGCTAAGGGAAAAATTCCCTTGCATAGTGAACAGTCTTTTTACGTTTAGTAAATCTATTTAATGGGGGAACAGACAGCCTCAGGATCTACTGTAATTCCTGGTGTGTAGGCTTTGTGACCTATAGACCATTAGGTGGCAGCAGTGTATATCCTTTCTAAGTGAGGAGGAGACCTTTGATCTGCTTTAACTTGTATGTGCTTCTAGTACTTGGAGCAGAATAAGAACATGAATCACAGTAAGTATACCTATACCACAAAATCATCGCTTTCTTTTGTATATTATGTTAGCTAAACAACAATAATATGTTTTTAGTGCCACTCAAACTTACTTTCCATTTCGTCCTGCTCCTTTTCATTAGCAAAAGCAATTTTGACTTTATTCTGCGACCTGAAATGTTATCCGCAGTATGTAATATAAGATGAAAAATTACAAAAACGTTACACAAATATGTGCTATTATTATTATTGTGTAAAAAAAAGACACATGATTTGTTGCCTCTTGATTATAGGCTTGTAAGGACATAGCAGATGTTTTATCTTGTCTTTATTGTATATGTTTTACTGTGTAACTATGTACTAGTTTCACTGTTTTAACTTTGCAGCTTGTGTAAGTAGGGCTTATGTAGGCAGGCATTTCAAAATAAACAATACAGCAAAATGCAAGCTCGTACAACAGCATTTGCTCCAGTTTAGGAGTACTTACATTGATGTCCCTCTTAAGAGTTCAAAAATAAAGCAGTTTGTATAAAAGCCCATGTATGTGATCTTTCTAAGGGCAAGTTCACACCACCTGCAGTCCAGTGCATTTTTTTTCTGCATCAAAAATGCATAGAAAGTAGGTATATGGTTTCCAATGGCATAGTTCATACCAGTGCGGTCAGTTCCAGGGCTTTCCAGTTCCAGAAAAAAAGTAGAACATGCTGCATTTTTCCTGCACTGGACTGTACTGGAATGTAGTAAAACACATAATAAACGCATCGGAACACACCAAAAACGTGCTAAAAATGCGCATGCAGAAACGCATCCAGGAACGGATCTGGAGTGCGTTTTTGTGGTGTGAACCAGCCCTAAGTCTACCACAGACAAAGGACAAAAGTGAATTTGTCCAGCCCAGTTGCCGCAAGATTGTTTTTATGTAAATGTTTTGTTGATGATTATCCCCGGACAAGAAAAAAGGAATCTGCACATCTGCACTTTTTTAGCTGCTTTCTATTACAGTTTTTGTTCTTGTCTGTTACCATCTTGAGATAACTGAATGACTGAAAACAACACACTCAGCATTTCTTGTGAGCATCATTTTAATATTATCTGGGATATTTTATGAACAATGTTTCCAACAGATAAGAATAAGATCATTATCGATTGTGCGACGATACAGTAAATCTTTTACAATTCGTGAGCGCTATCTCTTCTCTGCTTGTAGCCTATGAAACAACACTGATGATAATGTAGGTTTGCAAAACATGTTGCACTACAACAGATAACGTAATAACATAATGCATTACTACAGTTGTAATATATACTAAACTGATAATGCTGTTGTATACTTTTGCTACATAGGGGATTTCTCTGTAGAGGCTGAAGAACAGATGGCATCCTGCTTCAGAGAGGTGTATAAGAGTGGGATTAAAGGGAATTATGAGAAATGAGTATTTATAAATAACTTTCAGCTCACGCTCAGAGGTTTCACAATCACTACTGTAGTTACAAGAACAAGGAGACAACAAGTGGCACGTCTCCATCTGCCTATACGTCTAATTAAAATGGATATATTTTCTGGACATGTTCTGGTTACTAAAGATGGTGAGAAGGTGGATCCGGAGGAAGTTTTGCAGAATAAAATAGTTGGCTTGTTTTTCTCAGCGGCCTGGTGTTCACCTTGCAGGGACTTCACCCCTGTGTTGTGTGATTTCTATAGCGAGCTGGTGGAAGAGGCTGACCCTCCTGCTCAGTTTGAAATTGTATTCATCTCTTCAGATAAAAGTGCAGAAGACATGGTCGATTACATGCATGACATGCACGGAGAATGGCTGGCGTTACCCTGGCACAACCCATACAGACAGTAAGTTTGCTTGCTCCCTTGCTCCAGGGTTGGCCATTTAAGTATCTGGATTTTTATTTCTGTTTTTTATATTGTCAAAGAATTCAGTATTTACATTGAAGGCCACTAAACCTCTAAGGGCATTAAAGCATTGACTTCCACTTCAATGTTGTGTTTCTGTGCATACCCCTTTAGGCTTGGTTCACACTGCTGAGACAGCAAAGTAGTAGGATTTTGCTTGCGATTTTGACCTTTTCTAAAGTCGGAGCGATTTGTGTAGCGTCAGTTAAGACGACTTTGACATGTCGTCCGACTTGGGGTCTCACAAGTCGGATCTCGTATCGCAGCAGTGTGAACCGAGCCTTATTCATGTGGATGCTGAGTAGAAAGGATACAAAACATTTCAGTAACAAACAAGCCTGAGCAAATTTAATAGGGAAGTAGAGTCAATTCTGGAGGGCCTTGAGCAAAGAACATTCAAATGATCCTGAAGAAGCCTTTCACAAACCCAGGCAATATAGAAGAAATGCATAAGCATAAGGTAAGACTGGATGTCAGTTTGATAAATAGATCTAGAGATCTAGGTAGTTGAGTTTGGGTGCAAATCTCAATGTTTCCTGTACTAATTGAGCTTAGCCCTGCCCATCTCAAGACACCCTGTTGGTCTGGACTGATCACTTTAAAGGACTTGTAAGAAAGTGTGGTTTGAGCTGGGGCCAAACTTGATTTCAGATTGAATTTAACAGTTTTGTGACAGGTTTACTTTAAAGTGATCTTGTCAAAAAAAGATTTTGTTCAAGCCCCTCTTCCCTTAAAAATAATTCAGTAAATTAGCTGTCATTCTCTTGGGTCCCTTGCTGTTTTAATTGGATCCTTACGCTGACCTGCAGTGACATGAAATCACTGGGAGGAATCAGTGAGAGCCACGGAGGACCACAAACTTTGACAATTTTCAAAGTGTCGGTTTCCCAGCAAAAGGTGGGGATCCAGTTCTAGTCATCAGAATTGTGAGCGTTTACAGATTTTTTTTTACAGGTAAGAGGGGTTTGACCAAAAAAGAAATTCACAACAGGTTTGTTTTAAGCATAGTTTAAACTTTACACGTCAAGCACATTTTGTTTTCAAATGCCTGTTAGGTATTTTGCTATATTTATAAAGTTCATTCGTTATCTTCACATTTGTTCAATCGAGTCATGCTTTTCACAAATCCTGATTTCCCTTCTTCTGTAGGAATTCTGATTTTAGTATAATTTGTTAAATTTATAATATGGTGAATATTAGCATAAGCTTTTAATCACCTCAATACTTGACACTTTCATTCCCTTTCTGTACGGGCCATTTTTAAGTTTTCAGCACTTTCACACTTTAAATGACAATTACTCAGTCATGCAACACTGTACCCAAAATGACATTTTTATTATTTTTTTGATGCAGAGCTTTCTTTTGGTGGTATTTAATTATCACTGGGTTTTTTAGATGTTTGCTATATAAATGAAAAAAATGTCAAGAATGATAAAAAGCACACTTTTCTTAGTTTCTGTTATAAAATTTTTACAAATATTCTTTATTCAAAAAATTAGGACAAAATGTATTATGATCCTGTGAGCCTGGGATAGGTAGCAGGTACAAACCTCCCTGAGGTAAGCACACTTTCAGGCACAGATACCAGTCCAGTAATATAGTGACAAACAGTGCTGTGTTTATTGGTGCTATTTAAAGGTCTTTTTTTTTTTACAAGAAAATTTAAAGGTCTTTTTACAGGCGTTGTACAGTATTCCACAAAATGAACGGAACAAGAAACTAGCCGTGTGCCAGCACTAACTACATAAATCCAAGTCCTAACTAGCACGCTGAACAAGCCTAATGCTCGTCAGTCTCCACATATGCAATGTTCCAGCTTTCACCATCCTTCAGCTCTCACAGACATGACTGAGGCTGGCCATACATTATACAGTTTTCTTGCACAATTCCCTTTAGATTTACCAAAACCATATAATATAAGGTTAAGCCTAAACACTTTCAATTTGTATGCAATCAGGCAGGCCCTCGCACTACATAGTTGATGGTAAATCTAAAGGAAATTGAATAAGAAAATTGTATAATGTATGGCCAGCTTTATGTGTTCCCCAGGCTCTCGAGCACCGACTCTGAGTTTCAGGTAATCCTAAATTGCCACAAGGGAGAGTTGCAAAACCTGAACTGGGTATAAAACCAGATGTCTCTAAAAGTGTATGAGAGGAGCTTGGGACCAGAGTGACACTGTACTACTCTGGGGAGGTGATCAGGATTGTTTTCTTTTTTTACACTATGATTGCTTATTCCAGTGATGATCACTGTGAAAGCAATAATTTTAAATGTCACAAATGGCTTTCATTCAGGATTTATTGTTGACTATTGTGTTTGCTGAGATTTTCCACAGCTATCAGATGGTACAGGGCCACTTTGATTGATCCTGTACCTTGTGATCATTCTGACCAATCACAGAGATCCCAATAGTAAACAATGCTATCATGAATGTATGCCATTCAAGACAGTTGTTTACTAGTGGACATGTGATGGCTGAGAGAGGTCACAACAATCACATTGTACCTGGGCCAAGTACAGCGGCCCGGTACTGACAACTGTGATCCACTTTCACAGCAGTCACAGACCGCACAGCTGCTCGCCTCAGGGGTGTGTGTGCAAGATGCACGAGTATGAGGATGTACAGGTACCTAGGTTTTTTTAACTGACATTTTTAAAACTATATTTAACTCAGGAAGGGGGGGGGAGCTGCAAGAGGACTATGTCCCAGTACTGCATTGTTATTTTCTATAGCCTGTTTGGGATATAGCAGAGGTGGTGATTAAGATGAATCCCTTCGCTTGGTTTGTGGATACAAATGTGGCCCTTGGGCCTTTTAAACTAGACACAACTGTTATTTAGTGTTCATCAAACCTCAAAATTATTGCATTTCTTATATTCAGATTGTAGTATAAAAGAAAGAAAGGGACAGAAACAGCTATAATGGCTCTAAAGCAGCCCTCAAATTTTCCACTCGCCTACTTGCATTTTGCGAGTGGAAAATTAGGTCTTACGAGGAGCTGGGCTGCCTGGGAGCGGGGGGCGAGCACCGGGGGAGGGGGGTGAATGGGAGACATTCTCCCAGAGAGAGTGTGGAGGAACAGAAGGGGGCGGCCGGATCATCATAGCGGAAGACGTGTGGAGGAAGAGGAGATCAGGCTTGATCACAGAGCGGCGTTTACCCACTGTAACAGATTTACATTACAATTGAAGTCCGCGCGCCGTCACACAGTCCCACCCTCCTCATTCCACACCTATGACAGAACGCCGGTCCAATGCCAGGGCGCGTACTGTCTGTCACAGGTGCGGGGTCAGGAGGGCGGGGTTGTGTGTGACGGCGCGCAAACTTCAATTGTAATGTAAAGCTGTTACATCGGGTAAACCCCGCTCTGTGATCAAGCTCTTCCTCCGTCCCCTCTGCACAGGTGGGGCTGCACGATGGACACAGGTACGGCTGCATGATGGATACAGGTGAGGCTGCATACTGGACACAGGTGAGGCTGCATGGGTGAGACTGCATGATGGACACAGGTGAGGCTGCACAGACGAGGCTGCATGATGGACACAGGTGAGGCTGCACGGGTGAGGCAGCATGATGGACACAGGTGAGGCTGCATGATGGACACAGGTGAGGCTGCATGATGGACACAGGTGAGGCTTAATAAGTGAGGCTGCATGATGGACACAGGTGAGGCTGCATGGCTAAGGTTGCATGATGGATACAGGTGAGGCTGCACTGGTGAGGCTGCAATGATAGACACAGGTGTGGCTGCACTGGTGAGGCTGAAATTATGGACACAGGTGAGACTGCACTGGTGAGGCTGCAATGATGGGCACAAGTGAGGCTGCACAGGTGAGGCTGCATGATGGACACAGGTGAGGTTACAATGATGGACACAGGTGAGGTTACAATGATGGACACAGGTGAGGCTGCATGGGTGAGGCTGCAATGATGGACACAGGGGAGGCTGCATGGGTGAGGCTGCAATGATGGACACGGGTGAGGCTGCGTTAGTGGGCACTGGTCACGCTGCATTGATGGGCACGGGTGATAAAGTTGTTAATATTTATTTGTGTAACTTAATTCTGCATAAAACATTTAAGTGTAATTTCATGAGAATTTATGAGGGCGTGTATAGGGGTGGGATTAGGGGCGGGGCATGGTAGGGATTGGGTGGGGCAACTGGTGGCGAGTAACTCTTAAGGCCTGGCTAGTAGCTCAGGACTTGAAATTTTGAGCCCCGACCTAAAGTATATGCAAACCTGATCACAAAAATGTCATATAAGCTTTAAGATGTAAATGTAACTCAAAAGTGAGCTTCATTCATTTAATCTGTAGCTTTCATTAAAGCAACCCTTCTTTTTAAACTAATGCCTGGCAATCCAGCCGTGAAGGCCATGTTTGGGAACTTCCTTCTATATGGTCTGCTGTCCCTGTCTTCTGACTGTGTCCCTTCATTGTCACGCATTTACACAGGCTTCTGATAGAGACTCCAAGTAGCCATTTTAATGCCGACAATACAGGCATGGTCCACTATAGTCACCTCCAAGAAACCTGCCCAAGAAATGCTATGCGAATAATCATTGGAGTGATGCTCATAAGTGACAGCAAAGAGACTGCAGGATGATAGAAGCATTGAGTTGCAGCAAAGAATTTAAAAAAGTTGAAAACAAGAATTTTTTAGAATCAGTGGGAATTGTTTATAATACACAATGATTTAGCACATCATTAAATGTCATTCAATTAGCGTATTTTCAAACAATTTTTCCATGAACCATGTAAACAAAAGGTTGTTATATGCTTGTCATCTTCCGAACTATTTCCTAACTATTTCCCCCTCTCAGAAGCAATTTGTAATGTCTTACTGATAGTTGTTGGTGCTGTGCTGCATTTTAGTTCATTGAGTCTGGGCCATAGGTGTGCGCAGCCTAATGCATTAGGGTGTGCACCCTTAAGCTCAAACACACATGCATGTGTATGCGTCTACGTATATATGACCCTGGCACATTGATCTCCCTGCTGGCACAGTGAAAGAAAAAAGGATAAACACTTTTCTTATGGTAGAGCCGGTAAGAGGGAGATCTTTCCCATGTTCCTGTTGCGCGTGGGGGGATTAGGGTGTGCCTGGGCACACCCGGCACACCCTGTGCGCACGCCTATGGTCTGGGCTAAGCAAGAAGATATGTCACAGCTTTTATGCATAATTACAGAATAACGTTTGTTATTTTAAATGGGTCAGAGCAGTTTACCTTTTTCATGCATAAAAATTAAATGCTTCAACATCTATAGACCCATTCACATCTGCCCACTCTACAAAGGTGCTGACAATCTAATGCCATGAGATTTCCAGCTAGCTTTCTCCATGTACCATCATATATAAGAGTAAACTCAGAAACAACAAGATCATAGTGTAACCCGCTTTTATCAAATATTATATGTCCTTAAAAAAAAACGTATAAAATGCCCACTCACATTTTTTTGTGCCTAAGCCGGCACCAGCAAGATGGCAGACTTGGGGACTCTGAACATCTAACGCCACATCAGGTTCACGAGGCTCAGGTGGTGGAACACACACTGAGCCGCCATCTTGCTGGTGGGGTGAACGGTAACACAGACAGAGCAGTACATTGCTGGATCCTGCTGGTGCCACAGGTGCTCCTATATGTGTGATTCCTTGTGATATCACTCTTGCTGCTCCACACACTTTCCTGTGTAAGTTACACAGTACTAACAAATGATATACAACTCCGGGTGAGCGCTAGGTGGTATATAAAAAAAGCCCTTGATCTTAAATTTTAAATCCACAACAAAAATTACTCTTTTTAAATCAAAATGACAACCCAAATGACCCTGCTCAAAAGTTTAAATACCCCAGTCCTTCATACCATGTATTGCCCCCTTTAACGTAAATGACAGCTTGAAGTCTTTTGTGGTATTTGTGGATGAGGCTCTTTATCTTCTCAGATGGTAAAGCTGCCCATTCCTCTTGGCAAAAAGCCTCCAGTTCCTGTAAATTCTTGGGCTGTCTTGCATGCTGCATGTTTAAGATCTCCCCAGAGTTGGCTCAATGGTATTGAGGTCAGGAGACTGAGAAGCCCACTCCAGAACCTTCACTTTATTCTGCTGTAGCCAATGACAGGTCAATTTGGCCTTGTGTTTTGGATCATTGTCATGTTGGAATGTCCAAGTACGTCCCATGTGCAGCTTCCTGGCTCATAAATGCAAATGTTCCTCCAGTATTTTTTGATAACATACTGCATTCATCTTGCCATCAATTTTGAACAAATTTCCTGTGCCTTTGTAGCTTACACATCTCCAGAACATCAGCGATCCACCTCTGTGTTTCACAGTAGGAATGGTGTTCTTTTAATCATAGGCCGTGTTGAGTCCTCTGCAAATGTAGCATTTATGGTTGTGGCCAAAAAGCTCAATTTTGGTCTCATCACTCCAAATGACTTTGTGCCAGAAAGTTTGAGGCTTGTCTCTGTGCTGTTTGGTGTATTGTAAGCGGGATACTTTGTGGCATTTGCGTAGTAATGGCTTTCTTCTGGCGACTCGACTATGCAGCCCATCTTTCTTCAAGTGCCTCCTCATTGTGCATCTTAAAACAGCCACACCACATGTTTTCAGAGAGTCCTGTATTTCACGTGAAGTTATTTGTGGGATTTTCTTTGCATCCCAAATAATTTTCCTGGCAGTTATGGCTGAAATTTTAGTTGGTCTACCTGACCGTGGTTTGGTTTCAACAGAACCCCTCATTTTCCACTTCCTGATCAGAGTTTGAACACTGCTGATTGGCATTCTCAATTCCTTGGATATATTTTTATATGCCTTTCCTGTTTTATACAGTTCAACTACCTTTTCTCGCAGATCCTTTGACAATTCTTTTGCTTTCTCCATGACTCAGAAGCCAGATAGTCAGTGCAGCACTCGATGAAAAATGCAAGAGTTTGTCAGGAGTCCAGACACTCCTTGACCTTTTATACACACACAATAATTACAAGCAAACAGATCACAGGTGAAGATGGTTACCTTTTAATCGCCATTCAAATCCCTTTGTCAACTTGTGTGCATGTTATCAGGCTAAAATCACCAGGGTATGTAAACTTTTTATCAGGGTCATTTCGGTAGTTTCTGTTGTCATTATGATTTAAAAAGAGTAAACACAGTTGATTGATAATAAATGGCTTCAGCCAAATACTAACCATGGGTGAAAGAAAAGTTTTTGTTATCACTCATATTCTCTGAAAAATGGCCAAGAAATCATAAATTCTGCCAGGTTATGTAAACTTATGAACACAACTGTATAAGCTGTGAATATCCTTAATAAACTGCAAACAAATATACAAAGGGCAAGCATAGGGAGGCGGCTGCAAGGATTAGGGGGGCCCACAATGCACGGGCCACCCCTGGTTATAAATACACCTGGGGTACACATATCACTAATCTAGTAGTCTATTCCAAGAGTAGGGAGTCTATTTTTTGTACAATTTCCAGTTCCAGTTAAATCCTTAAAAGGAACGTCAGAAAAAAATTGTTACAGTGCCTTGAAAAAGTATTCATACTTGAAGTTTTCCACATTTTGTCCTGTTACAACCCAAAAAAAAAAATGTATTTTATTGGGATTTTATGTGATAGACCAACACATAGTGACACATAATTATAAAGTGGAAGGAAAATGATAAATGGTTTTTTAATTTTTTTTACAAATAAATATCTGAAAAGTGTGGGGTGCATTTGTATTCTGATACCCCTAACTAAAATCTAATGGAACCAATTGCCTTTAGAAGTCACCTAATTAGTAAATAGAGTCCACTTGCATGTAATTTAATCTCCGTGAAGCCCTCAGAGGTTTGTTAGAGAAACTTTTTTTTTTTTTTTTAACGTAAAGTTTATTTAAAGTACTCAGAGAAATGTACATAACCGAGTTACAGATTTTCAGAAACAGAAACAACAAAAAAAAAAAATTAGGTTCACATATTTGATATTAAGCAGTTATCCATTCACAGCAAGTGTATCAGTTACATGGCACAATTCTTACTTCGGAGATGGAAGGAGAGACTTGACGGTAATGTTAAGACAGAGGGTAGGAAAAAGAAAAAAGAAAGAAGGAGAATAACCTGGGGGGGGGGGGGGGTCCCCCTCATTTTCATACACAAGTCACTCTATGGTCAAATGTTTTGCCTTTACCCAGACCGCCCAGATCTTTTCAAACTTTTTGGGACAGTTCCTGCTCAGATATGTTAATTTATATGATGGCAATGCCGCATTGACTAAAGATTGCCATAATTGTTTGGTAGGTGAAGCAGGCTGGTTCCATTGCAATAGTATCGCTTTCCTGGCGTCAGTGGTGTATTTAGGTTTTGTGCTGCCCTAGGCCTGACTAAACGCATGCACCCCCCTAATTTAAATACGACCCACCCCATCCTGCCGAGGCCACACCCCTTCCTGTTTAAGACCCACCCTATCATCTGTAAACAACACCCCTTCCTCTTTAGGCTCATTTGGCACCTTTCAGGGGGGAACGGGTACCTGTTTCTGACAGGTACCCTTCCCCACTTCCGGGAGACTGCGCTGTCCCCTCTGAAGTTTGCCCCCCTCCTCCTTCCTCCGCTGGGCCATTCAGAAAGTGCAACGCGCTTCGCACATGTGCAGTAGGGAACCGGTCGGTTTCCCTTACCATGAATGATAGTGGCAAAACCCGAGAGCCAATCCGAAAATCGGCTGAGGTGTCGACATCGCTGGATCCCTGGACAGGTAAGTGTCCTAATATTAAAAGTCAGCAGCTACAGTATTTTTAGCTGCTGAGTTTTAATGCTATCACGGGGGGGGGGGTCTCACTGTGCCCCATCAAACGCAGTCACTGTGCCCATCAAACGCAGTCACTGTGCCCATCAAACGCAGCCACTGTGCCCATCAAATGCAGCCACTGTGCCCATCAAACGCAGCCACTGTGCCCATCAAATGCAGCCACTGTGCCCTCAAACGCAGCCACTGTGCCATCAAATGCAGCCACTGTGCCCCATCAAATGCAGCCACTGTGCCCATCAAATGCAGCCACTGTGCCCATCAAACGCAGCCACTGTGCCCATCAAACGCAGCCACTGTGCCCATCAAACGCAGTCACTGTGCCCATCAAACGCAGCCACTGTGCCCATCAAACGCAGCCACTGTGCCATCAAATGCAGCCACTGTGCCCATCAAACGCAGCCACTGTGCCCCATCAAACGCAGCCACTGTGCCCCATTAAACGCAGCCACTGTGCCCCATCAAACGCAGCCACTGTGCCCCATCAAACGTAGTCATTGTGCCATCAAACATAGCCATTGTGCCCTCAAACGCAGCCACTGTGCCCATCAATTGCAGCCACTGTGCCCATCAATTGCAGCCACTGTGCCCCATCAAACGCAGCCACTGTGCCCCATCAAACGCAGCCACTGTGCCCCATCAAACGCAGCCACTGTACCATCAAACGTAGCCACTGTGCCATCAAACGCAGCCATTGTGCCATCAAACGCAGCCACTGTGCCCATCAAACGCAGCCACTGTGCCCTCAAACGCAGCCACTGTGCCCATCGAACGCTGCCACTGTGCCCATCAAATTCTGCCAGTGCCCATAACACTGATATACTTTATTAAATCACTGTACCTGCTGTCCTGGGGGTTTCCCTCGTGCTCCTCTCTCTCCTCCTGACGTCACAGCCCCAGGGCCGAGGAGAAGATTCACTGCAGGAAAGCAGTGCAGGGGAGGGTAGGTGGAGCTTAAGGCTCCACCTGTCACCTGTTGCATATGGGGGGCGCGAGTGACACACGCCGCCCCCCCGCATGAGAGAAAGCCCCCCCACCCGTCTGACTGATTCCCGGCTCCCGCTGCCGCCTCCCGCACACTTGCAGCCCACGGCGGCCGGCTTTCTGTAGCGGTGCCGCGGTGTATGGGCGTGCTTGTCAGAGAGTAGGGGGCGTGAGATACACGCCCCCACCCTCTGCCAAGCACGCCCATACACCGCGGCGCCGCTACAGAAAGCCGGCCGCCGTGGGCTGCAAGTGTGTGGGAGGTGGCAGCGGGAACCAGCAGCGGGAGCCGGGAATCAGTCAGACGGGTGGGGGGACTTTCTCTCATGCGGGGGGGCAGCCTATTTTGCCGCCCCCCGCAAAGTGCCGCCCTAGGCCTTGTCGGCCTAGGCCAAAACACAGCCCTGCCTGGCGTAGAATGTGGTGTAAAAAATAAATAGCTTTTTCCCCCAGGGGATTTCCAGAAAGTCACAAATACCCAACAGAAGAGGGATCGGGCTATATGGGACTGTCAGTTTCCCCACCATGTTGATGTCAGTTAGGACATCCCTCCAGAAGGCGACTACCCCTGGGCAAGACCAAATCATGTGAAAGAAGTCCACCCCATCCGTCCCACATCTGGGACAATCTGCCGTATGGTCAGGATAAATTTTCATCAGGCATGCTGGGGAATAGTATGCCCGGTGGATAAATTTCAATTGTATAAATCTGTCCTTTGCCGAGATCACCAGAGGCAAGTATTGCTGGATGCCCTCCTCCCAGCCATCATTACCCAACTCTGGAATATCACTTTGCCAGAGATCAAATAGCTTAGAGATTCTAGATGTGTCAAGAGTGGCTAGAATATTATATAAAGTAGATAATGTTTTCACAGCATCAGGGGATCTAAGCTCAACCTCCACCACCGACATGTCCAGGACTACCCAAGAGGGGAATTGAGAGTGGAAGGCATGTCTTAGTTGGAGAAACCTAAAGAACATATGATTCGGTAGGCCACGTTCTCTCCTGAGAATGTCAAAAGAGAGCAGTTGTCCTTGAGAGATTATATCCCCTAATGCTACTATCCTATATTTGGCCCAAGCCACCAGATCGGGGATGGTACGAAAGAGTGGGGGAGACGAGGATTCCCCCATAGGGGGGTTGTTGGGGACCACACATCTGGTCTAACCAACTGTTTGTTAATGGCATCCCATACTTTAAGCGTTGTCTTCATAGGAAGGGTTATCTTTGAATTAGACCTGAGACCCCTGCGAATCAAATTCCTCAGTTCCGTGTAGGAACCCAGGATTGCCGCCTCCAATGAAGAAGCAGGGTTAGCTGGGTCCTCCAAGAGCCACCACTTAACAAGGACCACAGCCCAGTAATATTTTATGAGACAAGGCAACGCCAGTCCCCCTAGTGTACAAGGTAGTTGAAGTGTCGCTCTTGCTATTCTAGGGATCTTCCCATTCCAAACAAAGGAGGTAATAATTCCATCTAGTTTATTAAAGAAGCTTTTTGGTATGGGCACAGGGGTCTGACGAAAAATAATAATGTTAATAACAGCAAGAGCTTCCTGTAGTGAGACCCAGTTGTCTCTAAGATACAGCAAGGTGACGTCTGCATATAACAACACCTTTTCCTGCAGTGATCCCCTGGAAATCCCTCTAATCTTAGTTGTGGAATGAAGGAGAGCTGCCATGGGTTCAATAGCCAGTGCAAAGAGGCCCGGTTAAAGAGGGCACCCCTGCCTAGTACCCCTATTTAAAGAAAAGGACTGGGAGAGGACTGTACCGGTACGTACTCTAGCTGTCAGGGATTTGTAGATTGCTCGGACCCAGGAGACAAAGACCGGGCCAAACCCGAATTTGAGGAGGACCCCCCAGAGATAGGCCCACTCTACGGAGTCAAAGGCCTTCTCCGCATCGAGGGAGGCCACTACTTTTTCCTCTCCTTCTTCATCTCCAGAGGTCAGGACTGTGTACAACCTACGAATATTGATATCAGTCCCCTTACCCGGCATGAAGCCAGATTGGTCGTCATGGATTAGGGTAAGTAACACTTCATTTAGTCGTCTGGCAAGAATTTTAGTCAGTACTTTTGCATCTGAATTAAGAAGGGAAATGGGTCGGTAAGAAGAGCATAATTGAGGGTCCTTCCCAGATTTGGGGATCACAACTATAATGGCTTACACCATAGATGGTGGGAGATCATCACTTGTCAAGGTCTTTGAGAACATGTCATGCATTTTGGTGGCCACCTCATCCATGTATCTTTTATAGAATTCAGGGGGGAGTCCATCTATCCCCGGGGTCTTCCCAGTTTGCATGGAGCTCACTGCACGCTGGAACTCCTCTATTGTCATTGGGACCTCTAACTTTTCCCTTGCCTCAGCAGTGAGGGAAGGGAGCTCCACCTCATTCAGGAACTCAGCTAGTTCCATAGATGAATATTGCGCTCTAGAGGAGTATAGCGTCTTATAGAAGTCAGCAAAGCACAGATTTATATCAATAGGGTCTGTCACCAAAGCACCATCATTTTTGCATATGCTGGCAATGGTTGAGGTTGGGGATTGCTCTTTAGAGATCCAGGCCGGTAGCCTGCCCGTTTTTTCCCCCTGTTCAAAGATTTTCTGCGTTTGGGCTAATTGTCTTTTATTTGCCTTAGCCACTCTAAGCAGCATCACTTCACGATAAGCTACCTTCATATCTTGGGCTACTACAGGATTAACGGTAAGGGAGAACTGGGATTCTAAGTCTCGGGCCCTAGCTTCTGCTTCTTCCAATGTGATCCCATCATTCCTCCTTTCCCGGGCTATAGATGAAAGATAGCACCCCCTTACATAGGCCTTAAAAGCATCCCAGACCATCCCATCTGTGGAAGTGTTAGTGTTGGTTGCCCAATACTCCTTAATAGCTTTAGCCAGTTCTATTTCTATAGTGGGGTGTTCAATCCAATACCTGGATAAGCGCCAGATTCTATCCGCCTGGGGGGTAGTGGACTGCAGCGTACATAACGGGGGGGAATGATCCGAGATGCCCCAAGGGCATCTTGGGCAACATAGTTGCACTGGCATAGAATAGGTCTTTACGGGATAATGTGTTATGGGACATAGCGTGGCATGTGTACAAGCGGTCTAACGGGTGCTTCCACCTCCACACATCTTCTAGTCCAAAGACCTCAGCCCACCGGGAGGGAACTGACTCTGACGCTGAATCAGGGGACAGTTTATCAAGGGACGGATTTGGGGGAATATTAAAGTCCCCCGCTAGGATCACATTATCCATATGGAACTGGGCAACTAGGGTAGTCAATTTATGTAGTAGGGAGACATTAGCAGGAGGCGGCAAGTATAGGCCCACCAGACCCTCCGGGTCTGTAACAATGTCTAGAGGCTCAAAGTTAAGAGATTTGTGCACCAGCACGCTGACCCCCCTGGCATAGTTAGTATGCGTAGCATGGTAGTGGCGGCCAACCCATGGTCTCTTCAGACCCATTATCTTCCAGCCTACCAGGTGCGTCTCTTGGAGAATGCAGATATGTGGAACATATTTCTTAAGGTAATTGAAGACCAGGGAGCGTTTAAACCCTTGGTTAAGCCCCCTGACGTTCCAGGATAGAATTTTTATCGGGGCCATATCTCTGGAGGCCAGATGGGACTACCGTGCATCCCGGTCTTCAAGAACGTGCCAATAGATAATATAGTAAACTGCTTAATGGCAGAAGTGAAGCATCGGCTGCAATAAATCTGTACATAATGCAAGACATGTGAACAAATAATAAGTAAACCATAACAACAAAAGAAAAAGAAAACAGAACAACCCTCCCATCCCACCCCACACCCCGATAAGCTAAAACCACGGGGTGTCTGATTACCCAAACCAAACATAGTGGAACTCAAAATTAGGAGAATACTCCTTTGGGGGCAGTGTGTAACAAACGGCACACCTAGGACACCAGTCTTAACCTGATTTGCAGGGATTCCTTAGCAGCTCCGGTAGGCAGCATAAAACTAAAATTATTTAAAGAGGAACAAGGCACATGGTGAAGTGTGAGCTGCACTTTTACGCTTAGAATACTCTAAGGGCACATTCTTAGTTACTGTGTGGGAAAAAAACGCCAAACCCCTGGACATGTGCACACAGGAACACCAGCAGGAGACATCACCAAAAGAGACTCATCGGGGTCTGCGCAGGGATTCCACCCATTTGGACGCCTCCTCCGGAGATGTGAAGAACTTGGTAGCTTCGCCATCAATCACTCTGAGACGCGCAGGGAACAATATACTGTATTTGAGCCACTTGGCTCGCAGCTGGGCCTTGACCGGATCAAATGTTTGCGTTGTCTCTGTGTCTCCACCGAGTAGTCTGGGAATAACATAATCTTTGCGTTTTCAAATCGCAGTTCCCCCAGTTTTCTTGCCTCCCGGAGGACGAGATCTCTATCTTTAAAGTTTAAAAGGCGAAAAATAAACGTGCGTGGGGGGGCACCTGGCGGGCCCGGAGCAGACGGCATTCTGTGAGCCCGCTCGACCTAAAAGTGTTGGGAGAATGGTGCCTGAGGAAGGAGTGTGCGTAGAAGGTGCTCTGTGTAAGCCTCCGGATCTCTCCCCTCAACTCCCTCAGGAAGGCCCACCATTCGCAGATTGTTCCTGCGATTTCTATTCTCCTGGTCTTCGGCGCGGGATTCCAGAACTTTCATTTTCATCTGCAGCGTGCGGAGGGAAACTGTGTGTTTATGGACTGTATCTTCAGTCTCCCCTACTCTCCGCTCCGCCTCTGTTAGTCTCTCTCTGTGTCTATCCATATCGCGCCTTATAAGTCCCATCTCGAGCTGCATTTGCTCAATTTTAGTGGTTAGGGTAGTTTGGCAGCCCGTGATGGCTTGCATGAGTGCCTGGAATTGGTCAGGTTCGAGCGGAGGTGTCGCGGCTCCGACGGGGCCGCCATCTTGGAATGTGCCGACCCGCGTGTGTCCCTGACCCGCGGCGGGGTTGCAGGCGCCGGATTGCGCTTCTTGTGGGGACCGTGACCTCCCCTTCGCATGCCCAGCTTATTCCTCAGCAGTATGTGTGTGAGAGGGTAGTCCTAAGACCCGTTCCACCGGATTCTATGCCTACCAGTTGCGGAGCTCTCTTTCCCCACGTCCTATCCAGTCGCCATCTTGACCGCGGCCTCTTGTTAGAGAACCTTAGTAAACAGCATCATGAAGGCCAGGGAACACACCAGACAGGTCAGGGATAAAGTAAGTTGTGGAGAAGTTTAAAGCAGGATTAGGTTATATAAGAAAATATCCCAAGCTTTGAACATCTCACGGAGCACTGTTCAATTCATCATCCGAAAATGGAAAGAGTATGGCACAACTGCAAACCTACCAAGACATGGCCGTCCACCTAAACTGACAGGCCAGGCAA
The DNA here is from genome assembly GCF_042186555.1 of Aquarana catesbeiana. Classification (NCBI taxonomy): domain Eukaryota; kingdom Metazoa; phylum Chordata; class Amphibia; order Anura; family Ranidae; genus Aquarana; species Aquarana catesbeiana. The sequence continues at coordinate 359,377,553 of NC_133324.1, read as the reverse complement.
GGAGAGCATTAATCAGAGAAGCAGCCAAGAGGCCCATGGTAAATCTGTGGGAGCTGCAGAAATCCACAGCTCAGGTGGGAGAATCAGTTCACAGGACAACTATTAGTCGTGCACTCCACAAATCTAGACTTTATGGAAGAGTGGCAAGAAGAAAGCCATCGTTGAAAGAAACCTAGAAGAAGTCTCGCTTGCAGTTTGCGAGAAGCCATGTGGGGACACAGCAAACGTGTGGAAGAAGGTGCTCTGGTCAGATGAGACCAAAAATGAACTTTTTGGCAAAACGCTATGTGTGGCGGAAAACTAACACCGCACATCACCCTGAACACACCATCCCCACGCGAAAGATGGTGGTGGCAGCATCATGTTGTGGGGATGCTTTTCTTCAGCAGGAACAGGGAAGCTGGTCAGAGTTAATGGGATGATGGAGCCAAATACAGGGCAATTTTAAAAGAAAACCTGTTAGAATCTGCAAAAGACTTGAGACTGGGGTGGAGGTTCACCTTCAAGCAGGACAACGACCCTAAAAATACAGCCAGAGCTACAATTGAATGGTTTAGATCAAAGCATTCATGTGTTAGAATGGCCCAGTCAAAGTTCAGACCTAAATCCAATAGAGAATCTGTGGCAAGACTTTAAAATTGCTGTTCACAGACGCTCTCCATCCAATCTGACAGAGCTTGAGCTATTTTGCAGAGATGAATGGGCAAAAAATTTCACACTCTAGATGTGCAAAGCTGGTAGAGACATATCAATACAGACTTGCAGCTGTAATGCAGTGAAAGGTGGTTCCACAAAATATTGACTCGGGGGGCCAAATACAAATGCACGTCAGACCTTTCACATAATTATTTGTAAAAAAATGTGAAAACCATTTATTATTTTACTTCCACTTTACAATTACGTGTCACTTTGTGTTGGTCTATCACATAAAAACCCAATATAATACATTTACGTTTTTGGTAGTAACATGACAAAATGTGGAAAATTTCAAGGGTTATGAATACTTTTTCAAGGCACTTTATACCGGAATTGTTCTCTTAACAACAACCCAAAGCAACTTGTTACCACATTTTATATAGAGCAGCCCTATTTTGGATGCACATGGCTCATGGTTCTAATAGTCATGAAGCAGAGATACTGAAACATCTAGAACTTCTTAGTGACTTTCCTTCATCCTTTAAATGTTACTGAAGGCAGTTCTAAGGCATATATGAATAGGCTTTTAATCCACTAGATAGTGCTGTGCTCATAGCAAGTTTATAATCTGTATCCCCAATTGAAAAAAAACATGTCACTGGTATGCTGGAAAGCACAAAAAGGTCTTCATTTATCTTCCTATGCTGACAGGGCTTCTGATAGGGGGGACCACCGGTCCTCCTGTAGGGAACCTAGAGAGAGGCCCAGACAGCAGGAGGATCTGTGGAGCAGAGAATGAAGGATGACAGAGCAATGCCCTGTGTGTTTCTCACGCAGCAACTGAAAGCCGGTTTCTCCCCCTCTCTCTCCCACTGGCATTCAGCTGCTGGGTAAGAGACACATTGCCGGATTTAGGGGGTGCTTGGGTGGGTTATGCTCACCCAGATTTCAGTTCTGCCGTCCAGGCTGGCCCTCCCTTGGATGTTTTGACTGGCTGTGCTGAGCTCCTTCCCCCACCTGCACTCAGGACCAGGGCAAGGAGATGGTAGCCTGGAGGCTGGAACAGTAAGAGAAGAAGAGGCAGAGAGGAAAGAGTCAAGGGGAGGTGCACTGTTTTGTGCTCTCGCCTCCTGTCAGAAGAGCATTCATCTATACGGAACATGAGACAAGATCGCTCTTAATGTAGATCGCATTGCACTGTACACACACAGTTTGATTACCTCCCCGACCACATTTCTTGCTGCCTTTAGAGGAGATAGGGGGGCAGCAATCAAACTGTGTGTGTGTACAGTGCAATGCAATCTACATTAAGAGCGATCCAGGTCTCATGTGCTGTATAGATGAACACTCTTCTGACAGGAGAGAAGAGCATAACACAGCACACCTCCTCCTGGCTTTGTAGTGGCTTCCCCCTGTAAGATGGGGGAGAGGGATGGGTGGCTATCTGTGTTAGGAAGTGTAATGGGGATTTGGGGAGGGGGGTTGATGTGCTAGAAGGAAGAACGGGGGGGGGGGGTGCTAGAAGGAGGGTTTGGGAGTGGGGGGTTGAATTAGCAAAGAAGATGTCTGTGCTAGGAGGGGGGTGGGGGATTAGTGCTGGGGAGATTTGGGTAGGGAGGAAGAATTTGTGCTGGGAAGGGTAATTTATCTAGTAGGAGGGATTTGTGGGAATTTGTCATAGGAGCAGGATTGAAGAAAGAAGATTTGTGCTGCAAGGGGAGATTTTGTGCCAGGAAGGGGTAGGGGAATTTGGGCTAATAGGAGGGATTGAGGGGAATTTGTGCTGGATGGGGGGATTTGGGGGATAAGATTTGTGCTAGGGTAGAAAGTTTGAGAGGAAAGAGGATGTGTCCTAGGCAGGTGATTTTTTGGGGTGAGGGAAATTCGTGCTAGGAGGGGGACTTGGGGTGAAATTTGAGCTTGGGGCGGGATTGGAAGGGGCAATGATTTGTGCTGGGAGGGGGATTGGAATTGGGAGTTGGTAGAATATGTGCATTATTCTTTTGGCAGAATTTTGGCTTGAAGATGGAATTTATGTTTTTTTATGTATGACTGAATGTTTGTGTCCACCAATAAGGATTTTAATGTATTTTTTGTGAAAATATAATTTTTATATTTTTGCTGTGGGCATCAGGTAGGCTATACAGGGTCCCATGATTTCTAACAGCGGCCCTGTATGCTGACAACTGGGATGAGCGAATCTGCCTGGGTTCGATATGTGTGTGGAGGGGGGGGGGTCATCGAATTCTGCTTGAAATTGTCAATAATTGAACTTAGCATTGAAGTCTATTGGTTTTTGGGTGGGGGGTTAAATCTTGATACTAAATTCTGGGCAATTTGAAGTTAATAGGTAAGCTGTTGTCAAAAAAGGTGTGGGTAGCTAAGCACTGCTATGGGGGACACTTGACAAAGCAAGATATTTTAAAAAGACCATACTGTGGACAGTGGGTCCTTTTGTATTAGACTGCCATTAGATTTGGATGGATTATAGAGAACCTGTTCCAGAGTCCTCTCCTCACATCAGGAGTCCTCATCGGAGTGTCCCCTTACTTCAGGTGTACACATCATTGTTCCCTCTTGCACTAGGTATACCCATCAGTATGCTGCCTTACGTCAATTGGTCCCAATCCTTAGTCAAAGGTGCTGCCACTAAACCTCAGTGGTGGTGAAAGTGTTTAGGAATTGATGATTGTTCCACTGGAATCACTTCCAGTGGAACAATCACCAATTCTTAAACTCTTTCACCACCTTTCACCACTGCTACAGGGTGACTGCACAGGATCACATATATACACGTGATCCTGCACTTCTGGGTATCAGGCCCAATGTGCGCCGGCACCCACTGAATGCCAGTCTGCCTATGTAAGCAAGTAATTTTGCCATTCTGTCAGTACAGAAGGCACGTGTCCTGTGTTTCTTTAAAGCAGAAACACTGATCCAAGTCTTCCACTAGTAGAAGCACCTCCCCCACTACACTGAAACATTAGCTACACACACAGTTAACCCTTTGATTGCCCCTGGTGTTAACCCCTTCTCTACCAGTGTCATTACTACAGTAACAGTGCATATTTTAGCACTGATCACTGTATTAGTGTCACTGGTCCTCAAAAAGTGTCAAACATGTCAGTTAGATGTCCGACTTGTCCGCCACAATATCGGAGACCCTGATATAAGTCGCTGATCGCCGCCATTACTAGTAAAATAAATAAAAAATCTCCCATAGTGTGTAGACGCTATAACTTTTACGCAAACCAATCAGTATATACTTTTTGGGATTTTTTTACCAGAAATATGTAGCAGAATACACATTGGCTTAAATTGATGAAGAAATTTTATTTTTTATGTTTTTTTATTGGATATTTTCAAAGTTGTCGGTTGTTCTTTGTTTATAGCGCAAAAAATAATAAACACAGAGGTGATCAAATACCACCAAAAGAAACCTCTATTTGTGGGAAAAACATTTTATTTGGGTACAGTGATGCATGACAGCGCAATTGTCAGTTAAAAGTAACGCTGTGCCATATAGCAATCAATGGTCTGGTCAGGAAGGGGAGTAAACCTTCTGGAGGTCAAGTGGTTAAAGAACTTGAATTCACCTTATATCAGTTGCAAATGTTCTGCTATCATTGATGGTTAGTATGGTCCAACACTGCTAAAACCTTTGCTCAAATCTGGTAAACTGGCCACAGGCATCTTTACAATTAGTCAAAGTGAACTCAGGACTTTTTTCTTGACACTGATATAGATCATTTGGAAATAGATTCACTTTGTTTTATGAATCTAATTTTTGCCTTCTATTTTTTTTTTTTAATCAGATAAAAGGTCTGTTGAGATGTCACAACATCTTACAATTACAGACAGTAAATATACATACTGTTCACTCAATGTCATGGTTATGCAATAGAGTTTGTCTGTCAGCTTACCTTTCTCCATGTGTTCATCTCTAGAGACCAGCTGACTCTCACCTGATTGCTTTTATAATCCCTCCTCTATCATGGCTCCACCCCAGCTCCTATCAGAGAACTCTATATTAACCTCTGCACTGCAGGCCAGCCCTGCTGATCAATCTTTGTGTTTTTGGCTTCCTGTTTGCCGTGTGTTCTATGTTTGTTTCTGTTACCGACCTTGGCGTGTTCTCAACTATTCCTGTCTGCTTGTGACCCTAACCTTTGGCGTGTTCTCGACTATCCCTGTTTGCCTGTGACCCTGAACCTTTGGCGTGAACTCTGTTGTCCTTGTCTGCTTGTGGCCCCGACCTTGGCTTGTCCCTTACTATCCCTATATCTTGCCTACTGTGGGCGTGAGCTGGGGGACCCTGGGGGTCGGGACCTGGAGCCAGTTGCTGTCCAGTCCATCCTCCCCACTAGAGGCTCTGGTGAACACCTGCTGGCTCTTAGGTTCCGCGCCCTAGGGAATCTTACGCTCTAACCCCGGTGGGATACGTGTTGGTGTTCCAGCGGCCCTGCCTTCCTTACCACCCATCTTATCACCACCTTGACTCCCATCCGCAGCAGTCAGCCTTAGGGTCCACTACCTTGCGGTGCACTCCTGATTCCAACGGTGTGCATCTGTCACCTAGCCTCAAGGTGACCTGACACTCAAGTAATCATTTCAGTATAACAGTGCTGAATATAAAGTCACAGGAAACATATTATCAACTGGTACTATATCTAGAACCCTTTCTGGGGCATTAGGACCATCAGATTCTAATTTTACGCTTTCTTTTTTCAGTGAATTGAAGAATAAGTACAAAATTACAGCTATACCAAAACTGGTGATTGTAAAACAAAATGGAGATGTGATTACAGACAAGGGAAGAAAACAAATACGAGAAAGAGGACTAGCTTGTTTCCGAACATGGCTTGAAGTGGCAGATATCTTTCAGAACTTCACAAGCAAATGACACATACGTTTCCCTTTTTTTTTAATTGAGAAGCAATACTTGGTCTAAAATTACATATCTGAAATACAAACTCTCTGTGTTGCTCATAGCAGACAGTTTAAAATCTTTGTATGAATATGACAGTTATGCCCTGTACACACGACCTGTTTTGCCGTCGGAATAAACTCTGAAGGTTTTTCCGACGGAGTTCCGATGGAATTCTGCTCAAGCTGTCTTGCATACACACGGTCACACCAAAGTCCGACCGTCCAGAACAAGGTGACGTACAACACGTATGACGGGACTAGAAAAAGGAAGTTCAATAGCCAGTAGCCAATAGCTTCCATCTCGTACTTGCTTCAGAGCATGCGTCGTTTTTGGTCCGTCGGAACAGCATACAGACGAACGGGTTTCCTGATAGTAATTAGTTCCCTCTGAAAGATTTAGAACACGTTCTCTATCTAAGTCCGTCTGAATTTTCGATGGAGGAAGTCCGATGGGGCATACACACGGTCGGAATATACGATGAGAAGCTCCCATCGGACTTTTTATGATGGACATTCCGCTCGTGTGTACGCGGCATAAGAGAATGAAAGCTTGAATCAAATTTGGTGCTGTGGAACAGTAAAGACCATTCCTATTTCAAATTATTTAATACATGAGGAACATTGTCTTTTATTTCAGGTATAGGTGTATAGTTCTATATATTACCTATATCTTCCCAATTTGTGCAGGCAAGTATGAAATTAATACTGGATTGCATTAATCTGGAAATGATTGCACTTTATTGTTTTTCTTCTTGGACTACTTTATATGATTTGTAAAATGTCATATTGTTTTAGATTTAAATGATTTAGAAACTAATATGTAAAAGTGTATTATTTATCAATAAAAAAATAGAGTGGCTTTTTTGCACTGTTTTTCTAAATACATTTTGGTTATTTAATCTCCTGTGGGGCTTCTAAATCTAATGTAATTTCCTTACCAGAATATACCAAAATAGACATTAGGATCATATTGGAATTTATAAGGCTCACTGGAGAAAACAATATGCAAAACACTGCCGTTCTAGTCAAAGTGTTCACAAGCCATACAATAGAATTAAAAATAAATCTAAAACCAAAACATATCTTTTAGTTGTGGATGAAGTGGGAATTGGTAAAAAAAAACATTTTACCAAATGGGAAAACCCGTTTCAGATTTTGTTTGCCATTTGTGTCACATTGTCTTGTCTTGGAGACTCAACAGGAATTGAGAGGAAATATCTCCAATGGCAGACAGCTGTATCTAGAACAAGTGTCCCAACTGGAATATTTTACTATTGCTGTTCTGGTGACAACCCATGCTTTTAAATTATTATTACTTTTTCCTACAGAAATATAATCTTCTCTTACTTTTCCACCTTTCTTTACCCCTGAAAAACTCTTTTTTACCCATACTGATAAACCTACAGAACATGTAAGATATAAAAGAATATCAGCAATAAACTACCCTACTTTGTTGCTTATCAATGTATTCAACTAGAGGCTCACCCCTTTAATCACTTCAGCCCCGGAAGGCTTTACCCCCTTCCTGACCAGATCACTTTTTACAATTTGGCACTGAACTGCCTTAACTGATAATTGCGCGGTCATGCAATGCTGTACCCAAATGAAATTTGCGTCCTTTTTTTCTCACAAATAGAGCTTTCTTTTGGTGGTATTTGATCACCTCTGTGGTTTTTATTTTTTGCAATATAAACAAAAAAATACAGAAAATTTTGAAAAAAAAGATATTTTCTACTTTTTGTTCTAAAAAAAATACAATAAACTCAATTTTAGTCATACATTTAGGCCAAAATGCATTCAGCCACATGTCTCGATTAAAAAAAATTCAATAAGCGTATGTTTATTGGTTTGCGCAAAAGTTATCGCGTCTACAAACTAGGGTACATTTTCTGGAATTTAAGAAGCTTTTAGTTTGTGACTGCCTATCTCATTTCTTGAGGTGCTAAAATGGCAGTGTAGTACACCCCCCCAATGACCCCATTTTGGAAAGTAGACACCCCAAGGAATTCGCTGAGAGGCTTGTTGAGCACATTGAATATTTTCTTTTCTTGTCACAAGTGATTGTAAAATGACAAAAAAATAAAAAATTGTACACAAAGTTGTCACTGAAATTATATATTGCTCAAACATGCCATGGGCATATGTGAAATAATACCCTAAAGAACATTCTGCTGATTCTCGTGAGTACAGGGATACCACATGTGTGAGATTTTTTGGCAGTCTAGCCACGTACAGGATCCCGAAATCTTTCAGAGGCCATGAAATGCCCAGATAGCACAACCCACCCCCCCAAATGACCCCACTTTGGAAAGTAGACACCCCAAGCTATTTGCTGAGAGGCATGTTGAGCATTTTGCAGATCTTGCTTTTTGTCACAAAGTTTTGAAAATTGAAAAAAAAAAAATAAAATACATTTTCCTTTACTTTCTTCATTTCCAAAAACAAATGAGAGCTGAAAAATACTCACCATGCCTCTTAGCAAATACCTTGGAGCATCTACTTTCCAAAATGGGGTCATTTGGGGGGGTTTTGTGCTATCTTGACATTTCAGGGCCTCCAAAACTGTGATAGGTGGTGAGGAGTGAAATCAAAAATTTATGCCCTTAGAAAGCCTGAAGGCGGTGCTTGGTTTTCGGGGTCCTGTGCGCGGCTAGGCTCCCAAAAAGTCCCACACATGTGGTATCCCCATACTCAAGAGAAGCAGCAGAATGTATTTTTGGGTGTCATTTCACATATGCCCATGGCATGTTGGAGCAATATATCATTTAGTGACAACTTTGTGAAAAAATAAAAAATAAATAAATTTATTGTCATTTTCCAGAAACTTGTGACAAAATATAAAATATTCCATGGACTCAACATGCCTATCAGCAAATAGCTTGGGGTGTCTACTTTGAACTGTCCTAGTATTTTATGCATAACATTAGAAGCTTATGCCACACATCACCCACTCTTCTAACCACTTGAAGACAAAGCCCTTTCTGACACTTTTTGTCTACATGAAAAAATATTTTCTTTTTTGCTAGAAAATTACTTTGAACCCCCAAACATTATACATTTTTTTTAAAGAAAATGCCCTACAGATTAAAATGGTGGGTGTTGCAATTATTTTTTTCACACAGTATTTGCGCAGCAATTTTTCAAATGCAATTTTTAAAAAAAAACAAACACTTTTTTGAATTTTAATACACTAAAACACACTTTATTGCCCAAATGTTTGGTAAAGTATAAAAGATGATCTTATGCTGAGTACATAGATACCAAACACGACATACTTTAAAATTGAGCACAACTGTGCAACGGCGACAAACTACATACATTTTTAAAAGCCTTTAAAAGCCTTTACAGGTTACCACTTTAGATTTACAGAGGAGATCTACTGCTAAAATTACTGCCCTCGAACTGACATTGGCAGTGATACCTCACATGCATAGTGCAATTGCTGTTTACTTATGACACGAGACTGATGCTTGCGTTCGCCTTTGCACGCTAGCACGGGGGGGACAGGGGTGGTTTTTTTTTCTGTTGGTTTTTTTTAACTATTTATTTTGATTTTTTATTTGATTCTTACACTGTTACTTCCATTTTTTTTCTTATTATTTTTATTGTTATCCCAGACAATGTAAATATCCCCTATGATAGCAATAGGTAGTGACAGGTACTTTTTTAAAAAAAATTGGGGTCTATTAGACTCTAGATCTCTCTCTGCCCTCAAAGCATCTGACCACACCAAGATTGGTGTGATCAGATGCTTTCCCAATGGTGCTGTTTATATCCTGCGAAAGCAAAGTCATGAAATGCTCGTAGCTTTGGGTTTCTTAGTCCATAGAAATGATTGGAGCTGTTCTGGTCTCCGATCAGCTCTATGGTCAGCTGGCGGACCGCCGGTTGCATTATTAGGTTCCCCGGTGGGACAGGAGAGCCCAAGAAAACCATGGAAGACGACGAGAGGGGGGGGGATGTTCCCTCCCACTGCTTGTAAAAGCAGTCTAGCAGCTAATTAGCCGCTAGGATTGCTTTTAAATGAAAGGCGACCGCTGGCTGAAAACGATACCAAGATGATACCTAAACCTGCAGGCGTCATACTGGTATAACCACTCAAAGTACAGCAACATACCAGCACGTTGCTGGTCCTTGTTGGGCATATATTGTAATGTTCTTTTTTTTCATGCAGCCTGTAGGCTGAACGAAAAAAAGAGATTGATCAGTGGGTATACCCACCATTAGAATACCGCCCTGCATCCACCCACTTCTAATGATGGGCATACATGCACCGTTTCTTTTTATCTGTGGTGGTGAAATCACCTCCTACAGCACTGGAGTCGCTGATTTACGTATTGTGAGAGCAAACCCTGTTGCTGTCAAGGTAAATAAATCAGTGCTGCAACTTAATGGCATACCTGAAAAGCAAACAATAGTAAACAATAAAACATTAACTCAATAAAACAACTTATTTTTTATTGTAATCTGTGCCTAAAAAATATATGCCAAAGCATAGGGGCTATCCACCTCCAATGTTAGGAGCAAATCGCCTCTCCACCCCTGCTCCCATGCCTCAGCATATATGCTCTTTTTTCTAACTGTGGTGGTGAAATCACCTCCTACAGCGCTGAAGTCGCTGATTTACATATCGTGAGAGCAAACGCTGTTGCTGTCAAGATAAATAAATCAGTGCTGCAGCTGAATGGCGTACCTACAAAGAAAATAATGGTTAACAATAAAACACAGTGAACAGTAAAGTATAAAAGAACAAAGAATTACCTGTAAAGTAAACATGATAAAACATAGTAACATTAAAACATTGCAGTTATAAAATACAGTGAAACAGAGCAGAACAATAGGGAGAGAACAATAGAGAGAGCATAGAAAGAGAAGAACAATAAAAACGACAAGTATTTTTGTCTTTTTTATTTTATAATTTTATTTTTTTACGTTTCTTTTTTTTTTTACACTTTTATTTGTAACTGTAATGCCCCGTACACACGGTCGGATTTTCCGATGGAAAATGTCTGATCGGAGCATGTTGTCGGACATTCCGACCGTGTGTGGGCTCCATCGGACATTTTCCATCGGATTTTCCGACACACAAAGTTTGAGAGCAGGCTATAAGATTTTCCAACAACAAAATCCGATCGCGTCAATTCCGACCGTGAGTGGCCAGTTCTGACGCACAAAGTGCCACACATGCTCAGAAGAAATTCCGAGACGGAACAGCTCGGTCTGGTAAAATTAGCGTTCGCAATGGATACAGCACTTTCGTCATGGTGCAATGTAAAAAATGGTTTAATACAGCGCACTCTCTTCTTCTTTATAATGTGAGAAGAATTAAGTAGTTTTGCTGCTCGTATTCACACAGACTTCTCACAAACTTCTTTCTTTATTATTTATTGGGACTCCCTCAATATATTTGGATTTGTCACATCTGACAAAATTATTTTTGGGTTGTTTTCTTTTTTTTTTTTAAAGGCTGTTTTTTGTTGTTTTTTTAGGTTTGTATTTTTTTTCAAGTCTGATCTTTGTTCTATTTTAGTTTTAGTTTTACTCCATAATATTTTTGTGTGTCTTTTTGTTACCACAACACCATTATTATCTTGTATTATTTAATCTCAAGGAGATTGCTTGGTGTTGGTGTCCCTTGTTAATTTCACATTGTACTTTAGAAATGTACCTGAATCCTCACAAACAAACTGTCCTTTTTGAAGGAAAAAACACATAGGCGAGTATAATTGAAACAAAAAATCCTTTATTAAGGGCTCACAACCAAACAAAGAGGGAGGCAACACTGGAGAAACAGCTGAAATTAGCGAAGCCTTGGACCCCCAGGGCAGACATCAATTCTTTAACATCAAAATTGGTGGCCTGAGGAGTCCTTATCTAAGGGAGTGCAGTCTGGTCCAGAAGTCCCCGAGATCCGGAAAGCAGCAGATGACATCTGTGTCCCCAGGCTGTGGTACTACAAGAGGCTGCATATTTTGCCAGACCAGACTGGACCCAGGGTCATCACTTTCTGGTCTTCTTTCCATGCTTCCTTCCTGGCTGTGGCTCAGGTGTTGGAGATGTGGCAGGAGGAGGAGTAGGACCTGGAGGAGGAGGAGGACTAGTAGGACCTGGAGGAGGAGGAGGAGTATTAGGACCTGGAGGAGGAGGAGGACCATGTGTGAGGTCACAAATGTGGGTAGCAGATGTTATTTGGCCCCTCAACCCCTTATTGAGAGCTTCCAAAATTAAGGACTCACACAGGAGTCATTGGCCCTCCTCCATCTGCAGCATTTTGCAGGCAGTTATGCAAGCAAAGTCCTCCTCCACAGTGTGGGGGGTTCTCAGGGCCTCTGTAGCCTTCCAAAAGAGGCCTATGGCAGCCTCCTCCAGGGTACTCCTCTTCCTGCCACTCTATCTTTGCGGGTGTAGGGGAGGGACCTGCATATCAGGCAGCCTGCTTGGCCCAGTCACCTCTTGGCTGAGACTTCCCTGTGTATGAAAAAGGGACATGGTTTTAGTTTTTGCATCATCAATCACAATCATAAATTAGTACTCCAAACTAACATCTAGTTAACATCATTGATTGGACAAGCAGAAATATTTAGAGGAATGCTATACCTGGCTCAAGCTGGGCTCCTCCACATGTTGCTGCCTGGAAGCCCCAGGTTGGGCGTCAGAAGCCTCAGCTGGGGTGGAAGGAAGCGTGGAAGGAAGACTGGAGAGTGATGACCTGGGTTCAGTCTGACCTGCCAGAAAATGCAGCCTGTCATAGTGTGAAGGAATGTGATGTAGATAATAATAATAATAATCTGAAAATGTCTATTTTCTTATGTGCATACATATTTTTCTCCTTACTCATTATATAAGTATACAGGTTTGCTCTGTTCCTATATTTTTCTCAAGATGGCGGGTACCCCCTACATCCTACACATCAGAAGAACGCAGAACTGAAGATAAAACCAAGGACAGCCAAACCTTGTTATGAAGAATCTCCATCTTCTTTTCTATCTTAACCAATGAGATGTACCTATTAGACTAACATAGCAATGACGTATTTTTGTGTATAAAACATTAGCACCGCCTTGAATAAATTAGAAGTGTAAAAAGTAACGGTGCTGAGCGTGTCTCAGAGTGTTTACTTTTATATGCATGCATAGCCACACTTTCCAATTAGAGACAGCAGCAGATAACCTTGGGCTCGATTGGAGCTCTTAATCATTTCCTTAACAGCTGGTGCCGAAACCCGGGAGCTTCAGGCTACAGTCGAAGCCAGACCGCGATAAGGATTCAAGCGTTAATTGATTGATAAGAGGGGGTTTGCGCAGCCCTAACAGTACAGTAAGTCTTTTTATATTCTTACCACTGTACGACTTTCTTATCTTTCGGTTGACCGCTGGATTCTGTCGGTATGCTGAGACTGTTTTAGAGGCAGGTATTTGCTGTGGATGCCTTTGACTGCAAAGTACCTCACAGAGGTGGACCTTACAAACGCTTTCTTCAGTGTCCACCCTCACCCCTCCTGATGGTACCTTTTTGCATTCATCCACGGAAAGAAACTGCAAAATACCTAAACAGTTGTGCCACAAGGGGCACAGAACTTTCCAAGCCAGTTTGCAAAAGCTATGGCTATCATCCTTGACACATGACAAGAGGAACACCTGGAAGTGATTCTCTTCCAACATGTTGATGACCTTCTCCTTTGTGCGGCTGACTTACCCCCTGTTGAAGTCACCTCAGAAAGCCTGTTGTGCTATCTTGCCAACCAGGGGTGCAGAGCCTCAAAGCCCAAATTGCAGTGGTGCTCAACACCTGTCATTTTCCTTGGACACTGTTTGTCCCATGGGACAAGACACCCCACTGAAGACAGGGTGCAAGTAATCTCTGATATCTCACTGCCACAAGGTCAGAAATCCCTTCATGCCTTCCTTGGACTAATTTCCTAGTGCAGAGCATGGATTCCAGAAGCCTTCCTACTGATGCTCTGCAATCAGACCCTTCCAGATGTCTCCTGAAGAAATATCTAAGTTTGAGGCCCTCAAGTGTGCCATCTCGGGCGCTAGTGCTCCCAGACTACGACAAAACGCTCAAGCTCTTTGTATCCGAACGTCTGGGACATGCTGCAGGTGTACTCACCCAATCACACGGCATCAGCCCACGCCCCGTAGGATATTATTCCTGTTGGCTGGATGCAGTAGCAAGAGGAGGCCTATTGTGTCTGCGAGCTGGCTTTGCTACACAAGCCTTGCTTGACAAAACTTTGAACTTGGTCCTCGGACACCGCCTCGTTCTGCTTGCTTCCCATGACGTTGTTGCCATATTCAACCAAGATCCAGCCGAAACACTTGTCCACTACCAGACACTTGAGACTCCTGTGTTCCCTCCTACTGGACAGCATTACTCTATTAAGTTGTCAAACACTGAACCCTACCACCCTTCTTCCACTTCTCGAGGGGGGAAAGGAGGAGGAGGAGTAGAGTCTTGACTTGTCACCCCATGACCACACAGGACACGCGGTCACCACTGAAAACACTGTTCTACAAGCTGAAGCCTTACCACCGGTGATGTCTGCACAGGAGGCAGAGCTGTAAGCACTTACTACAGCATGTAAATTGGCAGAGGGAAAAAGAGCCAACATTCATATGGACTCAAGATATGCTTTCAGCATTGCCCATGATTATGGTGTTATCTAGGACAGAGGATTCCTGATGGCTGCAGGAACACCTGTAAAAACTTGATTGATGCCTTGCTTCTCCCAACCCAAGTGACTATTCTGAGTAAAAGCACACGACAAACTGAACTCAAAAGGAAGCTCGAGGCAATCATCTAGCCAATTCAGCTGCCAAACAGACAGCTGGTGGTCCACGGGAAGTGGACAGCAGGGTGGTAGAAGAAGACCACCCTGTGCTCACCTTACAGACTCTCCCAGTGGACAGAGTTTATCTAAAAGAACTACAGGAAACAGCAAGTCCGGATAAGAAGGAAAGCTGGAAATGGAGAGGGGCAACTCTCAGAAATGGACTATTCGAGTGCAACAAGAAGCCTTGTCTACTCAGGAGTATGTACCCAGCCGTGGTGCAATGGGCACATGGAGCTGCCCACTTGACAAAGACTTTTATGAACTCTCTTATCAACAAGTGTTGCACCAAGAGTTACTCCACTGACCGACAACTTCTGCAGATAATGCATTATCTGCACCAAATGTAACCCAGGACGCATAGAAAAAACAAGAAGCCTTGTCTACTCAGGAGTATGTACCCAGCCGTGGTGCAATGGGCACATGGAGCTGCCCACTTGACAAAGACTTTTATGAACTCTCTTATCAACAAGTGTTGCACCAAGAGTTACTCCACTGACCGACAACTTCTGCAGATAATGCATTATCTGCACCAAATGTAACCCAGGACGCACAGAAAAAACACAGAAGAAGCACCTGGCAAAAGCCCTATACCCCATTCCAGAGGATGCAAATTGATCATTCTCAAGTGCCAAGAAGTGGCAGATTCGAAAACGCCCTAGTGGAAGTGGTCATGACTGCCAGGACCACAGCTAAGAAACTACTGAGTGAGATAGTATGTAGATTTGGGGTCCCAGAGGTGATATTGAGAGATCAGGGACCAGCCTTAACAGCAACCCTTACAAAAGAGATTTTGGCAGCACTGGGGGTTCAGTTGGCACTACACACCCCATACCACCCTCAAAGTAGCGGGAAGGTAGAAAGGATGAATGGGACACTAAAAAAAAAAAAAAAAAAAAAAAAACAGGATGTTAACGATGGCCCAAGACACTAACATGAGTTGGCCAGACAGTTAGCCCATTGCCCTGTTCAGTGTCAGACACACCCCCGGGGGAAACATGCCCTATCCCATTATGAAATTTTGTTTGGTTCAGCTCCCAGACTTGGTTGTTACTTTCCACAACAGTTACAGTTGCAGTCTGATGTGTTGACTAATTATGTAACCACATTATCACGAGAATTAACCTGAATGCATGTCCAGGTGTTTTCTTCCATTCCAGATCCTGAATTAGATACAGGAACACACCAACTACTGTCTGGAGATCCTTGAGCCAAGATATGATGGTCCATTACAAGTTTTGCTGACCACAGCCACCTCAGTCAAGTTGGCCAGGAAGAACACCTGAATGCACGCTTATCACTGCAGGAGAGCGTGTTTTCGGGTGCTGCATATCCTTTTTCTGTTTGATCTAGAGGGAATCTGGACCAGTGAATGTGCCCTTGCAAAAGGTCATTATTCCCCCCCCCATATCCTAACCAAAGATACCCCTGATACATACACTGACCCAGCACACAGTCAGAGGAGTAAGCGAGCAGCTCTCTCCGGAAGCTTTGACCCTCATGTGTACATAGATGCCATAGGGGTTACAAGGGGGGTCCCTGATGAGTTTAAAGCCAGGGACCAGGTAAAAGCTGGTTTTGAGTCTTTGATCCCCATAACAACTGTCAACAAGAATGTAGATTGGATTAAATACATGTCATGGTTATGCAATAGAGTTTGTTGATCAGCATACCTGTCTCCATGTGTTCATCTCTAGAGACCAGCTGACCCTCACCTGACTGCTTTTGTAACCTCTCCTCTAAGCATGGCCCCACCCCAGGCCCTATCAGGGAACCCTATATTAACCTGTGTACTGCAAGCCAGCAGTGCTGATCAACCATAGTGTGTTAGCCTCTGTGTGTACTTGCTATGTTTCCTACATCTGATTCCTGTTACCGACCTTGGCTTGTCCCTTATTTTCCTTGTTGTTCCAGCCTGCTGCCTCCTTCCTCTTCTCCTGTAGTCTACCGTGAGCTGTGAGACCCTGGGGGCTGCGACCTGGAGCCAGACTGCAGCGCAGTCCATCCTTACCATTAAAGGCTCTGGTGAACACCTGCTGGCTCTTAGACTCCGCGCCCTGGGGAATCTATGCTCTAGCTCCCAGTGGGATCTGTGTCAGTGATCCAGTAGACCTGTTTCCTGAACCTCCCAGGGTTCAATCCGCAGCAGTCAGCCATAGGGTCCACTACCTTGCGGTGTACTCCTGATCCCAGGGGTGTGCATCTGTCACACAGCCTCTAGGTGACCTGACACTACACATATTATAACCAACAGAGATTTGTAAATTACACTAAAGATGCCCTCCAGGAAATTGCTGACCAGTTAGCCCCCACTTCCTACATGACATACCAGGACCGGATGGCCTGAGACATGGTGCTAGCTGGGAAAGGAGGTGTTTGTAAAATCATAGGAAAAAACAGGAACCTGTTGTACATACATTCCTGATAATACTGGCCCAAATGGTAAGGTTACTTTAGCTATAAAGAAATTAGAAGATCTGTCATTGGAGTTGAAGAACTCAGGTATCACAGACCCATGGGATCAATACTTTAGCTGGATGAGTGGGTGGCAGAAGGTGCTCGCCCAGATAGGGGTAATGGTAATAATAATCCTGGTTCTTTTAGCCCTGATTGTATGCTGTATTCTACCTTTTGTAAAAAAGTTAATGAACAAGGCTGTAGACAATAGCACACCTACATTTCTCCACCAAGAAGGAGAGGACCCCCTTATGATGGAAGATGACAAACCCTTCACTCCTCTACAGTCACTCCCTGTCCATAACCTCACAATCCTATAGGGTTATAGGGATAGATAGCACCTGACTGCACCTCTCCAGCTGTATCGAGGAGGGTAGTGAACAGTTGCTGCCCAATTCTATATACAGCCTAAAAGAGTTGCTGAGGAGAAGGGCCAGGCCAAAGTAGGACCTTTAGTATTAGGGACAGAAAAGAGAAAATAGACATTTTAGGGGGGACTGTGAAGGATTGTGATGTAGATAATAATAATAATAATCTGAAAATGTCTATTTCTTATGTGCATACATATTTTTCTCCTTACTCATTATATAAGTATACAGGTTTGCTCTGTTCCTATATTTTTCTCAAGATGGCGGGTACCCCCTACATCCCACACATCAGAAGAACGCGGAACTGAAGATAAAACCAAGAACAGTCAAACCTCGTTATGAAGAATCTCCATCTTCTTTTCTATCTTAACCAATGAGATGTACCTATTAGACTAACATAGCAATGACGTATTTTTGTGTATAAAACATTAGCACCGCCTTGAATAAATTAGAAGTGTAAAAAGTAACGGTGCTGAGCGTGTCTCAGAGTGTTTACTTTTATATGCATGCATAGCCACACTTTCCAATTAGAGACAGCAGCAGATAACCTTGGGCTCGATTGAAGCTCTTAATCATTTCTTTAACAATAGTACCACATCCTGGGGACATAGATGTCATCTGCTGCTCTGGATCTCTGGGAATCCTGGACCTTCTTGTGCTCCCTTAGATAAGTGCTCCTCAGCCACCAATTAGGATCTTCAAATAGGTGATGTCATGCCGTGGGGACCACCATCATCACAAATTCCAGCAATTGATCCAGTGCTGCCTTCCTCTTTGTTTGGTTCTTATGTGGGACGTCATGTGACGAAGCGCGCACGACGGCATCACGCTCTTCACGTCACTTCCGGGTACACGAGAGGGTGGAACGCTGCATCAGCGTCTGGTTGTCATACCCGCTACCTCAGTTTATGCTCTGGAATAGTGACAATCTATACTTGTCTATCTGTCAGGAACTGTTGGTGCCCTACCCCAGTCACATACTGGATGGGCACTTATAAGTTTTTGGGACTTTTTTTGTTCTATACATGGTTTTTAAAAGAAAATAAAGTGTTTTTACTTTATTACGCTATGAAAGCTCTTTTTATTTTCTGATGCACGAGGGCATCACAATACCTCCACGGAATAGGATATACAGGAGACATCTATCGCAGCAAGTGGAGAGTCCCATCCACAATCCACTGCAGGTGGTCCACCCCTGTAAGGGTCCCAGGAGCTGGACATACTGGAGACATCCAATGCAAAAAACAGCTAGCGGAAAGTTCCATCTGTAACATACTACAGGCACACTACACCTGCAGGGGTTCCAGGAGCTGGATAGCGCAATAATTTTTTGCACCTTCTAAAGAAGTCCTGGATTTGCTACAACATGAAGGGAGCAGAGCCCAGCAGAAGCCAGCCAAAAACGCAGACCCAAGGAACGAGTTAGCTCTAACTAGCAGCTAGCAGCTAACTAGCACATACCAACCTGCTTCCCCATTGAGAACGTTAACGTATGACGAAACGCGTCTGGGAGGGACGTGCTGACTTCACCACATTGCCATATTGAGGACGGGAGAGTGTCTGAAGTGCCGGCCGGCTCCGTTTTACCTTCGTTTTATACTTTTCATGTTCTTGTAAGTGCTACTTTATTTTTAATAAATCAAGAAGTTATACAGTATTACGCTATTGGCTCCTTTCTATTATATGTGCACTGCTGAGCCTGGATCCACTGTGGCAGGACGTATCCTCACCGTTCCTAATAGAAGCTCGTTTGTGATTTCGTTACATCTGTCTATCCCATTTGGGGTTCTGGTAAGCAGGATCTCCCTAAGGTTTGCTGCTGCCTTTATTTGGTGTTTTCCATTTATGGTTATCAGTCTCTGGGTAGATTTACTCTGCTCACAATGTTTTTCTCATCTGGTAAGCAGTTTGCACATGTGATTTGCTGCACCTAGAGAGATTTATATCTTTTCCTGGTGACTATTACAGGCTTTTTTTCCTTCTATATCTGGTAAGCAGAACTGGGTGTCATTCACGTTTAACGTATTCATTCTGGTATCTACATTTTGCATGTTTGCCTGACACTCATACAATCACCCCCAGTTGTTGTCACTTACACTGGATTTCTTATGATCACATATGATTTTTTGGGATAAGATTGAGTGTTGCACATTTTTAGTTTTTGAAGTGTTTTACGTATCAGTATTACGCTATGTTTGTTTCATATTTTTTGCTAACCTCTGTGGACTGAATACGCGGGACGAGTGTGTTTATCCTGCCTCACCGGGATCAATCATCTCAAGGCCCAGGCTGGGTTTAAGCCACTTGCCCCGATTTGGCTTACTTCTGGTAAGCACATTACCTCACGAAGTGTTCCAGATTTATGCCTTTTCATCACATATTTATTTTGGATGAATTCTACGTCACTCGTTTATGATAAGACTTATTTTGATTCATACAAGGGACTATTAATTGCACACGGGACTACACTTCACAATATTGGTTTTCATTATGTTGTTCGTTTATAGCGCGGTTTCTCTGTTATAAATCATTATATAAGTATACAGGTTTGCTCTGTTCCTATATTTTTCTCAAGATGGCGGGTACCCCCTACATCCCACACATCAGAAGAACGCGGAACTTAAGATAAAACCAAGGACAGCCAAACCTCGTTATGAAGAATCTCCATCTTCTTTTCTATCTTAACCAATGAGATGTACCTATTAGACTAGGTGATGTCATGCCGTGGGGACCACCGTCATCACAAATTCCAACAATTGATCCAGTGCTGCCTTCCCCTTTGTTTGGTTCTTATAATGTGGGTGGTTTATCTCCCAAAGACAAGGCAGCTCCCTGAACATATCAATGAAGATTGCCATAAAGTCGTTATCTTTCAAGATATCCATTTTCACTACAAGACACAACACAAGACAAACCCTAATGTCAGGCCAAACTCTCCTAATCTTGTTACAATATAGGCCTCAATCTAGAAGCAGTATAGGCCCAAATTTGGCTCTTACCTTCGTTATCACGATCGGCGCCTCCGATACTCCTTCCTCCGCTCACAGATCGTACGTACTACGCATGCGTGTTAGGCTTTATACACACTGCGCATGTGTGTAACTCCGCCTGCCCCTGACGTTCTTTCTAATCTATTCCCTGCCCCTTTTCGTTCGGCGCAGGGGAAGAGCACATGGCGGAGACACAGCAGGTGTGTGCTAAGTACAGCAACGAGGAGGAGGGAGAGGAAAGCCCAGAGCCGGAAACGTCTGGATCAAGAAGGAGAAGATTTAAGGCCTCAAATATGTCCTTTGGGGAGATGTTGGAGATGGTCGACATCCTGAAGAAGGCCGACTATGATGGGAAGTATGAACCTTACCCCAACCCCAATGTCAGAAAGGCCAAGATCATGGCGAAAGTGGTCAAGAGTCTGCACTGGAATTTCGAGGTACGACGATCGAAAGATCAGCTCAGGAAGCGGTGGTCGGACCTGAAATTAAGGGAACACGAGCAGTACAGAAAGATCCGGAGAGTGCTGCAAAAAAGTAAGTAGTTGTGCTGTGTTCATATTCTTTTTGTGTTTATTACGTTCGTGCTGCTCCATGTGCTTTTAGGAACTGTTGTACAGTTTAAAATGGCAACTTTAATGTTCATGGGCACATTATTCGTTCGTATCAAACATTTTTCTTTCGGCCTATAAAACACCATTGTTTTTGCCATATGCGTTTGACCACATTTTTTAGGGCCTACTTGTATGAAACTATTTTGGTTGTGTAGATGTGTTTGTTACTAGAATGAAATGCAAACTAGATTCTGTGTAAGGAGAGGACACTCAGCAGCAGTTTTCACATCTGGACGCTGGAGCACTAGTGTGGGACACAAGAACACCCCTTTTATTAGGGGGCCCACACAGGTGCTCCAGTGTATACTATAGGGGGGTCTCCATCTGTGAAGCTTGTACAAGACAGGTAAAGTATTGAAGCTTGACAAAGGACAATAAAAATTCAACATCTTGGAACTCTGCCAAAATAGACAATTGTACCCCACTTCCAAGCAATGTTTCATATTTATAGTTCTGCCATCAAATATCTTTGTGCTAAGTATACCTTTTTTGTTTCACATAGGGGAGAAAAGACTCGGAGGACACCCCTCATCCGAGGAGACCAGAGACCCCCCACCTCTGGAAGAAGGGGAAATACCCCAAACACAAGAAGAGCAGGAGGAGGAAGAAGACGTGGTGGAAATTGTCACAACAGGTGAGTGTCTGCGACCACAGGCTCAGGTAAAAGATGGATGCCGCCATATTTATAATACATGTTTTTTTTGGGTTTCTCTCTTTTTAGGTGATCGTGATGTTGTGGATCCAGATCCTTTCACCTCGGAAAGTGCCCAGATCCTGATCGGGGAGATCATGTGGTGTAATGTTGCCTTGGAAAACATCACGAAAAACATCAATGATGTTATTAAAAAAAATAAGAACATCATTGATGTTTTGGGGAGAGTTTAAAACCCCTCCAAAGCCCTTTCTTTTATGGTGTACTTCAATTTTTAATTTTTTTTGCAAATTGTAGAAAAGCCAAATTTTGAGGATGCACACAGTGTGTCAACATGTGCTATCTGCCATCACGGGAGATCAATGGACACGTTTTGGGGGTGCAACCCTTTACTCAATAATAAAGTAGCTGTGAGGAAGGGGTTGCACCCCCAAAACACGTCCCTTGATCCCCCGTGATGGCAGCTAGCACATGTTGACATTCGTAAATTGGTGTGCATCTTCAAAATTTGGCTTTTCCTGGGGTGACTTCACCCCATCTGAACGCAATATCAAACACAGTTCCTAAATACTCAAGTCTGATATTACCTTCAAGTTCTACCAAATGTGAACTTTGTAAGTTCAAGATTTGTGTCTTTCTTGTTGGTTTAAAACATGACTGTTTTATCTTAAATGGACATTTGTACTTTTTCTAATGCCACTCCAAAAATTGTTATACAACAAACATGTTGGTTTGTTTTAAAAACCTTTTCTAAATGCACACATGATTGTGCTGGTATTAAAAAGATTGTTAGTCAAGAATGTGTGGATAATTGTCTCAACGCTACAACACTTTTGTGGTGCTCCAATTGCTGCTTTATGTGACAATGGGGGTTATTTAATAAGGGCCAATCCACTTTGCATTACAAGTGCAGTTTCAGTACAGTTTCAAGTGCACTTGTAGTGCAAAGTGTCTTTGCCTTTAGTAAGTAACACCCAACAGTGCTTTGTATAAGGTTACACAATCATGCCATTTTCAGGACTCACCACATTTCTGTCAGGGTCAGCTAAAACAAACACAAGCAATAAATGTCAACAAAGATTTGCTTAATTTTTTTTTTATTTGAGAAAGGTTTCAAACATTGTCTGGCAGCCCCCCTACCCGCAAAGAACTCAAGGTATCTTAGCCGGACATCACGGGCACTCAGGGAGGGCAAGCCAGGACGGCCAATTTCAAGCGCTGTCAGGGTTGTTTCATTTATAATTCTGGCCTCAGGCCCAACTGAGCCAGCATAGTTGGCAGAATGTTGACGTAAAAAGTTATGTAGAACACAGCACGCCAGGATAATATGATTCAGTTTATACTCCGCCATGTGTATGGGTGTAAGAAATAGGCGGAACCGGCTGGCCATGATTCCAAATGTGTTCACCACTCTTCTGGCTCTGGCCAGCCGGTAATTAAAAACGCTCTGGTCCAGGTTGAGGGTCCTCATCAGGAATGGCCGCATAAGATGGTCCCCTAGTGCAAATGCTTCATCCGCAACAAAGATGAATGGGAGTCCTTCCACATTGTCTTCTGGAGGTGGCAAGTCCAAGCTGCCATTCTGGAGAGGCCTGTAAAACTCCGTCTGGGCGATGACTCCACCATCGGACATCCGGCCATTCTTCCCCACATCCACATACAGGAACTCGTAATTAGCTGACACCACCGCCAACACCACAATACTATTGAACCCCTTATAATTATAATAG
Organism: Aquarana catesbeiana; assembly: GCF_042186555.1. NCBI lineage: Eukaryota > Metazoa > Chordata > Amphibia > Anura > Ranidae > Aquarana > Aquarana catesbeiana. Next base: position 359,354,347 of record NC_133324.1, on the reverse strand, counting down.
TACGACCCAGAGTTGGGTGGTGGGACGATGTGGACGTGTTTCCCATCAATTGCCCCTCCGCAGTTAGGAAAGTCCCACCGCTGGGCAAAGTGGGAGGCCACAGTCTGCCATTCCTGTGGCGTGGAAGGAAACTGTTGAGGGAAAAAAAAAATTAGTCTTTTTGCACATAAACATGGAAAGCAGATTAGACACAAAACTTCTTGGCCAACATCAAGATAACATTTATTAATGGGAATTTTTAAAGAACAAAGTATAAGGTACACCTATCAGATTCCCCCTCCCCCCTCTCATGGGCCATTTCTAACATTATAGGGGGGGGCTCTTGGACAGGTAACCCTCTCCACTTCATTGAGAGATGAATGCCTAAATAATGGGTATTACTTGGAACATCCCCTCCTTAGTTACACTATTGGCAGCCCACTGGACAGGTAAGAAGTGTCATAATACAAAGATATAAATACACACTGTACACATTTGAGCACATTTGGACATTCTGCTATTACCTAGCAAGATAATAATAGAATACAAAAACTTGAAACAGTACCATTTGAAAGTATACAGGCAGGCCCTTGCACTACATGCACTACTTCGGGGAATTCATCCATACATCTGAGCACAAAAGAGATGGGTATAGTGTGTATGGGTTTGGCAAAGTCAGCAGATAGATGATTGAGGATAGATAGAGAATTGGTATCAGCTGACTTAGCAGTTGGGGGGAGGGTTCCAAATGATTTGGGGACCCCCAAAAAAAGCCTCTGGCACTCTGCCAGAATTTAAAGCACAAATCACATTTAAAAACATTTTAAGGGGTATTTAGGGTAAAGCACTACTATGGAGCTGATAAAATACATTGTTAAGTGACTACATGAGGTGAATATAGGGCCATGAGAGCATGCTGGGGAGGTAAGTGAAAGCAAATATGTATGAAGGACAAAAAAAAATAAGTACATAAAAATCCAGCATTCATGAGGACAAAGGGGACATTCACAGCATATTACAATCATGGTAATTAGGGAATGAGGAAAGAAATACAATATATTATGAAACATTAAATACAATAAAATGAAAAATTAAAGGAAAAAAATCTTACCTTCATATACTCCTTCTGCAGGACCTGGATGATGGCAGAACAGGTCTCTGGGATAATGATACCCAGAGCCTGGGGGAGATGCCTGTCGAGAACTTCAAGTCCTGCAGGATTCTCCCCGTCGCCAAGTACCGCAGGGTGGTGACAAGCCTCTGCTCCAGAGTGATGGCTTGCCTCATGCAGGTATCCTGCCTGCTGATATAGCGGGTTAGCGAAGCCAACAAATAGTGAAAAACGGGGTCCGTCATCCTGAGAAAGTTCCTGAAATCATCAGGATTATTCTCACGGATCTCATGGAGCAAAGGCATATGACAGAACTGGTCACGCTGAAGCAACCAATTCTTGGTCCATGAACTCCTCCCCACCCTGTTCATGGACTGGACTTGTGTCAAGGTAAGGACCCCAACACCAAGCCCCCCGCACAGCACGAACTCTACGAGGAGTACGTATACTCAACATGGCTAGAAAACGGTCGGCTTCCCAGAACGAAGTAACAGAAGGCACTGAAGAACAGCAAGGCCTGTGAAGAGCGACCTGAAAAATAGTAACGAACGAACAAGAACACAATGACTAATCAAAGTGACACGTAGCTTGCTGAACGCACTGAAGAGCAGATACAAACCCACAAGCACAAACTTAACAGCAGAAAACGATCTGAAAACCACGAGTCTGAAAAAGCGCGAATCGTCTCTCACCAAACTTTTACTAACAAGAGATTAGCAAAAGGAGCCCAAAGGGTGCCGCGCTTGGTTCTGAACTGGCCTTTTCTAGTCTCGTCGTACGTGGTTGACGTCACCGCGTTCTTGGCGATCGGAAATTCCGACAACTTTGTGCGACCGTGTGTACGCAAAACAAGTTTGAGCCAACATCCGTCGGAAAAAATCCTAGTATTTTGTTGTCGGAATGTCCGATCAATGTCCGACCGTGTGTATGGGGCATTACAGTAAAGGTTGCAGGTTCGGGTCTCTAAAAATGCGATGGCATCTTTGGAGACCCTGTGAAAGTGTGTCCTATTACTGTGCAGTGCTGTACCCTATGCTAATACTCCACTAGTGTGTGGTAGCGTTGGAAACATTCACAGATGCAGAGACCAGGTTGGTTAGGACAGGAGAGACAATAAAAGCGGGTGTCATGCCTGTATCTGCGTTTCCTACAGACACAACATCTTTTTTGGGGTGTTCTTTGGCCTGAGGTACCACGGAGGACTTCTGGGAAGTGCCTCTCATGCAGCTGGCTCACTGCATCTGCATTGTGAAGATGGGCCACAGCACCATCTGGAAACAGAAGGGCTGTGATGATCTCTTCCTGGAATTTAAGGAAGGATCCAGTTCATCCTGACACTTTGTATAGCACATAAGCGTTCAGCAGATCCAATTGAAATAATTATACAGACACTTTTTTGTACCAGATTCTGGCCTTATGGGCAACAACTGGTCTTTGAGGTCCACCCCTCCCATATTTAGGTTGTATTTGTGGACACAGAGGGGTTTCTCCACAACACCAGTCGCCGTTGGAATTTGGACGGAGACAGAACAAAAACATTTTGATTATCCCTCCACTTCAAGCAGGCTCTCTCCCCCCAGTGCAAGTCGGGATTCTACAAGCCGCTGAGGTAAGCTCCGGCAATTAGATTGCACGGTGCCACATGCGCCAATTCCATTATCAAACAAGTGACTAAAAAGTGGCACGCTCGTGTAATAATTGTCCACGTACAAGTTGTACCCCTTTCCGAATATGAGTGACACCAATCCCACACAATCTTACTAGCGCTCTCTATGTAGTTTGGGCAGTTCTTGGGCTCCACGTGACTATCTTTTCCCTCGTAAACCATAAAACTATATGTATAGCCTGTTGCCCTGTCACAGAGCTTATACAACTTGAGCGGCCAGAAAATGTAATCAGGGACTCATCAAAGCAGACAATTTGATTGGGAGTAAACAAGGCTGCAAACTGTTGGTTGAAGTGTGTAGCCCTTGGTTGCCATCAACCATCCACATCCACCATGTCACCCTGCTGCCAGACCTCCATCTATCACTTCTGAGACAATGAACAGTCATTTGGGTTGCTCTGTTTTGTTTATTGGGGAATATAACTTGGTTGAGGGAAAGGAAATATGGGATGCCCATAGAACAATTGCTTTGCCATCATATTTAAGAATTAGAACGAAAGGTTGAGCTGTGAAGTACTGATGCACACGTAATATCTACAAGCGCTTCCCATGCATAAGACCATGCAGACTATTTCTCTGCGTATCTCCTGCAGACTGTTGCTCCCAGGACTTCCACCCTCCTGCACAAACTTCCACTGTAGATCATTACTCTTCCTGTCACATCATCCTCTTTTGACAAAAGAGATCACTCTGAACAGTCTCAGTTGCTAGAATTGGTTGCACTGTTACTAGGCCAGAGGTCTGCAGTACCTCTCCCCTGTGGCCTAGTAATTTAGTAGCATGTGTTGATTGGTGGACTACTGCTCCCAGCTAGTCCGGCCTACAAATCCTGCGCCCCCAGGCCGCAGCGATTTGACACTCTCCCCTCGCACCCAGCTCCCCTGGCATACCTCATCCAGAACTCCACTGTGGTCCACTCACCGACCTTCTTCTGCCCTGAGTCCATGATGGAGAACTTTAACTGGACATACATTCCGGCAGCTTCTCCAGCCCCTCCGTTCCAGAACACTTCATCCATGACTGTGTAAAGAAGAAGCTCCCTCCCAGCTCTCCCGGGCTCCTCCGTTAGGCCTCGCACCCCCCCAGATGGGGATGGGGCCCTGTTGCTGCCTAGTACTCCATTCTCCACGTCTCCCACCCGACAACTCCCCCCCAGTGAACTGTTACCTCAACTTATATGGGATGCCTGCCCCCTGCCAATTCCAGTTGGGGATTGGTCAGAGCTCCTCACATGAGCTGCCTGCCACTCCAGTCCTAGGCCCTGCCCCTCTTCCAGAACATTCTTCCTGGAAGCAGGGGAGGAGCCCCAGAACTAAAGCACAGGTGGTCACACCCACTGCTGCACTAACCACTCCCTGCCCCCCAGATCAAAATAAGCAGGCCTAGCTTGAAGCATAAGAATTTTACCTGCACTGACAGTTTCCCTTACAAAATCCTCACTCTAGCACCAACCTATGGTAAAAGGTGCTATAAGTGGTTTACGAGGGCCGAATTTTGTAGAGCCAATCAAATTCAGGGTCACCCCGATGACGACAGAGTTCATTGTCATTAAAATGCATGAACCTTAAGATCTGCTCGTATTGTGTCCTGGCTATGGATGCAGAGAACACGCGCATATGGTGAATTGGGTCAGTGGTCAATATGACCGAAACTAACTTTTTTAAACTATGCCCATGAGGAGGGTTAGGCCCAGAAAGGTCTTAAATTCTGAAACAGTAATAGGTTTCCATTCTCTGGCAAGGGTCAACTGGGGATTAGTGGCGATGAATTGACCAGCATACAAATTGCTTTGGTCCACAATAGATCTATAGAGATCTTCCGTGAAAAACAGCGAATAAAAATCAAGTGATGTAAAATCAACTTTTTCCACCTGAATTCTGGGTTGGCCAGTGAATGGGGGAAGTACGGGCGCTGCAGAAGTGGTGGACTCCCAATTAGGATTGGCAAATGCAGCAGGAAGGGCACTATGAGCTCAACGGGCCTGTGTTTGTCTTCTTGGTGGCTGCGGGACACTACTTGTGCTAGCCCATCGCACCAGCTTGAACTGCACTTATGGGACTCGCCACGTCACCAAGTGTTACTGCAGTGCTGGATGTATGACCAGGATGTACTAGGCCGCTGGTGCTTGCCAGTTCACCAAAATGATGAGCGGCACTAGTACTGGCTCTCTGCTCCATATGAGAGCCCTGCAGTTCTTGCACCTCAACAACAGAAGAAGAACTGGGGGCGGGTACACCTGACCTTGGCAGGGACCACTACTCTGTCGTCAAAGCTATCTGTCAGGGTGCCGCTGCTATTTACTGGATTGTATTCTGAGCCTGAATCTGACAGATTGGTGACTTTTTCTTCACTCTCATCTGTCATGCTCAGAAATGTGTAGGCCCCTTCACTACCTTCCATTGGACATTGTGGCCTCTAAATTTACAGGTACAGCTAGTGTGACGCACAGGCAAAAAAAGCACCTGGTTATCAGAGCCTGCTTCAATCGCTACCCAAAAAATTGTTAGCGTTCGCAGGGATCAGGCCTGACTCTGCCAACGCTGCAGTTATGTGTTTTGTAAGTGACAGTGATCGATTCATAATGCACATGGGTGGGCTGGGCTGGGCTAGGCTGGGCGAAGGGGCTAAACGTCGGTGCTAGCAGGTATTTGGGCTGATCCCGCTAATGCTGCATTTTGGGAACCCTAAACTACTGGGAACACTAGTATAGATCTGATCGGCTAAAAGATATTGATCCGTTCAAAGACTCTACAAGTAAGGGAGGTGTATGGTGCGTGCGTGGGTGTTAGCTCTACTGGCACTAATCTGACTCTCTCTGGGGCTGACACTGACCCTGGCGCTAAAACCTGTACTGGGGGGGGCGATCAGGGGCCTAAACCTTTATTCAGCAATACATGGCGGGTACCCTGATGCTATAAAAACCTGATGGTGACAGTAACTAGCTACTGGCTAACTAGCTTAACCCGTGACACTAAATACAGTGACCAGTAATAGGATCTGTACACTATATTAGTGACACTAGTAACAGGGGGTGAAAGGGCTAACTGGAGGGGCGATGAAGGGGTTAAACCTTTATTGGGGGGATTAGGGGGTACCTGGTCCTACTACTAACTGCCCTAACGCTGATTAGTGTCACAAATGACACCAGTACAGTGATCAATGAAAAATCGGAAAACTGCACTTGGTGACACAGTGACAGAGAGTGCAGGGGTTAACTGGGGGGGCAATTGGGGGGTGACAAGTGTGCCTACGTGTACTGGTGTTAGTGTAGTGTTGTCCAACTCACTGTTAGACATCTTCTCTCCTTTCTCTGGAACCGAAAAGAGTTCCATGAGGGAAGATGACATCACTTCCCCTGCCTGTGTTTACACTTACACAGGCAGGGGAGGCATTTCATTCACCAGAACCTATCAGCAGGTCCAGGCCAGAAATCATTGGCCTGGACCTGAAGACTGATCAGTTCTGTAAGTAATCTGATCACCGCGGGCACTGTGGGGGCGGGCGCGAGTGCCGTACAGTTACGCGAGTACAGCTACGGCGATTCGCGAATCAGTGCCACTCTGTCGCCGTTTGACGGCGGCGGTCTTAAAGTGGTTTAAGATGTTTATATAATATGTTAACAAGCAGCTATGATGATTGGACAATGTAAAGAGGAGGGGCGGTGATGTCACAATCTCTACCTTGTCCAATCAAGGATCACCGTTACTAATTGGAAAAAAAAAAGACCTGAATTTCCGGGAGGCCGTCATGCAACGGCCTCCTCTGTGCACGTGCCGTGCAGGGCACTCGCGGAGCGCGCTGTGATCACCGAGTCACTGAGACTCGGGTGATCACCGATCCGAGTAAGGGGCCGATCCTGGCCCCTGACCATGTGATCAGCTGTCAGCCAATGACAGCTGATCACATGATCAAAACAAAAGCTCTGTGATCGTTTTTTTTTTTCTCCTCACGCTGACAGCGCGAGGAGAAAAAAAAGCTGATCAACAGCTTATCAGCAAGGGACATCGGTCCCGAAGAGGAAGAGGCAATTATGCCTCATATGTGCCACCAGTACCCCCTGCCAGTGCCACCTGCCATTGCCACCTGACAGTGCCCACCAGTGCCACCTATCAATGCCCATGAGTGCCACCTATCAATGCCTACAAGTGCCACCTATCAATATCCACGAGTGCCACCTATCAGTGCCACCTAGCAGTGCTGCCTATCAGTGTAACGGATCAGTGAACATTATTGCCATCCATCAGTGCCCATCACTGCCACCCATCAGTGCCCATCACTGCCACCTATCGGTGCCCATCAGTGCTGCCTCATCAGCGTACATCAATGAAGGAGAAGAATTACCTTTTTTAAAATTCTATAACAAAATATAAATTTCTTTTTTTTTTTTTTTAAATTCGGTCTTTTTAAATTTTTTTAACAAAAAATAAAAACCGCAGAGGTGATCAAATAACACCAAAAGAAAGCTCTATTTGTGGGAAAAAAATGATAAAAATTTCATTTAGGTACAGTGTTGTATGTCTGCGCAATTGTGATTCAAAGTGCGTCAGTGCTGAAAGCTGAAAATTGGTCTGGATAGGAGGGGGGTTTGCCCAGTAAGCAAGTAGTTAAATACTGTATATAAACCCAAGAACTAAAAAAAATTATAGTATTGCAATTTACCAGTTCTTAGTTGTGGTGGCTGCATTAGTTTTAAAATTTTTTCCCCTTTATTTTAACCTGGTAATCTTGCCATGAACGCACTGTCCGAGGGTTTCAGCCTAGGACTACATACAGCTGTGTTAGAATTTCATAACACTTCCCTTTATGCATAAAGGGGGGGTGTTTTGAGGTCCAATGGGTATGAATACTTTTATGCTTTATTAAAAACCTATTCAAAAGAAAGAAAAAAATGTTTTAGCTTTGGATACACGTAGCCTCCCTGGCGGTTTTCCCGAGTGTGGCTCGGGGTTAAAATTCAGGACCATTAGCGGTAACCCCGAGCCACACTCGGGATTACATCGCAGGATCTTGGTGAGGCTTTACTTACCTTGTCCCCGGGATCCTGCGATGTCCCCCACAGTGTCCGTGGGCTCCGTCCTCCTCCGAAGCCTCTCCGTGCCAGGCTCTGTTCCCTGCGAGCGCCGCGACGCACGGGGGCGGAGCCTGGCGGCAAATTCAAAAAAGTGTAAAAACCATAACCCATACAGTACTGTAATCTTACAGATTACAGTACTGTATGAAATTATTTCACATCCCTTTTGTCCCCAGTGCTTTGTCCTATGCCCTGCATGCAGTTTTATGTTATATATACTGTTCTTTCTGCCTGGAAACTGGAGATTGTCCATAGCAACCAAAAAGTGTCCCTTTACATCAAAAGTGGCTTTAGACCAGCTAGAAAACAGTGATAGTAAATTAGAACACTTGCAGAATTGAGCGATAGTGAATCGTGGGGAAATTTATTTTATTATTAATTTTTTTTTTTAATTATTTATTTTTATTTATTATATTATAATTTATGTTTTTGTGTTTCAAACTCTATCATACCCGGGATATCTACTAGACTCTTGTTTGGACAGATTTAAGTGTATTATTGTTAAGAATTACAGACCTACAATATAAAACGCCAAATTTTCATGCAAAATAATTGTACCGCTTTCAGCACCTAAAATCCGAAATAATCATACCGCCAGGGAGGTTAAAAGTGATTGTTGGTAAACTGAAATACTGTATAAGAACTTTACCCGCCAAAAAGCTAGAATATATTTACCTTTTTTTTAAAAGGAGAAATCATCTTCTGAAGTCTGTTGAGAAATGGACATTTCCAGGATTGCTTATCTCCTTTGTCTTTGGCTGCACTCAGTGGTTCCTCCAGCTGGCCTCCAAGTCACTACAGGACACAGTAAACAATGTCCACAGCTTAGCCACAGGTTCACGTAAAAGAGGAGGCTCAATGTTTTGAGAACAGTGAAGTTCACAATTTGGACAGAAAAGATAGCTGGTTTGCAAAAGACATACAATCTACATTTAAACAAGGGGTGGAGGCCTTCTGTCTTCAATTTATAATGCCATTTCACCAACTTAACTCCAGTGATTTGACAATAATTCCCACCCATGGCCATATCATTGAAACAGTTAACACTTGACACATATGGTATGGCACCATGGTGACTTGATTATGTAATTAGAACAGGGTAGCTTCACAAAGTTTCACACAAACCGTCATGTTTTTGAACTTTTAACATCTGCTGTGACACATTTAATGACACCAGAGTGATTTGATTAAGGTGGCTGAGTTACCTGGGTAACTATAAATGCAGGGGTATGTTCCTGTGTGATGAATCTACTAGGATCAGTGGTAAACCTCTTCAATATTTAAGAACAAGTCCAGTTGAATGTTACTAACTACTACTAGTTATACCATTGTGGGCAGTTGCGGTTCACCCTTCCTCCTGTAGGTGGTGCAGCTGGCCACTGTACAGAGGAATGGAGGCTGAGAGGAACATTGTTCATCTACAGCCTCTTTAGGTGTCCCCAGGAGAGCAGTAGTCCGAATGGACACTGCAACACTGGATGACCTTGATGGCCATCTTTAGTGGGGGCAATACTAACGTAGAAGTGCCCCGCTGCAGTTGACACACAGTTGCAAAGTGGGGACAGGATCCATGCTGGATAGGGACAGCTTATTTAGCCCGAGGAAAAGGTAACTTGTGAGGAGGGACAGATTAGGGACATCCCTGCCTACTCCACCATTCCTTGGACTCCTGTACTGTGATAAAGGTTTTTGATTAGTTCTTCCAGATGTCACTACACTGCTTCTCTGCTTAACAGCCACCCCTCTACTCAGATGTTGCTGTCACTACGTAAACCTTAACAGAGTGACAACCTTAGTGCTGGAACTACTCCAATGTGCTGATAACATTGAGCATTACAGCACCTGTGTTGACTGTGTTTCAGAGACACTGATACCGTAGTGTTTGGAACTGTTAAGCCAAGTACCTTGCTGCTGTTCTCCACGTGTTATGTGTTACCTTCATCCAGCATATAAGAATTCTGCAACTTTACTTGATCCCTGTGTGCCATTCTTCCATATTGGGTTTCAACTAACTGGCCTGTCCACAACTATGACCTGAATAGTGGAAAACCTTTGAAGCCACGACCCTTTTGCTCAGACCTAAGCAAGTTTGTGTTTAGAGTTTTGACATCAGGTTCTGCATGCTTTTTCTAAGCCTGTTCCAAAGTATTAAATAATATAATAATATTATTAGTATAGTATACATTTAAACTGGGAAACAGCATTTTCAAAAGAAGGTTAGCAATAGCAGCTTAAATAGCAGAAATACTTTAAAGCATATGTCAAGAATAAAATATGCAGTGCATCTCTGCAATGCATGCACACTTCCTTGCCTTTTATCTGTTTGAAGACCGTGTAAGTACAAAAAAAACCTATCGATCTGAGAAAAATGCACTCCACTACTAAGTTCAGTTGTGGACTGAAGTGTCTCTCAGTTGTCTTTTGCTGAACCATTCAACTTTAAGATCTTTAGAACACAAAAGCTAATCCTTCTTTAGTTCAAAATAAGATCTAGAAATGTGCACAGGTCTCAGGACAGCTCTGAATTTCTGAGATCAACAAGTTTTTGTACACCTATCAAAAATATATAACAAAACACTTCCAATTGTATATTTAACAGACAAAAAAGAAAGCAAATATGTGAAGTTCATTATTAGAGTTTACAATAATTGTAACTTTCAATGTCTGTTGCCATGTGTTAAATGTACTGGAACTGTAATGGTATTGGCAGTCATCTAATGAGAACAATTAGGTCCCGTGATTGATTTCTGCATAGTTATATTTACCATTATGTCAGGTCACCTTGAGGCTAGGTGACAGATGCACACTGTTGGGATCAGGAGTGCACCGCAAGGCAGTGGACCCTACGGCTGACTGCTGCGGATGGAAGTCCGGGTGTAAGGAAGGCAGGGGCGCTGGAACACCAACACTGATCCCACCGGGGTTAGAGCATAGGATTCCCTGGGGCGCGGAGTCTAAGAGCCAGCAGGTGTTTACCAGAGCCTCTAGTGGTGAGGATGGATTAGGCTGCAACTGGCTCCACGTCGCGACCCCCAGGATCCCCCAGCTCACACCCACAGTAGGCAACAGGAGGATAGGGATAGTAAAGGAATAAGCCAAGGTCAGGGCCACAAGCAGACAAAGACAACAGAGTACATGCCAAGGTTCGGGGTCACAGGCAAACAGGGATAGTCGGGGACACGCCAAAGGTCAGGGTCACGAGCAGACAGGAATAGTAGAGAACACGCCAAGGTCGGTAAAAGAAACAAACGTAGAGCACACAGCAGGCAGAAACAGGAAGCCAAAACACACAAAGGTTGATCAGCAGGGCTGGCCTGCAGTGCAGAGGTTAACATAGAGTTCTCTGATAGGAGCTGGGGTGGAGCCATGCTAGAGGAGAGTTAATAAAAGCAGTCAGGTGAGAGACAGCTGGTCTTTAGAGATGAACACATGGAGACAGGTAAGCTGAGAAACAAAACTCTATTGCATAACCATGACACTTTAGGGAATGTACAGGAGGCTCTACAGGGCCAAGTGCCCCATATGATGCATATACTATTGGCTACCAATGCTCTCATAATTCAGAATCTTGACAAAAGCTTTCTAAAGGTAGATGCATACAACAAAGAGCAATTACTTGATCCTTCACATGTGTTCGTCCGTAGACTCTGCCCGAACAATGCAGACATCCCCTACTCAAGTCTTTTCCGAAAGGGAGTTGCTCAGCTGCTGGTGCATATTTTCTAGCTAGTTGCCGCTGTTTTTCCACAAAGGCTGTTACCAGAGATCTACTGTACATAGTGTGTCTCTTTTTGTGTCCATTTTTCCCTTGACTGTGCATTTTTTGCGTACTGTAGTACTGTACTGTATAGTGTTTGTAATGTTATCAAGTAAATACAGCAACAATGCTAAAGTCAGTTTTTTCCCTAATTTGAGTTTTGTGTAATCATCTGCTGAAAAAGCACACACAGGTCACTTAGAGAACAGGAGGAGTGTCCTTATTGAAATCTACGCTGTGAAAATTCCTCCCTTTCTACTTTTGAATCACCAATTACATTCAGACTTTCAAGGCAGGTATGTGCAGTTGTGCTCATAAGTAATAATAATCAAAATTTATGATTTCTTGCCCATTTTTCAGAGAATGATAACAAAAAAACTTTTCTTTCACTCATACTTAGTGTTTGGCTGAAGCCATTTATTATCAATCAATTGTGTTTACTCTTTTTAAATCATATTCACAACAGAAATCCAAACTACCCTGATCAGAAGTTTACATACCCTTAACACCGCGTATTGCCCCCTTTAACATCAATGACAGCTTGAAGTCTTTTGTGGTATTTGTGGATGAGGCTCTTTATCTTCTCAGATGGTAAAGCTGCCCATTCCTCTTGGCAAAAAGCCTCCAGTTCCTGTAAATTCTTGGGCTGTCTTGCATGAACTGCATGTTTGAGATCTCCCTAGAGTGGCTCAATGATATTGAGGCCAGGAGACTGAGATGGCCACTCCAGAACCTTCACTTTATTCTGCTGTAGCCAATGACAGGTCGACTTGACCTTGTCTTTTGGATCATTGTCATGTTGGAATGTCCAAGTACGTCCCATGCACAGCTTCCTGGCTGATGAATGCAAATGTTCCTCCATTATTTTTTCATAACATACTGCATTCATCTTGCCATCAATTTTGGACTAAATTTCCTGTGCCTTTGTAGCTCACACATCCCCAAAACATCAGCGATCCACCTCCGTGTTTCACAGTAAGAATGGTGTACCTTTCGTCATAGGCCTTGTTGACTCCTCTCCAAATGTAGATTTTATGATTATGGCCAAAAAGCTCAATTTTGGTCTCATCACTCCAAATGACTTTGTGCCAGAAGGCTTGAGGCTTGTCTCTGTGCTGTTTGGCGTATTGTAAGCGGGATATTTTGTGGCATTTGCATAGTAATGGCTTTTTTCTGACTATTCGACCATGCAGCCCATCTTTCTTCAAGTGCTTCCTTATTGTGCATCTTGAAACAGCCACACCACATGTTTTCAGAGAGTCCTTTATTTTACCTGAAGTTATTTGTAGGTTTTTCTTTGCATCCTGAACAATTTTCCTGCCAGTTGTAGCTGAAATTTTTGGTTGGTCTACCTGACATGGTTTGGTTTCAACAGAACCCCTAATTTTCCACTTCTTGATTAGAGTTTGAACACTGCTAATTGGCATTTCCAATTCCTTGGATATCTTTTTATGTCCCTTTCCTGTTTTATACACTTCAACTACCTTTTCCTGCAGATCCTTTGGCAATTCATTTGCTTTCCCCATGACTCAGAATCCAGAAACATCAGTGCAGCACTTGATGAAAGATGCAAGGGTCTGTCAGGAGTCCAGAAACTCGTTGACCTTTTATGCACACACACTAATTACAAACAAACAGATAACAGATAAGGATGGTTATCTTTAATAGCCATTCAAACGTCTGTGTCAACTTGTGTGCATGTTATCAGGCCAAAATCACCAGGGTATGTAAACTTTTGATCAGGGTCATTTGGGTAGTTTCTCTTGCCCCGGAAGGATTTGCCCCCTTCCTGATGAGAGCACTTTTTGTGATTCGGCACAGTGTCATTTTAACTGAAAATTTCGCTTTTGTGCGACGTTGTACCCAAACAAAATTGACGTCCTTTTTTTCCCACAAATAGAGCTTTCTTTTGGTGGTATTTGATTGCCTATATATTTTTCCTCAGTTTAGGCCGATATGTATTCTTCTACATATTTTTGGTAAAAAATAAATAAATAAATAAATAAATCACAATAAGCGTATATTGATTAGTTTGCACAAAATTTATAGCGTCAACAAAATAGGGGATAGTTTTATGGCATTTTTATTATTATTTTTTTTATTAGTAATGGCGGCAATCTGCGATTTTTATCATGACTGCAACATTATGGCGGACACATCGGACTCTTTTGACACTATTTTGGGACCATTGTCATTTAAATAGTGATTAGGGCTATAAACATGGACTGATTACAGTGTAAATGACACTGGCAGTGAAGGGGTTAACCACTAGGGGGCAATGAAGGGGTTAAGTGTGTCCTAGGGTGTGATTCTAACTGTGGGGGGGATGGGCTTCAACACACATGACAGTGATCACTGCTCTCGATGATTGAGAGCAGGGACCTCTGTCATGACACTAGGCAGAACGGGGAAATGCTTTGTTTACAAAGGCATCTCCCTGTTCTACCTCTGCATGACATGATCGCGGGCACCAGGCGGACATCGAGTCCGCACAACCCGCGGTCATGGAGAACGCGGTGGGCACGCATGTGCGCTGCCGGTGGCGCACGCTTACTCGCAGTGTCGCTTCTTGAAGGGGACGTACCTTTACGCCCTTTTGCCCACCCGTGCCATTCTGCCGATGTATATCATCGTGCAGCAGTCGGGAAGCAGTTAAAAAGAGTAAACACAGTTGATCGATAATAAATGACTTCAGCCATACACTAACCATGAGTGAAAGAAAAGTTTTTGTGTTATCATTCATATTCTCTGAAAAATGGCCAAGAAATCATAAATTCTGCCAGTGTATGTAAACTTATGAGCACAACTGTATTTGATTGGTGGGTGTGAGGAGCGTATCTAAACTGAAGATTTGTTTGATTTCAAGACTTTTGTGTGTGAGAGGCAGCATTACTTATCATCGTTTTATAATAAAGATTCCCTCCACATAGTGCACGAGAGACCCAGAGTGGCTTTAAGCGATTTGACTATCATGTTCTTTCCTGTGCTTTCCTGATATTTGGATATTGTGGTTGAGTTAGATTTACATCTGATCTATGCATTGCACATCCTGAATATTAAGCATTTCCATATACGGTATTTGTCTTGTTTTGTCAGTTACAGTATCTTCCTTTATGGCTTATATTTAATCGTATACCTGCAATGGATTCATTCAGCCAGGAAGGTTGTCCACGACTTGTTCACATATCTGGGGTACAGTTGGGTGTAAAGGGGTCAATTTGATGTTTGTCCACAGTGCATCCTCCTCTTAACTCCTGCTGCTGTCCACTCTGTCTTCCATTGTTCATTCTGTCCACATGTTACTCCTGTTGCTTCTGTCCCTTTGTAGGTTAATATTACATCTGGGTAACTAAGACCCCACATCACATGAACCATGAATTCATTTCCATGATCCAATGCTCCTAATGCATGCTGACGTCACACGTTTCAAATGAGTCTCTACTGTCTTTGGCCCTCAGCATCTTTAAACATTTTCTAAAAGCCATATCCAAAAAAACACTGTAAACCCAGGTGCAAAAAGGAATACTGTACCACTGTAATTTAGGGTAGAAGTGTCTAAGTTTTACACCCTTGAGTAATGTCTGGAGGAATATTTTCAAGAAACCACCTGTGCACTGCTGTTGGGATTTTCTGTTTCCTGCTCTGTTCCTTCTATCCTACCTGGGTCCTGCTACCTGTCTGTTCCTGCTTTTATGTTTTCTGCATTTCCTACATTCCTTTTTGACTTTTCCTGTGTCCAGACACAAGCAGACTCTGCCTTATTTATCTATTTAGGCAACCTGTACACTTGCAACAGCAGCTTCTATACTTCAGTGCCCGTTGTACTATTGAGATTGTTGTTGCTGTGTGTCTCTGTGTGATCCTCATCCTGTGTCTTATATCCTGTTCTTGTTTTCTCTGTTATCCTGTCCTTGGAGTGTTCTTTCTGCCCCAGTGTTTACCAAATTTCTGTACTCTTGGCTCTGTTTGTTTCACCTTTCACTCCTAGTTCCTGTCTCCTGTCTTTCTGTCTAGCTTCTGTTACCTTTCTTTGCCTGATATCCCCGTTATTACCACCACCCACTTGTTGGACTCCTTGGGTCCGATTGCTTGCTTGACCCAACCTTGCAAGAATGTCTCCTGCCCTGATGTTGGCTTTGTTATTGCTCAACCTTTCTACCTAGCTACTTGGTCCTCATTACCCTGGCAACAACCGTGGCTACTCACCTCGGCAACTGCAAAGTCAATAGCTTGCTCTCACTGGGAAAAAGCTATTCGAAGTGACTGTCAGATGGCTAACCTGGCTCTAGCCTATGCTGGTAATGAACATTAAGCTAAAACTAGCTATATAATCCCCAACCAGAAGGGACAGGGTTAACTAAAAAACCATGAGGTGCTTATTAACGCTATTGCAATAAACAGGTTCACCTACTAAAACACTGGAAGGTGATCACTACATACATACCGTTGCACAGACCTAGCCATCTGGCACTGAGCATGTGAGATAATAACAAGCATTCAGAAAAACATTCAAGAAGCTGTTAAACTATTGGAACATAGGAATATTTGCATAATAGTCACTTTTTGTCTGGATTTAGCAGCCTGGATAGGACATGTGGCTGAGACTTTCTCTCA
Source organism: Aquarana catesbeiana (assembly GCF_042186555.1). Lineage (NCBI taxonomy): Eukaryota > Metazoa > Chordata > Amphibia > Anura > Ranidae > Aquarana > Aquarana catesbeiana. Next base: position 359,338,149 of record NC_133324.1, on the reverse strand, counting down.
GTCTCTTCCCATGTCCTCCTTCTGGGGTTTTTTTGAAGTGAGCTTACCAGAGACAGGAAGTACTAACACATAATTATGCATAACACCATAATAATAGCAGCTAACAATAGAAGGCAGCAGATACCTGCATTTGCTTTGCAGGAATATGGGTCTGAGCTTTGACCCCATTTTCATATGCTCCAGTTTCTGCCTACAGTCTAAAATCATACTGCTTGTGTAAATGTATTCCACAGCATTTACACTTAATGCATTTAGATTTGGAGTGTGGTAGGATAATTAGAAGTAATCTCCTTCACATATGTGAAAAGTTACGTCTTCTGTTAAGTCATCTGTTAAATGCCACAAAATAGATTGTCAATCTATATGATATATGACAAATAAAATATGTATAAGTGGTCTTGCACTATTTCTTTGTGAATAATAATCAGTGAATAAACATACAATATAAACGTGTCCAATAATGTATGATGTAAATAAACAAACAATCCAAAAAGCAAAAGTGATGCTGTCCAAACAAAATATAATGTCCAATAAGCTGATGAAAATCAAATGTTCAGGTTACAACAACCGATGATCAGTTCTTTTCTAGAATACTCCCACAAATTCTTTGTACTTCCACCAACACCTCAGTGCTCACAGAACTCTCACCTCATTGTCACATATTTAGAGCCCTTGATCAAATTCTAATATGGGGTTAGTGATCCTTCCTCCTGGGACCTCCACCATATCTCCTTTGTCTACAGTCAAGGATCCAGGCTCCTAGGGCTCCGGTTCCATATGTGGGGGGTGAAATAGACAATATGCCTCCAGTAGTGTAATATGTTTAAAATAACTCCATTTATTTAAAAGACGATAACATGCTTACATCAAAGCAAGATTAAAAGCGCATGGAATAGTAAAAACAACAGCATTTTCTGCCTCTCATGTCACTTCCGGTATGTTGTCCACTCCAGCCACGCCCTACGTGTTACGTCACATCACGTTGAGTGAGGAAGTAATTTAATTATTTTAAACATATTATACTATTGGAGGCCTATTGTTTATTTCACCCCCACATATGGAACCGGAGCCCTAGGTCCCTGGATCCTTGACTGTAGATAGAAGAGATACGGAGGAGGTCCCAGGAGGAAGGATCACTAACCTCATATTAGAATTTGATCAAGGGCTCTTGATATGTGGCTATGAGGTGAGAGTTCTGTGAGCACTGAGGTGTTGGTGGAAGTACAAAGAATTTGTGGGAGTATTCTATAAAAGAACTGATTATCGGTTGAAACCTGAACATTTGATTTTCATCAGCTTATTGGACAGTATATTTTGTTTGGACAGCAATCACTTTTGGACACATTTATATTGTATGTTTATTCACTGATTATTATTCACAAAGGAATAGCGCAAGACCACTTATACATACTTTACTTTATGCATGTGTAGTTGTGAACACATTAGGTATTGCAGCAATTCTGCTGAAGTCACCTTTGGATATTCACCATATTTATTTCACTCTTTTAGTACACAGTAGCGCAGAGGACTATTAACATTCAGTCCAATATATGACAAATAGCTCAATCCTTTTATCACATTTTCACACCCAGAGCTAATCCTTTGTTGACCATAAAACATGAACATGAAAGTGCTTATTCGAATATCGTTTTTTTGGATTTTTTTTTTTTAATTTACAAATGTGTATGAAAATGAAGTGAAATAACTTGTATTAATATAACCTACACAAACACCCATAATTACCTCCACAAAATAAGATGCCAGGATCATTTTCACATGATTTCATGATTTTGTTTCTTAGAATAATCCATGATATGCTGTATATATTCCACTGACAAAATGAAGAAAAGAGAATATGTTCTGTCTGTACAGTGTTATGCAAGTTAATAACCAAACCAGTACATTAATTGTCTCTCCTGGGTTTTACCAATTGCAAGCAATTAAGTTATTTGCATTTTAAAAGTCAGAGACAAAACAAAAAAAATATTCAAGGGATGAATTGCCAAGGGTAAAAATAATTTGTGAGATGTATTGTCTGAAAAGTCTGAGCCCAGTCTTTGGGGCGTTCAAATCTGACCCCAAATTGTTTAAACCTAGATGACCATTTTTATTTTCTAAGCACTACTCTTTTTTTTTTTTATATACGGACATTTCACCCACAATAGGTAAAACACCACAAAATAAAGAAAATACCTTTTTGACAGGTGTTGTGTTTAACTTAATTAGAGTACAATCATAACTGTGCAGGGAATACTTTCTGTTGTTTTCTTCTTTTCCCTTTTGTGTAACCTAATACCTGCTATTTATCACTGTGTGATCATTTTACACAGTTCTATAACACTAAACACTAAGCAAAACATAAAATCCTGTAACCTATGCAGTATAAATAGCTATTTAATGTGCATTGTTTGAAATGGTAACACTCCAACATTTTAGCTCTGTAGTAGGAAATAGGCCCATTCTCATAAAGTATTCTGTTTCTTAGTGCTTTTAATGATAAACTAGTTGTTACACTAAGGGTCCATCCACACCCGGATTGCGATCTACCTGTTGATCGCGGGAAGCCGTCAGGTGGATCACGATCAGTGCTGTGCCGAGCCATTCCCCCAGCCTCTGCTGCTTTCCTCTTACTAGCAGAATGAAGTAAGATGAAAAACAGTGCTGGATGGAGGGCAGAAGCACAGCAGCTGCTTTACTTAAAGTGTTTGTTACCCTAAAAAAAAAAAAAAAAAAAATGGATCCTGTTACTTTAAAGTATGAATAACATCACAGTACTTGTGCTGTGTAATTTGGCCCTGTGTATTGTAAATGTAAACATCCCTTGTAATAGAAAAAAGCATGACAGGACCTCTTAAATATGAGATCTGGGGTCAAAAAGACCTCAGATCTCATATTTACACTAGAATGCAATAAAAAAAAAAAAAAAAAAAAAAAAAGGTAATTTAAAAAAATGACATTTGAAAAAATATGCCTTTAAAAGGCATGGGACGTTTTGACGTCTCTTCCGCCCAGCAGTGTTATGGAGGCGAGTGTGCGCCATCTTAGCCTCACTCGTCTTCAGACACAGGACGGAGACAGATGCGATTGCCTCCGCCGCTACCAATGGCTCTGGTAAGCGGCGGAGGGCACCGGATCGTGGCAGGAGGGGGGGCCCTCTCCCGCCACAGATAAAAGTGATCTTGTGGCGAATCCGCCGCAGGGACCACTTTTATCTGAAAGCCGGCCGCCGCACAAAAACGGGGATACCTGGGTTATAGCAGCTAGCTGCTGCCATAACAACGATATCCCCGTTCAAAGTTTGGACATACATCGTCGTGTGGCGGTCGGTAAGTGGTTAAAACTCCCAATCTAGGTATTGCTGCAGCTTACAGTTAAACTAATAACAATAAAAATAAACACAATCACTACAATTTCTGATTTCTTCAGCTTTTTCATGTTCATGTACTTCAAAAACTTGTTTTCAATTTGTTTTAAAATCTGCTACTTTTAACAATAAGCAAAACTAAAATGACATGTAGTACTACCCCTGGAGGAGCAAGTTGTTGAATGATTCCTTTTGTTTCCCCCAGTGACCAGAGATGAGGTTCTAGTTCAGGGTGCTGCAGGGTATACTGCAAACTCTAGCTAGTTATGGCTCACTGTACTAAATGGCTTGTTTGCCCACCCACCCTCAGTAAACCTACAACCATTCCGTTTCATTCCACTGTCTATCACTGGCAGGGAGAGCAAAAATCTGCCACTGGGAGTGAGGTCCTGCCAGGTGGTTTAAAGGGGATGTTGGGCAGTGCCACAGGCATATATGAGGCAGTTTGTCAAAAGGATTAATGCAGCAGTTTTTGCGATTTTTAGCGGGACTGCGATATTGCGGTGGACAAATCTAACCCCAAGTTACACTTTTTTGGGGACCAATGACATTATTACAGTAATCAGTGCTAAAAAAAATGCACTGATCAATGTAAAAACGACACTGACAGGGAAGGGGTTAACACTAGGATGCCATCAAGGGGTTAAGTGTGTTCCCTGGGTGCATTCTAACTGTGTGATCACTAGGAACAGCAGATCTCTGAGTTGTCCCCTGTCAGAACAGGAATCTGTCTTGTTTACATCGATCCCCATTCTGCCTCTCTTTACCCTGATCACGGGTGGCCGGCAGACATAGAGTCTGCCGATCCCGCAAGCATGCACCTGCGGTGCACACCTGCTGTATCTCATGCACGGACCGACCTACAGGTACATCGGTTCGTGCAGCCGGACCGCCCTGCCACAGTATATGCACTTTGGGCAGTCTGGAAGTGGTTAAACAAATGGTCTCAACCCTAATACAAAAAGAATCTTTTTGAATATGCACTGGGATAAAATGAATGGACCCAAATCAATTTGGATCAATTGTCATGTCGTCACATAGTTTTGGATACTTCAAACATTAACAAAAGGCCCAAATTTTCACATCATGTTATCCAAATGAAACAAATGAATACAAATTAATTTGTTGTTTCTGTTATAATTTATTTCGTATTGGTTGAAATTTATCACTATTGTGATTCAGAGATTCGGGTGTATCCGAATCTCTGAATCATGCAAATTTAGTCCGAATTTCGATTTGTAACAAAACGAATTGCACATGTCTAAGGCTGACACATTAAATAGGCATGGCCATTATAAATAAACTGATCCACAGCAATAATGTGCAGCTGACACTAGAGCAAGTTCACTTAGACTGAAAGCAGCTAAAAGAAACTGCAAGGCATCAGCGGCATTGAAATGCAAGAAACAAATTTGTACAATAAATGTGAAAACAGTAATTTATAAAAAATAAAATGGCAATTGTTTGATACACAGTGGTTTTGCAAAGGAAATGTCATCCAGTCAGGGTTTATGTCTACTTTATGGTAACTCCCCTTTACTATAAACTATTCCACCAAGCTCCATAGCTTAGTCCAAACGCTGCAAGCATCAGAGCCTGACAAAAGTGTTAGTAGATATTTTTGTCATCCTCTATCTGCAATCTTATTAAGATGAACAAGAATCCTCTTACTGGATTTACTTTCAAAGACTATAGCACATCTGAGCTAAGCATAGTAAACATTTAGAAGAGTATCTTGCAGTGAAGTGGGAACAGTGCAAAGGATGCAATCTCAGCAAACAAGTTACAATACATTTTTGGAACTTTCTTCACCAGTCTCTAGTAAGCCCACTAGCATGTATATGCTTGTAAGCAGTACAAACCTTATTTATGCAGATGTTAGATGTGACCGTTTACTTATAATTTATTCACTGGAGATTTAAGACTATATAGAGAGTGACATCAAAACAATGTCCCTCCGTGGCCTTGGCAATGGCAACCATGCAACACTTCCCAGTAGACACAACAGTTGTCTGGAAGATAATTTCCAAACAAATTGCTGTTCAGAAGCTCTGAACTCCACTCTAAAACCATTCTGTAAAGTATACATTCTAGAAGGTAGTCATGTGCCACCTAGTGGGAGCATTTAGAAGGTTACATATATTTTTAAAAAGGTTGGACCTGATTTACGAAACTGTATGTGCATACTGTACGTATGCACATCACAGGCATCCAAATGATATCCACACACCATAAAATACCTATGGTCAATTTTCTAGGAAGCGTGCTTTGCTTTGAAGTGTAGACTCCAGCATCTGAATGTAATGCAGCCAAGCAGTGGCATGCCTAAAACAAAAATATATATTTTTTAAAACATTAAATGTTTGAAATTTTTGCAGGTATAAATAGTGCAAAATAGTTACACAAAAAAAAATCAGAGTCAGAGTTTAGAGATTATACACAAGTAGGAACAAGAGAAGCATTTTGACACATCTCGTACATATAGCTTCCATTTTAACGAACATCAATGGAAAGAATATTACTAATTAAAAAATTACAATAAAAAAAATAGAATTTTGTCATATTTTTGGGTCTACCTGACTGCTCTTTTGGCATGGGTGGTCAACCTGTGGCCCTACAGCTGTTGCGGAACTACAAGTCCTATCGTGCCTCTGCCTTTGGGAGTCATGCTTGTAACTGCTTGCAATGCCTCATGGAACTTGTAGTTCCGCAACAGCTGGAGGGCCACGGGTTGAGCACCCATGTATTAGGGATTTCATGTAGTGGCATTTTTTTTTTTTAATCAGATCATTTTTTATTGAAAAAGATAAAAGATACAAAAAATAGAAAACAAACAAAAAACTTTCCATATTTGTTAGGACACATAATAATCAAAATTATCTGACCATGTGGTTCTTGTACATCATGTTACTTATCTAATATGCATTGTAACGACATGTCAGAAATAAAAGATACGTTTGTATAATAAGGCATTTGTGGTTGCAATTCTTTGGTCTCATTACATAACACGCGTGTCCTCTTAAGATAATGCTATCCCTCTCCGCTCCTGGTCCTAACAGGGCCGTTGAGTAGAGTGGGGCACCGCCAACCCCTAACCAGCGGGGAGCGGTAAACATATTTTACAAACACACATAACCTGTTGGGTGAGACAAAACCTAAACATTTAAACTTCTGCAGGTCCTAATACTTTCGCAACAGTTCTCTACCGGATGATTCCTCTCAGTACTATGTTCTAAGGTGACGTAGTTGTTCATGTTGTTTTGCCCCCTAGGATTCTATTATGAACCAGGTGTAATGGAGCCAGTCCCGGGGTGTCTGGCCAGGGATCCCAAATAGTCTCAAATTTTTTCGGGCTTCTTCGGTGTTTGTAAGTAAGTTGTTCTCTGATAAGAGAATCATTAATGGACGTAATCCATTCTGTGTGTGTGGGGGCCGTCGTAGATAGCCATTTTCTAGCTATAAGTTTCCTAGCCAGGAATAGTATTCTAAGAATGGCGATGTATGTGTGAGGTGTGTACTGTTCTTCATCTAACCAACCCAATAGACAAAGTTTGGGGTCTGTAGTGAGTCTGAGATTCCTAACGCTATTGATAGTGTTAATCACTGCTGCCCAATACCTTTGCAGTTTCGGGCATTTCCATAGCATATGGATAAGTGTGCCATTATCTACAAGGCAGCGGGGACATAGCGGATCATCTCTTCTGTGCCATTTGTGTAACCTCTCAGGTGTGCGGTAGGTGCGATGAATAATGAATAATTGAGTACGTTTTTGAGAGGAGGATAGTGATACTTTAAGTACATTATCTAATATGGTAGTCCATTCCTCATCCGAGATACTCCCTATGTCAACTCCCCATCCAGTTCTACAATTCAAAGTCATTGCTTTAGACACATGACAGTGAAGAGAACCGTATATAGAGGAAATTTGTCCCTTCCGGGATGATGATAAAATTAGTTGTGTAAGCACTGTGGACCTGGACAGTTCCCAAGTGGATGTCGTAGCCTGTGCCGCTATAGCATGCCTAAGTTGCAGGTACTGGAAAAATTAGGTATTTGGTAAGTTAAATTCTGCGCAAAGTGATTGGAAGTCGCAAAGTATACCCCCACAATATAATTGTGGGATATATTTTACTCCGTTTGTTGACCAATTGGAGAAGTTTTGTAGTTTGTTCAATTCTGGGTAATTTCTGTTATTCCAAATACGTGACCAATTTGTGTAACCAGTGTACTGCAAGTGTTGTTTGGCTTTGTTCCATACTTTATCCATAAGCAGTAGTGTGGGGTATTGAATCAGTGCTCCCAGTTCACCTGCCTCTATGGACTCCACAAGTCCATCACCCGATACCTGGGTGCACACGATATTTTGAATGGGGTCGGAGGGTTCAAGGCAGAGCCAGCCCGTTAAATGTTGTAGCTGAGCCGCCATAAAGGTAAAAAAATGTATTTGGCACCGCCAGTCCCCCCGAATCTTTTGCCTCCTGTAAGGTCTCCAATTTAATTCTTGGAACCTGTTTCCTCCATATCAATGTACGATAGATGATGTTACATCTTTTAACTATAAGGATAAGGATCCAGATAGGGGCATTGTGGAGTGCATACAGTATCTGCAGATTCCAGATTCCGGCGGAGGCTCTTTACCATTTGATCAGCCGTGTCCAATCACGGCTGATCACGCTGTCAATAGGAAGAGCCGTTGAACGGCTCTTCCTCACTCGCGTCTGACAGACGCGAGTAGAGGAGAGCCGTTCGGCGGCTCTCCTGGCAGGGGGGGTCTGCGCTGATTGTTTATCAGTGCAGCCCCCCGCAGATCACCACACTGGACCACCAGGGATCGCCACTAGGACCACCAGGGAAGGGGCAACATGTGGATGGCCAGGTATGTACCCCATGGCCATCCACATGTGCCCAGTGTGCCAAATCACAAATGGGCACTGATTGGCACCATTATGTTGCAGTGATGCCCAGCAATGCCACCCTTAGGGGCATCACTGCAAACAAGCAGTGCCATCAGTGCCACCTATCAGTGTCCATTCATGCCACCTGTCAGTGCCCATCTGTGCCCATCAGTGCCCATCTATCAGTGCCCATCCATGCCCATCTGTGCCAACTATCAGTGCCACCCATAAGTAACCATCAATGCCACCTACGAGTGCCCATCAATGCCACCTACGAGTGCCCAGCAGTGCCGCCTATAAGTGCCCATCCGTGCCACCTATGAGTGCCCATCAGTGCCACATACCAGTGTCACCTATCAGTGCCCATCAGTGCCACCTATCAGTGCCCATCAGTGCCACCTATCAGTGCCCATCATCAGTGCCCCTCAGTGCCACATCATTGGTGCCACCTCATCGGTGCCCATCAGTGCCGCCGTATCAGTGCCCGTCAGTGCAGCCATATCAGTGCCCGTCATTGAAGAAGAAAACGTACTTATTTACAAAACGTTTTAACAGAAACAAAGAAAAACTTGTTTTTTTTTTCAAAATTTTCGGTCTTTTTTTATTTGTTGCGCAAAAAATAAAAACCGCAGAGGTGATCAAATACCACCAAAAGAAAGCTCTATTTGTGGGAACAAAATGATAAAAAATTTGTTTGGGTACAGTGTAGCATGACCGCGCAATTGTCATTCAAATTGCGACAGCGCTGAAAGCTGAAAATTGGCCTGGGCGGGAAGGTGTCTAAGTGCCTGGTATTGAAGTGGTTAATATATTGGTCTAAGTTAGGGTGTCTAATTATACCTAGATATTTGAACTTATCAACTATTTTGATATGCTCAGCAATCTGAGGTAAGGGCCCCATTAGTGGGTCTAAGGGTAGTATTGTGGATTTGTCCCAGTTTATTTTAAAGGTTCCAAATGTGTGTATCAATTCCATAAGTTTTATCAGGGAAGTAGAAGTGTCACCCAGAAATAGAGGTGTATCATCGGCATAAAGTGCCAGTTTGTCCTCTATTTCCCCCCCCGTTTAAATCCTATTATTTCTGGGTTCCCTCTTATGGCCGCTGCCAGAGAATCTATGGCTAGGGCGAAGAGTAATGGAGAGAGGGGACATCCTTGTCTGGTTCCTCTGTGTAAGTCAAAGGAAGGAGACAAGGTGTTATTTATCCTAATGCAAGCTTTAGGGGCCTTGTACAATAATTTGATCCAAGAAATTATATTATCCCCCAGATTAAGTTTTTCTAATATTTTCCATAGGTATTCCCATTCAACGCTATCAAACACCTTAGCGTCATCTAGTGAGAGGATAGCTCTTTGTCCCTGATTATCAGTGGGTATTTGCATATTGAGATAAAGGCGCCGGAGATTGTTTGCTGTGGATCTATTTGGTATGAAGCAGGACTGGTCCGGGTGAACTAATTTAGTCACCACCTTTGAGAGTCTCATGGCAATGACTTTGGTAAGGATTTTTAGATCCTTATTTAGCAATGAGATAGGTCTGTAGGACTCAGGTTTATCAGGTTCTTTCCCAGGTATTAAAATAACTACCACTACTGCTTCATAATTGGATCTCGGCAAGGAATCTGAGTTAAACGCCTCTGTTAGTGTATGGAGTAGCTCCGGTAGGAGTATTCCTCCAAATTTTTTGTATAGTTCTATGGGTAGTCCATCATTACCTGGGACCTTTGAGTTTGGGAATGAGGCTAGTGCGAGTTACAGTTCCTCAATTGTAAGAGGAACATTTAAGAACTGCCTATCCTCTTGTAGTGGCATATTTACAAGAAGTGCGTTATCAAAAAGGAAACTTTTAAAAATCAAAAGCAAACAGTAACAGTCAGAATCTTTATTTCATTTTCAATCTGTCTGTAGAAATTTAATTTGGAAACAGATTGGTTGCTATGGGCAATAACAGGATTTTTGTACTTAATTTTAGGAGGTATTGAACACTGGCAAACACAAAAGCAATTGTACAACTAGGTATAACCTCTTCCAATCCTAGAGGTGGGACCTGTGTCCTTTCATGAACTTCAAGAAATTGATTTTATGATGACCACAGAAATCCTGTTTTGGGGCATAAAATCAATAGTTATTCTGAAATAATAGGGGCCTTCAAAAGGCAGTTTAACTGAAGCGTGGGCAACGCAGCAAACAAAAGTCAACAGGCCCACCTAAAGAAAAAAAAAAACTAAGGGCAGCTTGCCTGTCAAAAAGCTGCCTAAATGGCTTTACATTGAATCAGATGAGACCTGAACAGAAGCAGCTTTGCAAATCTGGTGTAAGGCTCTGCTGCCCTCTATTGTTTGAATTTGTACATGCCTGTGCATTCCTGTAAATAATGTATGCACTTCCTGTCCTTTGGTTGTTGTCTTTTAAACCCTGGAAGGAGAAAGTATCA